>NC_081357.1:126200401-126523179 GCF_030684315.1 Stegostoma tigrinum
GATGTAGTGCCAATTAAGTGGGCTGCTTTGACGTGGATGGCATCAAGCTTCTTGAGTGTTGTTGGGGCTGCACTCATCCAGGCAAGTGGGGACTATTCCATCACACTCCTGACTTGTGCCTTGTGGATGGTGGACAGGCTTTGAGGAGTCAGGAGATGAGTTACTTACCACAGTATTTGTAGCTTCTGACCTGCTTTTGTCACCACTGTGTTTATGTGATGAGTCCAGTTGAGTCTGCGGTCAATGAAAACCCCTAGGATGTTAATAGTGGAGGATTCAGTGATGGTAACGCCATTGGGTGTCAACGACAGTGGTTAGATTGTCTCTCATTGGTGACAGCCATAGCCTGCCATTTATGTGGCACGAATGTCACTTGCCACTTGTTAGCCCAATCCTGGATATTGTCCAAATCTTGCTTTATTTGAATGTGGACTGCTTCAGTATTTGAGGAGTTGCGAATGGTGCTGATCATTGTGCAGCCATTGGTGAATGTCCCGACATCTGACCTTATGATGGAGGGGGAAGGTCACTGAAGATGATTGAGCCGAGGACACTACCATGAGGAACTCTTGCAGAGATGTGCTGCAGCTGAGATGATTGACTTCCGACAACCACAACCATCTTGTTACGTGTCAGGTACGACTCCCAGCTACCAGAGATTTTGTCCCCTGATATCTATTGATTCCAGTTTTGCTAGAGTTCCTTGATGCCACACTTGGTCAAATGCAGCCTTGATGTCAAGGGCTATCGCTATCATCTCACCTCTGGAATTCAGCTAATGACATCACCACTAGGCCACTGCCATAATAATACACTTACACGTGTGCAGAAGAGATTAGTCACATTTAGAATGACATTTTCACTTCTCTATTGATACTTTGACAGCCATTAATAATAGTTGACATATTTTAAAACGAGAGACCACATTTTCATTCTGGAACGTGCCTGTTGTGAAGTTAGGTAGAGTACTTGTGAATTGAAAGGCAGGGCATTAGAATTTGGTGTTTGTAAAATGCATTGAGAAAAGCACTGCGTGGTCGCTTTAAGTGTGTTTTTTCTATGTTTAGAGATTCAGAAAGGAGGTTTGTGGGTTTACAGGCGCACAGAGCACCTGAATTGAAACATTTCTATCAAAAAGCTATACTGATAGCAAGGAAAGCAGCGTTTTTACAACGATCTGTCAAGAGAACAGCTTTCAGCTCTAAAAGGAAGAATCACTGGCTCTCTCAGAACTCTCTAAGGCTTAGAGTAAAGCTCCATCTAAATTAAAGGTGCCAAAGGCACAAATAGTTAACACTCCTGACAAAAGAATTTCGACAGAGAAGGTGCTCCTGACAGAAGAATTTGCTGGAAAAGACACAGAACATTCAGGAAGATGTAACCTGGCTGTAATTTCAAGATACTAAATTCTATTTTTTTAAAATTTAGTTTATATGAGTATGACTTATATTTATTAGAACAACATAACATTAGAATCTTCTTTTGTTTAGGAATGATTAGTAATTAGAAGGGATTTATTCGGTTTGTTAATAGTTTCGTTCATTTGTTCACTATTAGATGAATAAGTTATTTGTTGACTATAAAGTGAGTGTCAGGTGTTTATTTCATTTAACCACTCCTTTATTATCAGAGTGGGGACTGTTTTAACACATTATAGAGTGAGGCACGCCTCTCTGGGTGTTTTGGTTTTAGGTATCAGAGGGGGTAGTTGACCTCCATTTTATAATGATGACACGGGTCCAGGATCTGGGCAGATCAGGGCCAGGATTTCAGTGGATATGGATGGATCTGGACAGATTTAAACAGACTTGGGGATTCGTGTCCTAGATCTTTAAATAAAACTTAGGTAAGAAGTGAAAAATCTGTTTAAGTTTAGTTACTTGTTGGTTAAATCAAAAGTGTGGGCATGGCTGTTTCAGTGACTAAGAGTTATCTGGGGGTGGAAGTAGTGACTTTGGGGGTGTTACGAAAGGTGAGCAAGGAAAAGCTGCTGGAATTAGCAGACAGGCTGGTGTTCGAGTTTCCTTTGTCTGAGAAAAGAATATTTAATAACAGTAATAGTTCAACACTTAAATTTGCTGGAAAGACCATCACAATCTTTGGAAATGGCCTGACTTCAATTGCAGGTGAAGCAGTTTGAACAGGCAAGGAACTGTTTGAATTACAGTTACAAGCAGAGGAAGAGAGCAAAAGAAGTTTCTGCGACAGAGATAAGGCAAAAATGGAGACCTTGGCATGTTAGTGCAGATGAGACATGGGTGGAAGTTCACCAGATTGTGTTGTCAATAGAATGCAGACAGGACATATTGCAGGTAGCACACGAATTACTTTTAGGAGATCATCCAGGAGTGAGGAAGGGTTAGGCTAAGGTACAAAAGCATTTCTATTGGCCTGTATTACATAAGGATATGGTTGAATTTTGCTGTACCTGTCATATGTGTCAGATGGTAGGAAAATCACAGTTAGTGACAAAACCAGTGCCTTTGATGGCAATTCCTGCATTTGAAGAACCTTTCACATGGGTTATGATTGATTGTGATAGGTCCCCTCCCTCGACCAAAAGTGGGAAACTGTATTTACTAACCGTAATCGATGTGTCTACCAGGTTTCTGGATGTAATTCCATTATGGATTGCCAAGGCAAAAAAGGTGGTGGTGGAATTGCTTGCTTTCTTCACCCATATTCGGTCAGACCAAGGATCCAATTTAACTGCCAATTTATTTAAGGAGGCCATGTATAATTTAGCCATTTAAACACTTTAAATCTGGTAGGTACCATCCTGAATCCCAGGAATCATCAGACCCTAAAGACAATGCTGAGGGTATTGAATGGGATAAAGGTATCCCATTTATGTTATTTGAGATGCTTCAAATGAATCAACTCAATTTCCTCCATCCGCATTGATATTTGGACACAAAGTAAGAGGGCCTTTAAAATTAACTAATGAACTGTTGATCGGTCTGAATTCCGAGATCTCACAGCTGGACCGTGTATCTGAAGTGAGAGAAAGCTTAAACAGAGAAGCTGAATTAGCTAGACAACATTTGAAAGTGGCACAGCACATACTGAAGCAAGAAGCAGATAAGAAATCTAAAATTTGTACAATTGCCCACGGGGATAAAGTACTGGTGCTATTACCATTGGTAAAAGATCCCTTCAAAGCAAGTTTTTGTGGTCCCTATCAGATTGAGAAGAAGTGAATTCAGGAGAATTATCTGGTAAAGATACCATATACGAAAAAAATATTATTGGGCTTGTCATGTGAATATGCTGAAACTTTATTATGACAGGGAAGGAGATCTGGAGAAATGGGTATTGATTACTGCCACTCAGAATGAGGAATCCAATCCAGATGATGTAGATTTTGATGTGCCTCAGAATAAATTGACTAATGAGGAAGTTGTTAATGAATAGGATAGGTTAGTGAGCTATCTGTCTTAGGAACAGAGAATTGTATTCAAAGACTGAAGACATAAGTAGAAATAGAATGGAGAGGATTAATGCAATGGTACGTGAGAATGACTTCAGGAATGCTGTTCTGATAAAGCAACACTTCTACAGGCTTAATCCTCTCAAAGCAGCACAGGTACAGAAGGAAGTGGAAACGATGTTGCAAGAAAACATTGTAGAGCTGAGTCAAAGCAAGTGATTTTCGCCAATTGTGTTGGCTCCCAAACCTGATGATACTCACTGATTCTGCATGGATTATTGAAAGGTCAATGCCATGGCCAAATCTGACTCCTACATTTCCAAGGCTGGAGGACTGTGTGGAAAAAGTAGGACAAGCCACCTACATCGCAAAGTCGGACTTACTTTGTGGTTACTGGCCAGTACCTTTTGTCGGAGAGAGCAAAAGAAGTTTCTGCTTTTGTAACTTCAAATGGGCTATATCAATTTGCAGTCATGCCCTTTGGAATGAAAAAAACACACCTGGCACTTTTCAAAGACTTATGAACAGAGCTGTGGCAGGAATAACTCTATGTGCCATCTATATGGATGACTTGCTGATCTTTACCCATTTGTCTCAATATCACGTGGAGCATTTGGCAGAACTCTTTGAGAGACTGTTGAAGGCAAAGTTGCTCATAAACTTATCAAAAACAGAATGTGAAGGCAGAAGTGACATTCTTAGAGCACAACATCGGACACGGAGGGATAACACTGAGGAACGTGAAGATGAAGGCAATTGAGGAATTTCCAAGACCATCCTCAAAGAAGAAAGTGCTACGACTTTTTGGATTGAGCGGATTCTAAAGGAAATGTGTGCCAAACATTAGTAGCGTGGTGGCACTGCTGACAGATTTTGTTTAAAAAAGAACTCAAAATTTCGGTTCATAGTACGATGCCAGGAGGCATTTGAAAATTTAAAAGCAGTATTAACCACTGCACCGGTTTCAGCCACACTAAATTCCTTGAAACTATTTAAAGTCACTATCAATGCAAGCCATGTAGGTGTTGGAGTTTTGTCATTCCGCTGGGGATGACTGTGGAATTGAAAGGTCAGTCAGTTTTTTTTCAAAAAGCTCAATATCCGCCAGAAAAATATTTAACTATTGAAAAAGAGTTAGAGTTTGGTACTGCCGAATAACATTTTAATGTCTACATTGCAAAGAATGTACCAGAGAGGGTAGTGTATAATGAACACAATCCTTTTGACGTTTCTGGGAAGATGTAAGGAGAAGAACACCAGATTATTTTATTGGAGTCTACATTACAAACATTTAATTTACATATTGCACACCATGAAAATGTTATTGTGGATGCTTTATTGCAGTTTAAAAGAAAAATGTTTAAAAAAGATAGAAGTGGTAGTGTTCAATGTTGTATATATGTAGAATTAGTATGAGATATATAATTGGATAATACTTGGATAAACTGCAGAGTTGGGCTGAAAGGTGGCAAATGGAGTTCAATGCGGATAAATGTGAGGTGATTCAATTTGAGAAGAATACTAGGAAGGCAGAATACTGGGTCAATGGAAAGATTCTTGGTAGTGTGGATGTGCAGCGGGATCTTGGTGTCCATGTACATAGATCCCTGAAAGTTGCCACCCAGGTTGATTAGTGCTACTAAGAAGGCTTACGGTGTGTTAGGTTTTATTGGTAGAGGGATTGAGCTCCGGAGCCATGATGTCATGCTGCGACTGTACAAAATGCTAGTGCAGCCTCATTTGGAATATTGCGTGCAGTTCTGGTCGCCCCATTACAGGAAGGATGTGGAAGCATTGGAAAAGGTGCAGAGGAGATTTACTGGGATGTTGCCTGGTCATAAGGCCTTCGTCCCAGAAGAAAGGCTGAGGGACTTGGGTCTGTTCTCATTGGAGAGAAGAAGGCTAAGGGGGATTTAATAGAGACGTACAAGATGATCAGAAGATTAGATAGGGTGGACAGTGAGAGAGTCTTTTTTCCTAGGATGATGACGTCAGCTTGTATGAGGGGGCATAGCTACAAATTGAGGGTTGATAGATTTAAGACAGATGTCAGAGGCAGGTTCTTTACTCAGAGTGGTAAGGGCGTGGAACGCCCTGCCTGCCAATGTATTTAACTCGGCCACATTAGGGGCATTTAAACAGTCCTTGGATAAGCAAATGGATGATGATGGGATAGTGTTGTGGGATGGGCTTAGATTAGTTCACAGGTTGGCGCAACATCGAGGGCCCAGGGGCCTGTTCTGTGCTGTATTGTTCTATGTTCTACATTCTAATTCTAGGTTAATGAGGTAGGGATCTAGTAATAATGGTTTTAAGGTTTAGAAAAGAAAAAAAGCCATATTTTCGTAATGATGATTCATTATTTTTCTTAGGCAGTGGGAAGTGTTGTGAAGTTGGGTAGAGAACTTGTGATTTAGAAGGCAGGACATTAGAATTTGGTGTTTGTAAACTGTTGGTGTATGTAAAATGCTAATGGAAGGCAGTGATGGTCCCTTTAATAGATGATGTGTTTTCTTTTGCTTATAGATTCATAGAGGATGTCGTTGAGTTTGTCGGTGCACAGAGCATCTGAATTGAAACCTTTATATCAAAAGGCTGTACCATTAGCAGGCAAAGCAGCATTTTTACCAAGACAGCAGGTTTTTGTATTTAGCCAATTAATTTAGATTGGGCCCTTAGATACCAAAAATCGATTAATTTATATCTGATGAACAGAATAACATAGGACCAATCCTATTTTGAGAAAATGATATATCATCAAGATTATAAAAGCTGAGGACATTTGGAACATTGGAGAGCCAACTGCCATCCGCCAAGAGAACAGCTTTCAGTTCTAAAAGGAAGAATCACTGGCTCTCTGAATTCTCTAAGGCTTAGAGCAAGCACCATATAAATTATAGGTACCTATGGCACTTGGGGTTTATATTCCTGTCAAAAGAATTTGACTGAGAGGGCGTTCTTAACAGAGGAATTTGTTGGAGAAGACACAGAACATTCAAGAAGACATAACCTGGCTGCAATTTCAAGATAACAAATTCTACTTTTTTTCTATTTTGGTTTATACAAGGAGGACCTGTATTTATTGGAATAGCATACCATTAGAATATTGTTTAGTTTGGAATAGTTAGTAGTTAGAAGGGAATTATTTGGTTTGTTAATAATTTAATTAATTTGTTCACTGTCAGAAATAACTTGTTACTTGTTGGTTGTAAAGTGAGTGCCAGGGTTTTTTATTTAACCATTCCTTTATAGCAGATTGGGGGCTGTTTTAACAGATTATAAGGCAAGGCATGCCTCTAGCTGTTTTGGTTTTAGCTGTTGGAAGAGGGAGTTGACTTCCACTTTATAACATGGCAAAGGAGATCAGGATCTGTAGGAATTGTTTACTCTAGAGACCTGGCTCAAGTTGCTGCTGAGGCTAAATGTCAGTGCTAATTTTACCGGGGGCTATATATCTACCTAGTAAATAATTGTGAATTCTCACTCCAAGTGCAACATTGCAGTGTGAGAGATTGTGGTAACTATTTATTTCATTGTACACAACCACAGATCCGGAAGGCTAAGATGCATTTCGTGATGTTGTGCTCCTCTTAAAGTCATGTGGTTAAGTGTGAGAAAAGTTCTCATGCATCTTAGTGTACAAAGGACCAGTTTGTAGAAAACCATCCTATAACTGTAAAGATGGAAGCCAATAACAACAGTAAATTAATCTATATAAATAGCAGTATAAAACTGCAAACTAATTATTTGCTTTTATTAAATTTGGTACTTACTTCTACACCATTAATTGCTACAGTGTCCATCAAAATGAACAGGAAGTTGATGCCTGACTTTATTTTGCTGTGATGAATCAGTACTTTGTACCATGCATGCTACTTGTTACTCGAACTGAAATTCAAACCTAAGCTCACCTGAATTTCAGGGATTGATTTAAATTTGAGCTAACTCTTTCTTTGCAGGGCTTGTTATGCTATTATAACATTTTCATTTTATTCTGCTTATGCAGCTCTGTTTTATATTTTGCTTTACGACCCTGTTGTAAAGTGCCTTGTGACATTGCATAAATGAAAAGCATATCATAAATTGTTGTTTGTGGAGAACAGAATAGTTTTGCTTAAGTGAAGCAGAATAGCAGAGATACAAATCAAAGGTATAAGCCTAGCTTGGTTTACATATCATTTGGAACTGGCTATTCATTAGTTTACGTTAAGGAGTTTTTCTTAACTCTCAACTATGATCATCTTGCAGATTCCTGCATCTAAGCATATGTGCATGTTAGGATTTATAATTACTGCTAGTGTACTACAAGATAGAAGGGTACTTGCTCATAAAACCATCTGAAGTCCTGTAAAAATCATCTGTTGGCAGTGTAAGTAATTGTTCCACAAAAGCACATGTCCACGCCCACAGATCTCATGTCATACTATCTTGGGCTATAAATACCAAGATGAAGCATGTTGAAACATCGAATGTTTTCAATACAGAAAAAGGCCTTTTGGCCTATGTTGTTTGTGCCAGCTGAGAAACAAGCTATTCGGTCTAATCCCACTGTCCAGCATTTGGTCTGTAGGGCTGTAGATCATGGCACTTGAGTATATATCCTAACACCATTTAAATGAGTTTACAGTTTCTGTCCCTAACTATTGTTTTAGGCGGTGAGTTCAAGACCTTTATTGTCTAAATGGTTGAAAAATGGTTTTCTCATCTCCCCTGTAGTGTTTCTACTAACTATGTTATATCCATTCTCCGCAGTTACTGCTCAGGCCCTTCCCTTTTTACTCAGGTCTCTTGCAATTTTGTGCACCTCAATCAAATCTCCCTTCAGCTTTCGTTGGTCAAAGGAGAATAACCCCAGTTTATCTAATGTTGACTCAGTGCCTCACAATGCCATGACCCGAGTTTGATTCCACCCTTGGCTGACTGTGTGTGGAATTTGCACACTCTCCCATGCCTCCATATGTTTTCTCTGGATGCTCTAGTTTCCTGCCACAGTCCAAAGATGTGCAGGTTTAGGTGGATTGGCTGTGCTAAATTGCCCATAGTGTGCAGGGACATGCTGGCTAGATGCATTATTCATGGGAAACGCAGAGTTTACAGGAATAGGGTAGGGGGACGAAGGGATGCTCTTCGAAGGGTCGGTGTGGACTTGATGGGCTGAATGGCCTGCTTTCTCACTGTTGCATTTTTCTGGTCCTGGCAATGTCCTTACAAATCTCCTTTGTACCCTGTCTAGTATAATTGCGTACCTTTTTGTAAAGGTGACCACAATTGCACTCAATACTCGAGTACTAACTAATGATATATATAGTTCCAACATAACTTCCTGCTTCCAGATTAAAAACGGGTAAGATTCCATATGCCTTCTTAACCACCTTATTGACCTGACCCGCTACCTTCAGGAATATCTCATGCATTCACTTGATAGATCCTCACTTCCCTTCCACATCTCTGTATCCTCCCAATTATTATGTTTTCCTTGTTTTACTTCCACAAATGCATCATCTGACCATTCTCTGGGTTGAATTCTATTTGTCACTTTTCTGCTCGCTTAACCAGCCCATTGATACCATCTGACAGTCCACCACTATCCATCTGTAGTGATTGGAATGAGGGCCAGGTGGATCTCGTTGACTGAGATCCTTGATTGGGATTGTTAACTTGGGCCAGACGGGGAGCTCTGACAGACAGATAAAATCAAGAGATTCAGAGCATTACCTCAGACTAGGGGCTGGCTCTGAGCTGACTGGTTGGAGCCCATATACTGTGCACATGTAAATAAAGGGTGACCTGGTGATGGAATACCAGCCTCTGTGCAGTTATTTCACTTTTTCACTATCAACCATATAGCCAGTTTTTTTGTGACATCTGCAAACTTTTTGATCATGTCACCTACATTTACATCTAAATTATTAACATTTATCACACAAAACAGGGGACCCACTACTGAACCCTGTAGAACCCCACAGGGGAAACACCTAGTTCCAAAATCATGAGTCGATAATTACCTTTTGTCTCCTGCTGCTGAGCAAATTTTGTGTTCAAGCCGCAACTCCCCTTGGTCTTGTGGGCCTCTAACTTTTTCAAACCAGCCTGCCATGTGGGACCTTCTCAAAAACCTGTGCTAAAGTCTATGACAACCACGTCAACTGTACAACCCTCATTATTCTGCTTGTTACTTTCTCAATAAGTTCAAACCAGTTATTCAAACTCTTAATGATTTTTCTCTTAATGATCCATGTTGATTTATCTGTGCTTTTCTAATTTTATGCTGTTGGTCAGAATTCGTTCAAATGACTTGTCCTCTAAATATTTTAATCAAATTGTTCAGAAGTATTAAGACACAACTGAAGCAGCTGGGGCTTAAACCTGGACCTTCTGGCTCCGAGGCAAGGGCTTTACCATTCAAGAGCCCTATATAATTTGCACTCTGCTGAGCTTGGATTACCTAGCCTGTAGTAATTTGGCCTGTCCCTTCCACCCTTTTCAAACAAAAGACGGTCTTGTGGCACAATGATTGTTTCTGCTGTTGGTCCAGAAGGTCAGGGTTCAAGCCCTGTCTGCTGCAGAGCTGTGTCGTGACATGTCTGAACAGGTTGATTTAAAACTAACTATAACGTTAGTAGTCCTTCAGTCGCTCATCACACACCTGTATCCAACGAGCATTGGAACATGACACTCAGGTCTTGCGCTGTTTCCTCCCTAATTTCTTTCTAATGTCTGTGGCACCTTTAAGCAAGCTCTGATGATATATCCACTTTCTAGGATGCTAATCGTATTAATACTATATTTCTCTCCTTGTTTATCACAGCCGGTACTTTACACATCATGTCCTTGACTACAGTATCTGTAGCATTCCCCTTTTTGGAGCAGGCAGCATTCGTTAAGACCCTTAATATGTAATTTAATTTTTTTAACAGCCAGAATTAATTGTATTATTGCACCAATTTCCCAGTGTCCGTTACATTCCACCCTACACAATGAATTTTCAAATCAAACTAAAGATAAATTCACTTTGAAACCACTTGTGATTAATTGGTTTCTACTGACTGAGAAAGAAGCCCATCAGCTACTCAGGAGGAGGCATAAATGACATTTGTAAAGGAAAGCCAGCATTCAAAAAGTTCTCTTAGGAAGCAGGTGTACTGTATTAATGAAAAGAACAAATGGTGTTTTAGATTCTCAAGGCAGTTTCTCAGTTTATTGCTCTTACCAATGCTTTGTTTTAGTGGCTTTTGTCCTAATGTGCCAGAAATTGTTTTTCTCAGCTCTTATTTTTACTGCTCTTGTTTCTCACTAAGGTTAGAAAGTGTGAATGCCAAATGATGAAGTGAATTATATCAAACAGGTTGCCTGGGATTTTATAATAGTGTCTCCTTTCTCTGAACAACCCATTTTTCTTTTAAACTTTCTGACATGTTTCATATTGAACTCTTGTAAGTTTTCAGGATGTGTAGACTTTTTTTTTTCTCATGAAGTTAGCAAAATGATTTTTGACAAGTACCAATGCACAGTATTGCACAGAACCATAAACCACTTCCTCATTTAGATGTGGTGGTTTGCCATAATTTGCTGCTATACTTTACTTAAAGTGTACCGTAGGTTCAAAAAGCTGAAGAAATTACATGTTTTAAAGATGAAACGGATTTTTATTTCCGGATTGGACACTCGTATGAAGGAGAAATCCAGGCTCTGCAAGGCAGCTATGAAGAAATAGTTGCACACGTTTCCCATTTTGATCCAGGGTTTGGCGGGACTCTGAATTGGGAGCCAAAGTGGAGGAGGCTGGGTGGAAAGATTGCCTGTCATCTCTGGCAATGTGGCTAAAGATTAAAATATAAAATATTCCTCTTGCTCTCACCCCCTCACTGTCCATGATCTCACTCGGTCCTGTATCCATCCATGTGGCTTCTTATACTCTCTGTGCCAGCCAACATCAATTTATCCATCTCCCTTGACCTTTCGTACCCTCATGTCCTGATAATTTCCATGGCCCTTTATAACTCCTATGCTAACCTTTGCCCTTCCCTTTTAGATAATCTGTGTCTGCTAATGACTTCAGTGTTTATGAAGAACCCACGGTTATTGATAAGAAGAAGTTCAATGCATTGAAGTTCTTTCAACTAACTCCTTATTCAAGCAAACATTTCACTCAGGTGTTTCATCCCTTAACTGCCTAGTCTCTTATATAAACAGACAAGTCCATTGTGCAAGCAGTTGGAGCTGTACATCAAAATGCTCACTTGATAGGCACCCCATTGTGAAAATAATAGTCCTCAGTTTCCACTGGCCACACAATAGTTATTCAAGTGCAGATGGAGTTGCACATGGGGACTGTGTGGAATCCCTATCTTAGCAGACCCCCAAGGAATTGCATGGGAAATTGAAGATTCCACTGCTCAGTTTTACCCTATGTTTGGAACTCTTTGAGAGTATCCATTTCAATCAATGAATTTCAAGAGTTAAGTAAACAATTATTGAGGAGAAGTTAAATTATTAAATGTGTGAAAGTCCTGAGTAAATATTCAACTGACCCAATACTTAACTTATGTACTCCCTCTGCGGCCCTCACAGACATCGTAACAGTCCCCAGACCCTGACACAACACCCCTGATACCCAACACTTACTCTTCTCTGGACCTGACAATCCCCATTTCTGGTACTAGACTTGTTGCCCCTATTCTCCCAGTCCCCTGTGGACCCCACATGCCACCAGACCTGACACACACTCCCCTACTGTGGGCCTGACCAACAGCACTCCTCTCCCTAGCTAGCCCTCCCTTACTCTGGGCCTGACCGACAGCACTCCTCTCCCTAGCTAGCCCTCCCTTACTCCGGGCCTGACCGACAGCACTCCTCTCCCTAGCTAGCCCTCCCTTACTCTGGGCCTGACCGACAGCACTCCTCTCCCTAGCTAGCCCTCCCCTTGCCCTGGACTGGATCAGTTTCCTTTCGAAACCCACCCTAAAACATGCATCACTTACCTGGCCACCTTGCCTCTGGCACCCTACCCCTTTTACCTTGTCCTTTATCCTTCTAGCATTCTACTCAACTGACCATCTGCTCCTACATATCTTACCCACCTGATGTCCTAATCGTTAGCATCATACCTACATGGCACCTACTCCCTGGCAGCCTACCTCTGGCCCCGGGAGTAACTTACCCACCAGGCACCTTACTTGCCTTGCACCCTATCTCACGAACCTGGCACTCTACCCCTACTCATCTGGCATTGTAACCTCACAACTTGTGTAGTTATCATTTCAAGGATTTCTCACTGTGATTGTCTGCGATTCTTGCCTTTACATTTCAGAATGTGGCAGCTGACTGCTGTGAAAAGGGAATGCAGTGTGCATTTCCCCGACGTTTCTGCGCCATGAGAGAACTGTCAAAATGGAACAATCGCTCCACTTTTTTTGAAGGAGCTCTGATTGAAATTACCTCTCAGAAATATGGCATTCTTCCATTTAAAAGAAAAGGGTGGAGTAGCAGCCTGTATGAGATGGTCACTCCTTGAAACATCTGGCTATTAACTTGGAAAATTAATTATGCAGCACAAACTTATGTCCCAGGAACCCTGTTTTTTTGCTAAACTCCACATATTTTTTAGTATGTTCCTTGACAGATTTGGCAGTCCCAATCATCATCCCAGTCAACAGAAAAACGATGAAAGAAATCATCAACTGCGCTATGTAAGGATACGAGTGATAGTGGGTCATGTTGTTATGAATACATATGAACGTCAACTAGCCACAAAACGACATGACCCACTATCACTCGTATCCTTACATACAGATAAGGAAGGACACCACTTTGATTGGGACAACACATCCATCCTAGGACAAGCCAAACAGAGACATGCACGAGAATTCCTAGAAGCATGGCATTCCAACCGGAATTCCATCAACAAACACATTGATTTGGAGCCAATCTACCATCCCCTGAGAAAAAGAACAGGAAATGACATCACCAACCCAAGGAAACCTAACCAGATAAATAGAAAGCGGGACATAACACCAGCGCTTCGTCGGAGGCTCACTGATGATGTTAGCTAGAATGGTGACGAAATGCCTGAAAACGAACCTTCCAGCTCAGCGAGCAAACTCACATTCAGAACCTCAACCTGAGCTACAAATCTTCTCAAAACTCGCATGTAACTCCCTTTCTGTCTTCTTCGATGGTGCCTGACCTACTGAGTTTTCCCAGCACTTTCTGCTTCTACTTTGCTGTTTTCCTAACTGAGAACCATTGCTCCAGTCATCTTCGTCTCTGTCCTCTCTCAAGGTCTTATTGACCCATTATAATGAGTTCAGGTGAAGATGTAAAACACCCGAAAAAAAAGTGGTGCGATCGCTTGGTGGCCTGGAAATTAAGCTTTTTTTAATCCACACTCTCAAATCAGGCCTGGTTAGTCCCATTATTGTTGCTGACTGGATCTTGCTCTGGGTCAAAGAATCAGTCAATTTATCTGCCTCCTAAAACTGTCTGATTCGAGGAGGGCATGTAGGACCCACCCATTGCCCTTTGAAATGTCTCTGTTTGTGGGTTTTTTTTTTGTGAAATGCTGTAACTTTACTCCTCAAGGTAGAGCAAGTGAGGTTTTTGCAGATGTTAGGGGAAAGACCTTGCAAGTCTAATCTGCTGCAGGTAAACTCTGGAGAATACAGAGGCTTACCTGAGGGATCTGGACTGGTTATGAGAGTGGGTAATGAGGTGAGAGGTTAGACGGTATTGCCCACTTTGCCTGTAAGAAGAGCAAAGCAGGAGTGCCCTTTCAGAAGCTTGACACTTTGTATGTTGTTGATGTGCTGTGGGACCTGGCTGTCGGGAACATGAAAGTTAGTACCACAGCCATTGCAGGTAAAGTTGGAAGTAACTGGCATCCTCTGGCATTGGGAGCCTGAGGATGCCAAAGCTGTCAAAGCCTCAATCAGATTGTACAGGGTTTAGGAAGACCACATCTTGATTGTTGGGTACAGTTATAGGCCCTGTTATAAAAAGGATGTTATGAAGCTGGAGAGGGTTTAGAGAAGATATATCAGGATGTTGTTGGGATTGGATGCTTTCAATTATAAGAGGCTGAATAGACAGGGACATTTTTCACTGGAGCATAGAAGGTTGAGGGACCCTTATAGAGGTTTATAAAGTGGCGAGGGGTATAGATAAGATGAATGGAAGCGTATTTTCCCTAGGGCAGAGGAGTTCAAAACTAGGGGGCGTGTTATTAAGGTAAGAGGAGAAAGACTTAAAAGGACATGATGGGCAACTTTTTTTACAGAGGGTGATTTGTGTCTGTAATGAAGAAGTTGTGGATGTGGCTGCAGTTACAGTGTTTAAAAGACATTTAGATAAGTATGGAATTAGAAATATTTGGAGGGATATGTACCAAAAGCAGGCAGTGGGACTAGTTTAATAAAATGTGAGGCTGGATGAACACAGCAGGCCAAGCAGCATCTCAGGAGCACAAAAGCTGACGTTTCGGGCCTAGACCCTTCATCAGAGAGGCTCTGATGCTCTATTGCTCCTGAGATGCTGCTTGGCCTGCTGTGTTCATCCAGCCTCACATTTTATTAACAGTGGGACTAGTTTAGTTTGGGATTATGATTGGACTGACAGGTCTGTTTCTGTGCTCTGACTCTACATCGAAGGTACACTCACAATGCTGTTAAGGTGGGAGTTCCAAGGCCTTGATCCAGTGACGGTGAAGGAAGAGAATTATAGCCCCAAATCTAGATGGTGTGTGGCTTGGACAAGAGCCTGCAGGCAGTGGTGTTTCCATGTCTCTGTATCTCTTGACCATCTAAATGATTGAGATTACACGTTTGAAAGATGCTGTCAAAAGTGAATTGATAAGGCTCCATTGTCAAGGCTACTGAAAGAACTTCCAATTTGTCGTGTTATTAAAGAACAATTATTATCTCTTTAATTCCTCATAAAACATCCAGAAACATGTAAGAGTTGAGTACTGTATTTGAACTTGCTCTTCTCTCATTCATATTCCTGGGCAGCTATTAGAAAAATCTTACCGTCAGTTAATACAAATGAAAAAAATTCTATTTTAATTCATGATTTATTTAAGTTTTTAGTTAAGGGCTTTTGTTTAATTTGCAAACCTTGTTTTGGTATTCAACCAATTATAATTAGTTGTGAGGAACATTTTTTAATTACAGTTGAGTGATATTGACACTAATTATAATTAATATCTCTATTTTTATTATAAAACATTAAGGCATAAATTACAGTAAACTTGCAAATCCGGAAAATAAAATGCTTGCGTCAAGTAGCCTTTTCTTTCTGATGTGCTTTGTTTGTCAAGTAGGCTTTAACGTAAGTTAGCTTGCCATTTCCCAATGTTTCTTCTGGTGTAGATTGGTCCATTATTGTATGGTCTCACACTTTAGGAAAGGAACTCGGGTGTTTTCTTCAGAAGAATGTTGTTCATCTCTACTTTGCTGGAGTTTAAACAAATGTATTTTGCAAGTTATGAGTTTATATATAGCTATTAAGCACTGAAAAATTAAGAAAATAAATTCTGAATTATTTTCTTCCATGTGGCATATCAAAGGCAGTGAGTATTTAGCTGATTTTTTTCGAGGCATATTTCAATGCTGCTACAAAGTTCTAGCTGATAGCAATTCCTATGCAGGATTAGCCAGGATCACTTATTTTAATTCTTGGATCCCTGACCTGATCTGCTGAGGAAAACCAGGTACAAAATCATTATAATAAAATGTGAGGCTGGATGAACACAGCAGGCCAAGCAGCATCTCAGGAGCACAAAAGCTGACGTTTCGGGCCTAGACCCTTCATCTGTGCTCCTGAGATGCTGCTTGGCCTGCTGTGTTCATCCAGCCTCACATTTTATTATCTTGGAATCTCCAGCATCTGCAGTTCCCATTATCTCTGATACAAAATCATTACCTGCCTTTTGTATGGTTTTTCTACTGTTGACAGTGACATAGACACAGATGAATTAAGAAAGAATCTCCTGAACAAAACTCCTCTAAAGATGACACTTTAAAGGTGCAGTTTTATATCTTAAAGAAATGCGAGATGGTGGTACAGGGTACTCACTGGAATCAGAAATGATAATAATGAAGTGTAGCTGGTATTTAGCTCAAGGTGTTAGTGACTTTTTTGGTCCCTGGATAGGATATTGGTTTTGACAACTTCATCAGGAGAAGCTAAAACTAGCAGAAGTTTGTATCTGCGTCACCATTGAGATGTAGTGGGGGTTTTTAACACCCTGGTCCCTTGGTTGATCTGTTGAGATGTTTAAATTTTTAAAAAATCAAACCCAAACCAAATTAAACCATCCTGGCTCGTTTTAATGTAAATGATTCAGACAAGCATAAAGGTCTGATGTGAGAGTGGGTGGATGGAGTCAACCAGTTTTCTCCCAGAAAGTCAGTCATCTGAATATCTTCGTGAGGCTTTGAGCTATAAAGCTGGTAGCTTGAGTTTCCCAATCTTCAACAAAACCCAGTAGCCAAAGGGATCTGAGACTGCTGTACAGATTTCTTGGTTTTTGAAATGGAATTACCCCTGAGCCTTCACCCACACTCTTGGTCCTTTCCCAAAGCTGGAAATCCTTCCCCTTCCATGGATTCCAACATGTTTCATGCTTATGACAACCGATAAATTAAAAGATTGTTCAATATGGGTATTAATATTTTACTGAATTGGATTATCATGTTACTTAAGGAACATGAGTTTTATGGAAGCAAATGAACATCACCTAATAATTTTTCTTTTCCCTTTGTATGTCAGTGGAGTTGGAGGTTAAATGCATGGTTTACATAAACTGACAACTCAGCTTCCGTACTACCAAACAATTCGTATAATAATATTATTCCTTAATTTACATGGGTCACATTTACTTAATGGAATGTTTTTTCATTCATGTTATTTTAAATATATCTTTACTATATATGATCCAGCACCTCATTCAATTCTATCATCCAAGGACATTATCCAATCCAAATTCAGAAGAGCCACTATAAATTAGAATTTTTTTGCACACTCTGAATTATTCAGCAAATGTCATATTTCACTGGCAACCAGTCTAGGATTGTCAGTCGGCTTGCAGTGAGCACATCTGTACATACTGGAAGCTATGAAAATTAGTACAGAAGGCATTGTTCTTTTCACATTGAAAGAGTGTGTACATGCACTGTGCCTGTTTCAACCCATCAAAATAGATGCCCCCCCCCCTTGTTGGTTCATTTTTCAGGACCATGCTGAGCAAATAGTGTTAACCTGCTTGGTTGAACATTTTAACAAAGCCTGGCAGTTAACTGTCAATCAGTGTTAATGGATGGAAACCTCTCAACTAATGAAAGTCGACATGCCAACTAATCAGTACTCTAATCTGCAGTATAAATGTTTCTTTTCCCCTTGAATTCTTGTGAATTGGCCTGATATGTGCAAGCTTTGACAAAATGTGTCTTGTTTTCCTCAATTTGTCTTTATTAATAAAAAATTGTTTTCAAACTAATTGGGTTCCCATGGCTTCTTATCTTACCGAAGAGTAATACTTTAAGCTGTAATTTCTAAACCCTAAACACTAACAACTTGCATTTATGTAGCTGCTATGTAGTGAAATGTCCCAAGATTGCTGTGCAGATGTGCTATGAAGCAACATTTGACACTGAACTATATGAGCAAAATATTGGTCACAGAGGAAGCCTTTAAGATGTAACTTAAAAGGAACAGAAAGAGAGACAGCAGTGTAGAGCTTTGGGGAGGGACTACCAGAGCTTGGTGCCTAGGCAACTGGAAACACTATTAATGAGTGATTCAAGTCATGAATTCTCAAGTGACTGATGACAGGAGAATCTTGAAAGGTTACAAAGCTGGAGGAGATCATGGATATAAAATTGTCTCTTTTTCCCCAACTACTTCAGATAGCCTGTCAGAACTAATGCTTAAGCAGAATTGTATGGAGGGCCCACTACGTGATACAGTGCTTCCTGTGTAGAACATTAACTACAAAAGTGCACGCTTTGGTCTGACAGCTGTTACTGTGAAGGCACATTATTAAGTGCCCTCACTGATAAGTTTGCTTGCAGCATTGTTTCTAACAGGATTATGCCCCATCTTGGATGATGGACCTGTGAGCAAGAGAATTAAATCTATGGCAGTGGTTGACAATATGAGAATGAAGTGGCATGAATATTTTAAGCATGATGCTAATTTTGCACACCCTATTTTCAAGAGGCCAGTTAAATACTGCGTGAATGTTCACTCTGTTTAATGAAACATGCAGGAAGAACATTCAACATTATTTTTTTTTAATTCAAATTCTCTCTTCCCGGACACGTTCACAAACAGTGGTCCCTAATATGCATTTCGACAGTTGATTTCTGAATTGAAGTGCTGTTTGCTCATTCCTGATGGGTCTTTTGAGGTGAAATATTGCATATTTATAAGAAAGGCCAACTGAGGAGTTCTATAGCTATTTCCAGAGTGCACTCTGGAAACAAATAAGGCGCAGACTAATTCTGTGTTGCATTTTTAGTAGAACCCCTGACAGCTACATGAACAACACTCATGCAAAAATTACAAACTATCACAGCCACAGTGTTATACAGAATGGAAATAGACCCTTTGGCTCAACTCAACCACGCCAACCAGATATCCTAAACTGATATAATCCTATTTGGCCCATATCCCTCTAAACCCCTCCTATTTGTGAACCCTCCAGATGCCTTTTAAATGATGTAATTGTATCCGTCTCCACTATGTCCTCTGACAGCTCGTTACATACACACTTCAACCTCTGTGTCAAAAAAAATTGCCCCTCCGGTCCCTTTTAAATCTTTACCACTCACCTTAAATGGCTATCTTAAAATTCATAAATAAATTTCCAAAATACATTGGAGTAAATGAAACAGGAGCAGAAGATCATCTAGCCCCTCGAACCCTCTCTACTGTTCCATAAGATCATGACTGAACCATTTGACTTTTTAAATTCCTCATTCCAACTGACCCTGATTAATGTATCTTAACAAGAATCTATCCACCTCTGTTAAAAGTATTCAATATCCCTGCCGCCGCCATCTTCTGAGACAGTGTTTCAAGGTTGTACAGCACTGTGAGAGAGGAAGAAAACTGCCCAACTCTGACCATAAAGGAGACCCCTGCGTTTAAACTGTGTCCCATAGCTTTGGACTGACCCACAAGTGGGAATATCCTTTCCATGCCCATCTTTTCGGGACCATCTGTGATCCTATATACTTCAATCAAGTCACACCGCCCCCACCCCCACTCTGTAAACTCCAGTGGAAAGAAGTCTGAAGTGTCTCTGATGAAGGGTCTAGGCCCGAAACGTCAGCTTCTGTGCTCCTGAGATGCTGCTTGGCCTGCTGTGTTCATCCGGTTTCACACTTTGTTATCTTGAAGTGTCCAACCTATCCTTTATAAGACAACCTGCTCTACCTACCACCTCATCCCGCCTCCTTGACCTGTCCGTCTTCCCTGGACTGACCTACCCCGTCCCTACCTCCTCACCTATATTCTCCTCTCTACCTATCTTCTTTTCTCTCCATCTTCGGTCCGCCTCCCCCTCTCTCCCTTTTTATTCCAGTTCCCTCGCCCCATCCCCCTCTCTGATGAAGGGTCTAGGCCCGAAACATCAGCTTTTGTGCTCCTGAGATGCTGCTTGGCCTGCTGTGTTCATCCAGCTCCACATTTTGTTATCTTGGATTCTCCAGCATCTGCAGTTCCCATTATTGCATCACATTCCAGGTATCAACATGGTAAGCCACATCTGAACCACCCTGATGCATTTACATCCTTGCTTATGTAAGGAAACCACAACTGCACACAGCATTTAAGATGTGGTCTCACCAACCACTGTATAACTGAAGAATAGTTGCCTTACTTTTGTGTCGACTTCCTCCCACAAGGACACTATCTAGTTAGTCTTCCTGACTATGTACTGTATCTGTATATAAATTTATGTGACTCAAGTGTGAGAATGACCAAATCCCTCTGCACATTAGAATTCTATTGTTCCTCTCCATTTAAGCAGTACTTCAAATTTTCATTCTTCCTGCAAAGTGAACAACTTTACATTTTCTCATATTGTATTCCATCTGTTAATTTTTGCTCACGCGCTCAACCTATCTATATCTGTCTGCAACTTCCTTCTGCCTTCCTCATGGCATACTTTCCTAGCTATCTTGGTGCTCTCTGCAAATCTAGCTACTGTATATTTGCTCTCTTCATCTAAGTCTTTGATGTAAAAAGTTGGTGCTCCAGCACAAACACTTACGGGACTCCAGTCGTCACAGCCTGCCAATGAAATAAAGACCCATTTACACAAAGTCTTTTCTGCACATCAACCAATCTCTATCCATGCACATATTTGCCTCCTACCTCCCCAGAAACATGAGCTTTTATTTTCTGCAATAATCTTTGATGCGGTGCCGTATCAAATGCCTTCTGGAATAACAAGTATGTTTTTTTCTGCAAGCTCCTCTTAGTGCATCAATAGTGCATGTTACTCCTTCAAAGGACTCCATTAAATTGGCTCAACATGGTTTCCTTTTGATTAAACATGCTCACTCTTCACAACTACCATGAGACTTTCTAAGAGCGCAGCTATAATCTCTTTAATAATCAATTTAGCCACCTTTCCTATGACAGATATTGAGGTGACCTGGCTTATAATTTTCCAGTTTTCTTCCTCCTTTCACAGAGTTTGTCCCGTGCATCTGTCTGCATGGCAAGAAGGGAAATGTAACTTCAGCTGTGGTTTCCTAATCTCCGCCTTCTGTGACAGAAGATTAGCTGACAACTCTTATAAACATTTTAAGTGACTGAAAAAATTCCATCTGGAAATTCTAAGCAAAGTTTTAGTCTGCAATGCTTACTTGTGGCGGTCAAGAAAATGACTGCTCTCAGTTTAAAAACCAGATTTTGGACCCAGCTGGAGATATTATAGGGATATGTGAAAGTCCCTAAGGACCATAGTCTGCTGTCTCGTTAGAGGGAGGTGGCTGGTTGTAAATTTACCATGAGCGTCGCCACATCTCATATGAGAGCTGTGATTGGGAAGCCAGAGCCATCATGCTGATCTTCCAGTAATGGAATTGAACCCATGCTATTGGTATAACTCTAAATTTCAAACCAGCTGTCCAACTAACTGAGCTAAACTACCCCAAGCACCATATTTGGTACATGGAACTCAGCTATCAAATGTGCTGTTGATCCAGTTGTATAATCAACTTATATCACACTGTAAAATACAAATTTGTGCGCTTTACGCTTAGAAAGAATAATAGATAAGCAGATTGGAAAGCAGTGTGCTACTTAATTATCGCTGACAAACAAAACAGCTTTTCACATTTTGTATGGTACATTTCTTTGAACTTTTGTGGTGCTTTTGTTTCTCAGGCCTGTTTTTTCTCATTTTCAAGAGTTTGCATGTAAACGTCTTTTCTAAGGCTGTAGTACCTCTAGATTGTGCTGTACTCGTGTGACAGATGCATCAATTAATTTATGTTTCTTTGCTTATCTACATTTATGGCAGGATTAATGTTAACCAAGAAATTATTTGATGTAAATTGTGATTCTGTTTGCTGGGAAGTAGTCCAGTCTGAGAGTAGAGGTGGGGAGAACTAAATTGATCAAGGCCCTACTTGCTTTGTGTTCTCCATAATAAGTGTGTGACTGCGTGCAATTGCCAACTCCTATCTTGGAAATCTCTACTCTGAGAAGACTTTGTAGACAGCCCTCCCAAGGCAGTGAATCTTCTGCTGGATTTTTACCAGCTTTCCCTCTGGTCTTTGAAATCAGCTTGGTGGAAAGCAGGCAAAGCATTCTTTCTACAGTTGGTCTTGATACAACAATGTTATACATGTCATCTGTGTTGATGAGTCAGAGATCGCAAATTTGAATCCAGTGAGAGTTTGAGTTATTTATATCCTGTGGTGCCAAATCATACATTGGAAAAAGAAATTTCAGTGATATTATTTAGAATGCAAATTCTGTATAGCAGTGAATATTTGTTATTTTCTAAATGGCATTGCCCACTCAATTTTTTTAAAAAGTGTCACCTGATTTTATGGAAAATTCTGTGCTTTTCTCACAGATAAGAATTTGTACTAGAAGGCAGGTTGAGATTTTACTCTGATAAAACAAAGAAAACTGTAGATGCTGGAAAGCTGAAGAAATCAGAAATTGCTGGAGAAACTCAGCAGATCTGGTAGCATTTGTGGGGAGAAAGCAGTGTCAACATATTGAATCAGTTCACTGCTTTCTCCCTGTGGATGCTGCCAGACCTGAGTTTCACCAGCAATTTCTGTTTGTTCTTTGAGGTTTCACTATGTGTGGGAGTGAGCAATTTACGTATTCCGCAATCGTGCTGTGTTGGCACTATTCAGTAATAGCAATAACATATCCACAGCCTGTGCAGGCTAGCACAGCCGATTTCTCAATTTTTTGACACTTCTTTTCCGTTCGTGATTTACGTTTACCTTTTAAGCCAAATCATTAAACGTCTTCTTATAAAGTGCTCTGTTCTGTTGTTTGAACAAACTTGTCATCTGCGGAGAGTAGGAAAAGCTTTGCCATCGTTACATGCTAATAACCTCAAAAGAACGAGGAATAAGACTAGGCCACTCTGCAGTTCGAACCACCTCTGCCATTCCATAAGATTATGGCTGATTTAAACTTCTACTCTACATTCCTACATGCCCCCAATAAAATATTATTAAACACAAATTTACTATATTCAATAATAAAACATGATTTCCTTGAAGTAATTTTTCAAATGTGCACTATTTAAGGTATCTCACTTGGGAAAATGTTAGTTGTGGATGAATTAAATAGAAAATACTTCAAACAAAAAAATTTAGTTCTCTGTTAATAAGTCTGATTTTTTGCAAATTGGCATAGAAACATTTTATTAATGTATTGGCTGAAAGAACAGCTACTTATATAGGTATGGAAAAACAACCTCATTGACCCTAAGCGTACAATTACATCATGATTTACAGCAGCTTCAAGATTAACCATGCAGGTCTACTGTGTTTTGATTCAATTTTGTTCATATTCTAATATAAATTATGCTTGAACTTAAGCAGTTTTCTGAGCTTTTCTAAAATAGAAAGCCATGCTAATTTCAAATGGATCAGTTCAAATGGACTGCATCTAAAATAGCTGCTTCAATTTAACTTCGGCTTTTGAAAAATGTAGATTTTCAACATTTATCATGTTTTAACTTTGTACTGTGAAGTACTCTAATTAATTAGTTAAAAACTATTGGATCAGTAATAAAAGCTCAGTAAAACTAAGTTTTTCAGTGGACAGAATGTGAAAGCCTGTACTTGTGGGAAAGAGCAAAATTACAGGCCATCAATGTATGACGGTTATCAATAAATTCTATCGGGGATTTGATAGAAACTTACTTAGGCCAAAAAGTGGGAGAATATGAAATCATTACAGCATCTAATTGAGATGAAAAGATTAAATATATTTAAAGGGAAGGTAGATAAGTGTGTGAAGCAGAAGAGAGTAGAGGACTACACTGGTAGAATTAGATGAGAAAGACTGGAAGGTGTGTGAGTGGAGCTCATGGATTGCATGGGCAAAGTGGCTTGTTTACCTACTGTATGACCCTTGCAATTATGTAAGATTTTGGACCTAATGGGGAATTTACTCTGATATTGCAAGAGTTGGCCAGTTTTTCTTTGGCCAGTAATTCATTTACCAGTAAGCAGTATTTCTAATCATGATTTCAAACAGCAACATTGTTTGTGATTAATTTTTACTTTTAAAATATGTAACTTTTTTTTAAGTGTAAAAGACATTTGAAAAGGTATGTGAATAGGAGAAGTTCAGTGGGATATGGGTCAAATGCTGGCAAATGGGACTATATTTATTTAGCATACGTGTTCGGCAGGGACGAGTTGGACCGAAGGATCTGTTTCTGTGCTGTATGTCTCTAAGACTATATGAGTCTTTCCACTGTGAGATTCTGCTTTTAACAATTAAAGTAAGAGAACTTATTATATTATCTCCAAAGGCAAACTTTTAGTTTGCTGTGTATTTCAGGTTTTGTTCGAATCAATTTGCTAATCCACTTCTGCATTTCTTTCAAGGTGCCACTGAACGGACATCCTCCCCTTTCAAATGACATACAACTAATTGTTGCAGAAGAAACAAAAGAGTCACAAGCTACAGAGAAGAAAGGTCTTAAGGTATGTTGAAGACATCGTCATTCAATTTATCTTTGGGTTGTGCTTTTCCACTATTCATTGAGTATGCTGTAGGACATTGTACCCAAGTAAGAACAGGAGAAGGTGCCAATTCCTATGTTATGAGAAAGGTTTCAGTAGAATGAAAAAGAAAGAGAATATGTAATTGTTAGTCAGTGACAAAAGAGTTATAAATTTTAAAATATCAGTTAAGATGTAATAAATTTCTTTACGCAGTGTGCTGTTATTGCATACGATACTTTGAAATAGAGTATAATTGAGACAGCAACCACTACTGAATTGTCATTGAGGAGAGATTAAGTCCAGTAGGCTTACATTCCTTACAGTTTTAAAGAATGAGAAATGATTTCATTGATATATAAAATCCTTAAGGGTTTCACAAGAGAGATGCTAGGAAGTTGTTTGCCCCTGCTGGAGAGTGTAGATATTCGGAGTTTACATTCTAATTTTGAGGGTTGGCTGGTTAGAACTGAGATGAGGAGGAATTTCTCACTCATTGAATTTTTGGCATTCCCCAACTTCACAGAGCTATACATGCTTAGCTGTTGTGTTTGTTCACGACAGAGATCACGTAATTTTAGGATGCTAATGAAATTAAGGAGCATGAGGATAATATGGGAACATAGAGTTGAAGTAGAAGATCACGTACAATCTGACTGAATGGTGGAGCAAACCCCAGAGATCGAATGGCCCTGCTCTTGCTCCTGTTTCTTATGTATCTTTTAAGGGAAGAATAGATAGCTATCTGAGGTAGCTTCATACCTAGGAGTGTGCAGAAAGAGCAGGTTCACTGTTTTGGATTTAGTTTTAGATTGCTGCGCCAACCAGCACGGTGGGCGTGCATGGTGGCACAGTGGTTAGCACTGCTGCCTCACAGCACCAGGGACCCGGGTTCAATTCCAGCCTCGGGCGACTGTCTGTGTGGAGTTTGCACATTCTCCCCATGTCTGCGTGGGTTTCATCCGGGTGCTCCGGTTTCTTCCCACAGTCCAAAGATGTGCAGGTTAAGTGGATTGGCTATGCTGAATTGTCCATAGTGTTCGGGAGGTGTAGATTAGGTGGGTCATAAGGGATGAGTCTGGGTGGGATGCTCCGAGACTTTGTGTGGACTTGTTGTGCTGAAGGGCCTGTTCCCACACCGTAGGGAGTCTATTCTATAACCACAAAATGATGGTGTAAAGGCACAATGAGACTGTTTGTTTGTTTCTTTTTCCCTCTTTTGTCTGAAGAAACTTTGATTAAATCACATGGTATTTCCTTTCTTCTCGTGTAAGATTGGCTCTGCCAACATCAAAATGTGTTCAAGTAGTACATCACCTGTTTGGGTGAACGTACATTATGTGCGTTTGCAAAGCATTAGCAGAACAGCTGCAAGAATGTTTTACAATTCTTTTAGGTTGTTCAGTTTTTTTAGGGTGTTTGTATTTCACGCTCTATCTCGGAACTGCATCTTGCAGTGATGTAGTAAATAATTTGTGGAGTTGATGATTTAAACTTAACAATTCAGTTGTTTACACCCAGATCAGTTATCCCCTGGCCTAATAAGGCAGACAAGATTAAAAAACATAACAAACTCAGTGAGACTATCTGTGCCACAGTAACTGTCAATAAGATAATGGGCCTTACCTGTAAATCTGTCTCAGATTTGCTTCCCGTACCATGGTTCTTTTGTTGAGCCTTGGTGATTTGAAGCAGGTTTATTGTGCTCAAGATGTTCTCTGTGGCATCATTTGTAAACCACTCCTTCAGTTAAGGCACCTCCCAAAACAACTCCACAAAAGTGCCAATATTAGCACTTATTTTCTTATTATTAAAGTTGTTTCTTATAAATCACGTAAATAATCAACAACACCTTTCGATAACCTGGGTGTACGCTTTTGCTGATAGCTTCCAGTGCTAGTCGAGGCTAAACTTTTCAGGTAGATATATACTGGGACATCCCACCAGCCTCATTAAAAATCTATTACATTTGCTTTGGCAAGTGCACTCGTGGCAAGTTAGTTATGAAACAAATTGTTGCCTGAGAAAGAGGAATATCAAGAAGCACAGGGAACAGTCAAAGGAGTAGGATCAGAAGACAGAACTCATGTCAGGAAAAGCTCCTGAACGGACCAAATGATCCGTTTCTTGTGCTCAAACTTTCAGAGGTACAATGAAAAAATATGTATATCTTGACAGTAGACCAGACAAGGAGAGAATGAGCCGATTTTAATTTTATTTAATTGACATTCTGAATGTGGGACAGGTGGGGGCTGAGGGGGCAGGTCAGTAACCTTGATAGTGGGAGCCAGCTATTGGAGAATCTATAAATTCTCCCGGAATTTAAAATTTTATTTGGTTTGGAAAACATAGTCAAAGCATTGTCAATTTTCCTAGTTCTTCTGTCTTTTCATTGTTTATTTTCCTCTTGAAGAGCATCTTTAAAAATTCTGATATACAAACCCATAATCATGTGGAACGCCCAGGTTGAAAACATGCAATAAGCATTTGATTGATTTTTGCGTAGTTGTTGCTGACTAGCTCTTTCACTACTGGCTCTTTTAAGCTGTCAGATATCATAGCCAGCTGCTCAGTCACAAGTGTAGGATTTCAGAACATTGAATAAATTTGCTTGACAAGTTTGTTTTTATCAGTCAATGAACTGAAGAATTTTTACTGTGCTTGCCTCAAGGTCAAGGGGAATATTCAGACCTAGACTGTCTGAGTCAGTGGCACAGCAAGCCCATCCTTCTGACAGGCGATACCTAATCCGTTCCTTCATACCAATACATTCTTCTGAGGATTGGTTCTGTAAATATCTTAAGGCTGTCTGGCAAAATGACAGAATGCCTACTCAATCTTACATTTATTTTTGACCAGATGCAAACCATCTCTCAGCTATTGCATGGCAAACACTGATCTCCATCCATTCTTAACTCCTAAAGCAGCAGGTAGTCTTGCAGCTGTTGTTTGAATGAGTTATTCAACATGTTAGCTGCTTCAGCTGAGAATCTATTCCACTTCTTTGCCAAGCTTTCAATTGCTGTCTTTAAGTTCAATATTTTAATCATTTTAAATACGTATTATTAGATATGCAGCAGAGTCAAAAGTGGGTGTAAATTGAAGGGTGGAATGTACAGTTAGATATTTCATTGTGAAAACTTGCAGACTAGCTCCAGGAAGACAGCCATGATAATTTACAGCATCTGCATTTTGAAAGCTTGACAATGGGAAATTAGCATTGATCTACTTTTAACTTTGATATTTGGGGGTCTGTACTTAAGCCAAATTCCGCACACACAGAGTGCAGAGATAATCTCCTAGAAATATGTCACAGTAATTTGCACCCCATCTGCCCTCATATTAGTATTTCATTTTCATATGAAAATAACAAGAAGACATATGACGCAAGTTTAATTAAGCAGCCATTTTGTTTAAATGTGCGCAATGCACATGTTTATATTTGAAAATTCTAGCTGGAATTTTGTTTGAGTTCTTGTTGTCCAATACCAAAAATGGCTCCAGAGCTTGTGGAGGTGGATGACGAGATTCTGTGGGGATTTTACTGACAAGACCAATTTAAGAGGCTGTCTCCAGGCCCACTGCCCAGCCTGCCTGTCAAAATTGCTGGCTCTGTCAGAGGATTAGTAACTCAGCAGACCTGGCGGTAACATTGATAGAGGTGATTACAGCTGAGATTGCAAAGAGAAGACAATGTTGTCTCCATTTTAAGGTACCCTCAATGGGGCAAGTTAGTGTTTTTTTTAAATGTACTGCAACCTGGCAGGCAGTCCCCACTTCCTGATTGATGGGCTGAATCTCCAGTAGAGTGTTGCTATGGGGTCCATTCACAAGCACCAAAGTGATCATACCAGGAGTCTGTTTGAATGTCATCTCAATACATTTGGCAGCCCCTCCACACAAATAGGAGGGTTCATCTCAGTACTGAAGAAATACTGGCGTAGACAGGAAGTGGCTCTTAATCAGCTGATTAATTGTTGGCAACTGACCAGCCTTGTAAGTTTTTCCTCCCAGAGCCCAAGCTGTGGTTCTGCCAGTGTTCCTCCCTCCCAGCCTGTCTCCAAAGGGCTGATGAAATCTTTCTTCCCCTCTCTCTCGCTCGCTGTCTGCTGAAAGCTGTTTCTATTCTTTGACAGGTCAAGAAGAAAAGACAGCGCTTAGATGAGAAATCAACAGAGCAAAGTACTTCAGGAAGCAAAGAAAAAAATGAGGAAGATGCTGGTGAGTTTGAACACCACAAGGAAGAGTGATCTTGAAATTGTAAAGTTTCAGTTAAAGGAGGAACATCTTTGGTGGCATGGATTAGTTTCTTTTTCCTTTGCTTTTTGAGGCAATTGATGCAAGAAGTGTTTTGTGCTAAGTTTTGAACAAAGTAGTCATAAGGAAGAGACCACAGGGCACTGCTTAAGTTTGAGGGGGATGTCTTGACAATTTCCAAAGCGCATGATGCCCAACACAAGCTGTGTAGAGATTATTTAAAATTAGCCAAGATTCTTAAATGAGAAAGCAAAATAAGAAGATTATGGGATTAGCCTCTGTTATCAGAGACCTGGAAGAACCTCATGGTAAAAACCGCAGACTTAGGAGTATTTGCAGCACCCTTGATCACTTTACCTGTCAGTGTCTTTGGAAATCACTCTAAGAACGAGTTTGATCATGGAACGAAACAGGAAGGAGGCCTGCTCCAAGTTTTTGTAGGCTTTAGAGCAGGAGATGGAGAGGACAGGAGAGGTATTCCTTCCACCTGAGACTCAGAGACTCACCAGTCAGACACTGCAAAGGCAGGGAGAAGTGAGAACCATGGTAGCCAGAGGTCAGAGTTCTGATGTCTTGTTGTGAATGAAATACATCACTTTTGGACTACATGTGACTCCAGAAGCGCAGAAATGTGCTTGTCTCTTAACTGTCCTCCGTAGTACCCCTGGCAAGCTACTTAGTTGAAGAGCCATTTCAGGGTGGGCAATAAATGCTGGCCCAGCCAGTCATGCCTGCGTCCCATGAACGACTTAAAAAAATCATCCAGAATACTTAGACTCATTGGAACAACTCACTCTGACAGCCAATGGCAACCAGCAGCAGCCCAAAATTGCCAGGGTACAGGCAAGGCTACATATCCTCACTTCAGTGGAGGAGATCATGCAGGCCATTGCAGTGTCCGTGACAAGTTCATGGGTTGACTGAGTCCATGGCTAAAAGAATGGAAGGTGATGATATGCTAATGTCTCATCTTCCATCAAACATTCAACTTTCTACTGATGCCACAGACTATTTTTTGCACCCAATCAAATCATGCACCTCTCTGTTTTCCCACCTTCCTTTCCTCTCGCTATGAGGTTGTACCTTTCCATTTTTGGGCACCCAGGGACTGCCATGTGCATAGTGCTGAAGAAGCAGGATGTGGAAAAGAAAGAAAGCAATAATAATGAAGAATCATAGAATCCTTGTGGTGCAGAAAGGGGCCATTTAGTTCATCATGTCTGCACCGAACCTTTAAAGAGCATCCCACGCAGCCCCACATTCCAGACCTATCCCTGAAACCCCAAATGGGGTTTTCGCCATGGCTAACTCTCCTTACCTACTCATCTCTGGCCATTGTGGAGCAATATTTAGCATGGCCAATCTACCTAACCTGTACATCTTTGAACTGAGACTACCTGGAAGAAATCCATGCAGACAGCCGCCTGAGGCCGGAATCAAACCTGGGTCCCTGCTGCTGTGAGGCCATTGAGCCCCTGCATGGCCCCGGGAGTGACCGTACCGTGCAGTCCATATCACTTTCACATTTGCAGCTGTCACACCAGTCATTACATGTACTTTAGCCTACCTTAGTTTAGTGGAATCTGCACATCACGGCATACATGACACAAGCAAGCTATATCCATGGCAGAGGGAAAGGGCAGCACAGGTGCCAGTTCATTGGAGTGCACAGTTGCATACCATATCTGCTGTAAAGAGTTTAAAAGAGAATGTTGGAGGAATAGCATTCAAATACGTACTGATGGGTTTGCACACAGAAATGTTGTGCACTGGCAAGTGTGCCAGTAAACTTGATGGCACACTCAAACAATGTGGATGAGTTTGGTGCTAGGCTTTGCCCGAGTTTAGAAGCCATTTTTCCAGCTTTGTAATTGTGGCCAGATCATTTTCACACTTAGACACAACTGTGAGGCAGGCTGATGCTTCAGTTTCTATTGCAATTATTGAGAGACTTTGTCTGTTACCATTGGGCTTTATAATAGAAACATCCACATGCTGTTCAGTTGGTTGCATTAATTGAATCCAATCGATTGAGGCAACGGTTTCAAGGTACCTAAAGGTGCTGGATGGAATTTTACTAAGACAGCCAGGGTTCATATTAAGAAGAGAGATTATTTTGTTGGAGGCAGTTCAGAGAAGGTTCACTACAATGGTCTTTGGTATAGAGGGATTGTCTTAGGAGCATAAGTTAAACAAGTTGTGACTATACTCCGGAATTTAGAAGAATGAGAAGTGATCTCATTGAAATGTATAGGATTTGTCAGGGGCTTGACAGGGTACATTCTGAAAAGACATTTCCCCGCATGAGAGTCTCAAAACAGAGGCATATTCTCAGAATAAAGGGTCATTAATTTAAGACTGAGATGAAGAGGAATTTCTTCTCTGAGATGTGAGTCTTTACACCTCCTTACCAGAGAGAGCTTTAGGCAGAGGCCTTGGGTATATTTTAGGCTGAGTTAAATAGATTCTTGAGCAGTAGTGGAACCAAGGGCTGTGGGGAAAGGACAGGAAAGTGGATGTGAGGATTGTTGGATCAGCCATGGAGCTATTGAATGGTGGAGCAGGCTCAAGGGGCAAAACAACCTACCCCGTTCTTATTTTGTATGTTATTATGTTCCTGCCACCGAGGTTGCAAGTGGGAGTGACTTTCCTTTATTGAGCACTGAAACCAATGACCACATTCTGCTGGGCTTGCCTACCCCAAAGACCACTAATTGCTGGAGCTACACCTTCAAGTTGAGGGCTAATTGATGGCCATGTGCCCTCAAGGCAGATAAGTGAAATTTAGGGTCTGGGCTGAGTTGGGATTGGGAATTGAGTGTCACCAAGGATATGCTACATCATTGTCACATGTAGACATTAGTGCCAGAATGGGGGAATCCTCCATGGCAAAAGAATTTTGCAAAAGGTGGGCACCATATGGTTCTAGTTTTGAGTTCATTGAGGTTTAACTGGGGTCTCTATATAATGCAAAAGTTTCCGCAACCACCAGTCAGAGGCAAGCAGAGGTGAAAATAGGACGTTAGTTGGTCATTTACATGGCTAAGTCAGGAGCCAGATAGGTGGACTGTCTGCCTCCATTCATGCCACTGGTGAAATGGAAGGACAGTAGTCATGCCATTCTGTGCCTTCCTTAGCTATTGTACCACATTGCATTCTCCTGTCTGTGTTACAAAAGGGCTGGTAAAAATCAGTTGTTTTTGAGTTAAAATCAAATGATTGGTTTGACCCCAAACTTTGAAGATTCCAAACTCAATGAAACTTCTACAGTGGTAAAAAGTTAAAGAAAGGACCAATGTTTGTAACAAAATGTATTAAAGCGGTAGCCTTCAAGTTCTGAGATTAATATTCCTGTTGAAGCCCAAGTATATATAAATTCAATTGAAATTTATTTGCTGCTTACCTTTTTTTTTGATAATTTCTGCAGTAATGGATGTGAGTTTACTCGCTGAGCTGGAAGGTTCATTTTCAGACGTTTCGTCACCATACTAGGTAACATCATCAGTGAGCCTCCGACGAAGCACTGGTGTTATGTCCCGCTTTCTATTTATCTGGTTAGGTTTCCTTGGGTTGGTGATGTCATTTCCTGTTCTTTTTCTTAGGGGATGGTAGATTGATTTGGAGCCAATGTGTTTGTTGATGGAGTTCCGGTTGGAATGCCATGCTTCTAGGAATTCTCGTGCACGTCTCTGTTTGGCTTGTCCTAGGATGGATGTGTTGTCCCAATCAAAGTGGTGTCCTTCCTTATCTGTATGTAAGGATACGAGTGATAGTGGGTCATGTCGTTATGAATACATATGAACATCAACTAGCCACAAAACGACATGACCCACTATCACTCGTATCCTTACATACAGATAAGGAAGGACACCACTTTGATTGGGACAACACATCCATCCTAGGACAAGCCAAACAGAGACGTGCACGAGAATTCCTAGAAGCATGGCATTCCAACCGGAACTCCATCAACAAACACATTGATTTGGAGCCAATCTACCATCCCCTGAGAAAAAGAACAGGAAATGACATCACCAACGCAGGAAATGACATCACCAACCCAAGGAAACCTAACCAGATAAATAGAAAGCGGGACATGACACCAGGGCTTTGTTGGAGGCTCACTCATGATGTTACCTAGTATGGTGACGAAATGTCTGAAAACGAACCTTCCAGCTCAGCGAGCAAACTCCCATCCAGAACCTCAACCTGAGCTACAAATCTTCTCAAAATTCTGCAGTTTTGTTTTTTGTAGAAGGGAAAACGATCCTCTGAAGGCATAAGATAGTTATATAGAACATTTACTGCACAGTCCAGGCCCTTCGGCCCTTGATGTTGTGCCGACCTGTCATACCGATCTCAAGCCCATCTAACGTACACTATTCCATGTACGTCCATGTGTTTGTCCAATGATGACTTAAATGTACCTAAAGTTGGCGAATCTACTACCATTGCAGGCAAAGCGTTCCATTCCCTTACTACTCTCTGAGTAAAGAAACTACCTCTGACATCTGTCCTATATCTTTCACCCCTCAATTTAAAGCTATGCCCCCTCGTGCTCGCCGTCACCATCCTAGGAAAAAGGCTCTCCCTATCCACCCTATCTAACCCTCTGATTATTTTATACGTCTCAATTAAGTCACCTCTCAACCTTCTCTCTAATGAAAACAGCCTCCAGTCCCTCAGCCTTTCCTCGTATGACCTTCCCTCCATACCAGGCAACATCCTGGTAAATCTCCTCTGCACCCTTTCCAAAGCTTCCACATCCTTCTTATAATGCAGTGACCAGAACTGTACATAATACTCCAAGTGCGGCCACACCAGAGTTTTGTACAGCTTCACTGTAACCTCTTGGTTCCGGAACTCGATCCCTCTATTAATAAAAGCTAAAACACTGTATGCCTTCTTAACAGCCCTGTCAACCTGGGTGGCAACTTTCAAGGATGTGTGTACGTGGACACCGAGATCTCTCTGCTCATCTACACTGCTAAGAATCTTACCATTAGCCCTGTACTTTGCCTTCCAGTTACTCCTACCAAAGTGCATCACCTCACACTTGTCTGCATTAAACTCCATTTGCCACCTCTCAGCCCAGCTCTGCAACTTATCTATGTCTCTCTGCAACCTACAGCATCCTTTGTCACTATCCACAACTCCACCGACCTTAGTGTCGTCTGCAAATTTACTAACCCATCCTTCTACGCCCTCATCCAGGTCATTTATAAAAATGACAAACAGCAGTGGACCCAACACCGACCCTTGCGGTACACCACTAGTAACTGGTCTCCAGGACCAGTCTAAAGTGATTTGCATTTTTTTCAAGTAGACACTGTTTAAAACCAAATTATCATTGTTAGTCAATATGGTCTGAACATTACAAATAAATATGTCTGACCACAATGATAACGTAAAATGCAGAAACTGAGAAAGCTAAAATAAAAAGAAAAGCCAGCAAAAACAAAAGGCACTGAATACGTACTGTAACAGTGACCAAATTTTAGTTGGTTTGGATTTTCTGTCTTTTTTAATCACCGGGAGTGATTGCAACAACAGCTTAAATTTAGTATGTTCACTTTGATCTACTGTTAGCAAGAGTTGTTGAAAATAGTGTCAACTGTTGAGCAGAATTATTACCAGAGGTAGCTACTTGGATCAGATTCCTATTCACCTGTTGGATCAGATTCCTATTCACACTGTTATGGCGATCTTACAGGCAACAAATCTGTCATATTCAAATGGTGTTTATATCTGTAATGCAAGGTTTTTTTGCCTACATGACACGATTCACTCCATGCCAATATTCACTAAATGAATTATTGAGCTGTTCAACATTATAAAGTGTTGTATGAGTCAAATTTTTATTATACTCTAGGCGACTGGGTTATGAAAATCAGTAATCGGGAGAAACGACAGTTGAGAAAAGAGCGCCAAAAGAAAAAATGTGACACAACAAGTTTCTTGGATCCTAATTTTCCTCTTTATTCCGATGGAAGCAAGGCTGCTTCAAGATCAGCTAAGGACAGTCGGGGCTCAGATGATCAAGAAGGTATCACAAAATATTGCCACTGGTCTTTTGTTGGCTATTCAGGTTAAATTTTAAAATTGTATGGTAAACAACTGTAGCATTTCTTCAAAGATATCATGAGATTTCTCTTGCAGTTACTGTTCAGTTATAGCCTGTAAATTGCTCATTTAAATATTTTTGGCTGCTAGGCCTGGGAGCTGGTGCTGGTTTGCATTTCAACCCAATTCGCATTCACAAAAGCATTGTTAATTGTGGTTGTGCAGGAGCTTAATGTCCTGACAATATTCTGAAAATTCCCAAAGATTTTCTTCAAACCATTTCAACTCCTATTTCTTTTTTAAATCTGCAAATTTGACTAATATAAGATCAGTAATCTTTTCAAATACGTTAGGTATTTAGTTCAGAACAAATTATTTATGGCAACGTTGATTTTGTAAGGCTGATGATTGTTAATCTAATTATTGAGTACGTTTGGTGTTTTCCTACTCATCCTTCAGCAGGATATTGGTTATGCTGTATCATCAGGTCTTCAGCGGATATTTTGCTGAATTTACAGTGAGTAATGAGGAAAACTGTACTGAAATTCAGTCCTTTGATAGTATTTAACCTGGTCCTGTAACCTTTCCTTTGAACATTACTTTTACTACTTCTGCTTCTAAATCCATTGCAATGCTGCAAATTCGGCTCACTCCCTTCCTCGCACATGTTTTAATAAGATATAAATTTGCAAGGTGCATATTGAGAAGCTTCATTTCACTCCAACTAAATAGTGGAAAGATGAAAGGGATTGTCTTCACTCGCAACCTCAGACTTGGTACCTTTTTAAGACCTTGTGAATACTCCATCATTAAGTATTTTTAAGGCTGAAATACTTACAGTTTTGATCTCTCAGGAAATTAAATATCATGGGGAGTGCATGAGAAAGTAGAGTTAAGGCAAAAAGTCAGCGATGGACATATTGAATGGCAGAGTAAGGTCAAGGGGCTATGTGGTCTACTTTTCTGATTCACTGTCAGGATGTGGACATCGTTGACTGGCCCAGTATTTATTGCCCATCTACAATTGCCTTTGAGAAGGTGGTGGTGAGCTGCTTTCTTGAACTGCAGCAGTTCGTTTGATGTAGGTACATACACAATGCTGTGAAGGATGGAGTTCCAGGATTTTGACCCAGATACTGATGGAATGAAAATATATTTCCAAGTCAGGATGGTGTGTTAGGCTGTTAGTACTGGTACAATTGCCAATAATGCTTCATCTTTCCTAAAATCACAATGTCAGGCTGAATATATTTGAAAACAATCCGAGCTTCCAATCCCCACATACTCATTATCACAAGCTGTCAACTTCAGCTTCTAACATTATGACCTTCACCCTGAGATCAATCGTGCTTGCTCATGTTGACTTTGAATCCCATTGATGTGAGTCCTCCATCACTTTAAGTATTAAATTTATACATACATGTTTTCAAATTCCTTCATTGTTTTTCCCTCACTATGTCTGCAACTTCCTCCAGGACAAATCCCCTGTCAATCAATGAATTCTATTCCCCTCAATCAGTGCAATTATGGAATCCCTTTCCTTCAACCATCTGTGTGCCAGTTCACCTTTCCTAAGCGCACATTCTCCACCTCTGAATGCCTTTTTAAGGCCTTTCCTAAAACACTCCTCATTGTCCATTTCTTTTAACTCTTAATTTTTATCTTCTTTGCTGGGAAGTGGGTGTTCCTGACAAAGCCACATTTGTTTCCCATCTGTAATTGCCTACCATCTGAGTGTTTTATTAGTCTATTGCAGAGCAAGGTTAAGGATCAACCACAATGTTTGGCAAGGAGCAGACTGAGTACAGAAGGCAAATTTCTTTCCGTAAAGGGCATTGGTGAACTAAATATGATTTTGCAGTTGTTTCATGAATTAGCTTTCATTTCCAGATTTTCCATAGAATCTCTACAATGTGGAAACAGCCCATTCAGCCCAACAAGCCCACACCAACTCTCCAAACAGCATCCCACCCAGACTCACATCTCTACACTATGCCTGTAACTCTGTATATCACATGGCTAATTCACCTAACCTTCACATTTTTGGACTGTGGGAGGAAACCAGCGCACCTGGAGAAAACTGACACGGGGAGAATGTGCAAACTCCACACAGATAGTCACCCAAGGTTAGAATTAAACCTGCATCTCTGGTACTGTAACACAGTAGTGCTAACCACTGAACCACCCTTCCACCCTTAATTTAAATTTCAAGTTTCTGGGACCCAGGTGCATTACTCTTGTCTTCTAGATTATTAGCCCAGAGATATTACGACTACGTCCACATCTCCCTCTGACTCTGTGGAGTACTCTGGGATACTCTTCTGCAGTAAAGTTATTATATAAATACAAATTTGGCAAGTACAGGACACGAATTTCACAAGAAAATACATTTCTGATGGCAAAACGGGAGTATTGGGAGAACCAGAGTTCAACCTTGGAGTTTTGGTAACGTCTATTTGCTGAAATAACCTTGTAGGCCACAGATGCTATAACTAGTACAGCACCAACCAGAAGTAAGATGTAACATTTTTTCTCATAACTAACTCTATTTTTCCTGTTACTAAAACATAACTTCTCAGCAAAAAACACATTGGACTGAACTAAATGCCTTTTGAATGAAAACCAGTAGTTAGAAAGTAATGGTTAGGAATTCGATTGCAAGGGCCTGCATAAAATTTAACGTGAGAATCAGTTAAGCCACTAAATTGGTAGAAATAATGAAAATATATAGGTTTGAAATTAAAAACTAAGGCATGCCTAAGAAATACGTTGTTCTGGATATTTTGCAGAATTATTCAGCTATTTTACAGCTGATGTATTTGACTGTACTTGAAATCTTAAAACTGTGACTGTGTGGACTGATGATACTGTAATAGATAGCTACAGTTGTCATGTCTTGTATTCTGATCTGGATTGAAACTGATTGATTGGAATAGAATCCTCTAGCCTAATACATGCAGTGTTTGCACAGTTCTACAGACAGTTACATTTAGAGGTCAACAGTTTGATATCAATAATAGTGTTGAGCTGGATGTTAGCATGTTTTTGTCAAGCTCTAGAACAGTATAAATTAGCCATAAAAGAATGCATTAATAGATAGTAAAAAGTTATCTTTAAGACAGGGCAAAACCTTTAAGATATACAAATTGATAGTAGGAATCTGAATCAAAGGGAATAAGGGAGGCCCAGCGTTCAGTCAGTACCTGAAAGAGAAAGACAAGCCAGCCTTTCAGTTGAGATTTTTCTTCATCTACAATTAATACTTACCATTTCAACCCATGCAACATGGAATTTTACCCAAAACATTAGTCTGTCTTCTACTTTCAGGAGCTGTCCACCTGCAGAATTTTATATTATGTTTCTCTATTGTAAGCACTTGCAGATAATGCCCTCAAACACCACTGAAGGGTGAATACTTCTGGGAATAAGATTGGTCTGTCCTCTCTGATATGTTTTGGAATAAAACTTGTCCTTACTAGAATTTCCTCTGAGTGGCCCCAGAGTTATATCAACTTTTTGCACTGACTGTACATAACCCAGTTTATTAAAATGATAAAACTAAACCAGAACAAGTTTCAAATCTCATCGTTGGCTTGTGATCCACCTTAATGAATGGAATTGTGAATGAGGTCACTGGTAACCAATAACATTTTGGCTGCATTATGTTAATGGAACATGCCTATCATCGTAAAGGCTTTTTATCAAGATGTTTGATTGAAAGTCTTCACAGAAGAACCTTTCACCGCAGATAAGGTTTAAAATAAAGTAGATGATTTTGGCAGTGCCAATTCCTGTGCTGAAATATAAACAGAAAATATTGGAGAAATTCAGCAGGTCTGCTAGCATCTGTAGAGAGAGTAACAGATGTAGCATTTCAAATCTGATAAGACTTTTCTGAACAGTGCTTCCAAACCTGCTGAATTTCTTCAGCAATTTCTGTTTTTGTTTCAGATTTCCAGCATCTGCAGCACTTTGATTTTACTGTGCTGAAAAATACATACAGCCTCACTGTCATGATGAGGATCTATATTTTGGCTGAGGAAATGGGATTCTGGAGACAGGGTCATTTTTGTGACGCGATCTTGTCCTCAACAGAAAGCGGGCAAAGCTTCTGATTCTGGTGCCGGCAAGATTTTGATTGTTGGGGTTTGGAAATGAAGCCTGTTTAGTGGCATAGTGAAGCAGGAATAGAGGCAGAATTCCACGGAATCAGAGAATGTATTGTAACTTCATGCTCCATTTTAGCTACAGTTTTGGAGATAATTGTCATGTGAAGTACAATGTAAATTATGGATTTATAGTGACGTTATGCTCTGTGTACAGTATCTTTATTTGTGGTTATATTTATTTTAATTTAAAATGCTTTCTGCATTGTAAATAGCATTATTTATTTGTGACACAAAGCACTGGCCAGTGTTGAATCATGTTGTGTTTATATGCCATCGTATTAACGAAATCCTGTCACCAGCAGTTGAACAGTGTCATTGCACAAGCTTATCCTTGCATTGGTAAGCCATGCAAACTATGATAAACTCAATAGTTTTTAAAAAAAAAGGTTCCTTGCACTTGCGGTCTCTCCCCTATAATGCAGCATTCATTATCTGCTGGTATAAACATCCTTGAAACCTCTACAAATATTGCTGGATGTGAATTTTTTGCTTTTTGTGCCTGTTCTTAACCTTGCACAGTTGAACATGTATTCAGCAGCAGGAGGGTCTGGATGTCTACCCCCCCAACCAACCCAGTCAAAGATACCTGTAAGTTAGTTATTGTTTAATTTTTGTTTTGTCCTTTGCTTTGTGTAATGGTGCTTTCTATAGTTGTTTTAAGTTGCAAAAAGCTGTAATGCACATGGTGAAGGAAGTTGACCTCTTGACTTCTGTGTAAACCAGTTGCTCCCAAATATCTTCCACAAATGACAGTGAATACTGAATCAGTTGTTAATTTTAAATCTGAGATTGGTAAGTATTTTGTTAAGCAAAGATATTGAGAGATATGAGTCAAAGGCAAGTAAATGGAGTTAGGCCACAGATCAGCCATGATGTCATTGCAATGTTGGAGCAGGCTTGACAGATTGAATGGCCTGCTAACGTATATTCCGATGTACAGGTGGGCATGCTGTCACTTTTAATACTGAGCTGGAATTCTGTTAGATAATGATGTTAGGCGATATGGGATATAAGTGAGTTGTAAGAAGGTTATGTGAAGTTAGATCAATCATGGTCTCATGTTCCATACCCACCTGCCGATTCTTGGTGCATAACCTTGCCAGTTTTGATAGTATGAGTGCATTTCCAAATATTTTGGGAGTTTCTATCTCCGCAGATCTGAATGGTAGTGAGTTTCAGACTCCCGCCAGTTGCTCAGTGAAAAAGAATTCTCATCAATTTCTCACTAATCCACGTACCAATTGCTTTAAACGTATATCCCATGGCACTGATCTGTCTTGTAAAGGAAGTAGATGCTTTCTGTCCAGTCTATTGAGTTATATCTTTATATACCTCAATTACATCTTTGCTAAGCCTCATTGTTCCTCAGTAAACCATCCAAGCCTATCAAATCTTCCCTCGTTGCTAAAGTTCCCCATTCCTAGCAACATCTTTACAAGTTTCTTTTTGTACCTTCTCTGGTGTAATCATATTTTTCCTGTCATACAATAAGCAGAACTGTCTGTAGTACTCTAGCTGCAGCCTAACTAGCATCTTCTACGCCAGTGCTGCTAAATTTGCTGAGCTTGTCCAGCATGTCCAGTTTTTATTTTCAATCTCAGATCAACATTCCAGCAATAAAACTGAAGATGTGTGTTCCAGAACCTGCTGCTCCCACAATCACATTGTTCCAGTACAGCTATAACACTGGCATTTACCCGACAATGTGGAAATGGCCAAGATTTGTCCTGTCTCATGATGCATGACAAATCCTATTTAGCCAATTATCTCTCCATCAGTCTACTGTTTGTCATTAGTAAAGTGATGGAAGGTGACATCAATGACGTGATCAAGCACTATCATCAAATAGCAATTCAGATGCTAGGAATACTGCAGTGAGTAACTCACCACTTGATTTCCCAAAACTTGTTCACCATCTCCAAGGCACAAGTCAAGAATGCAATGGAAGACTCCACATGTCTTCTTCCTATTTCAGTTTGTCTTTGAATTCTGTTCAGTGATTATCTACTGAAATGCCTTGTAACATGAGCTGTTGTTGCAGCCAGCACTACCTACAGAAATAACCACACCAGGCCAACAGAAGAAATACTGGGTAATTCTAGTGGGGCATGTCACAGTGATGGTCAAACAACAATCTCAACTTTACTTTCTCCCTTAACTTTAATCCCAAATAAATTTCCTTAAGTACTTTTCTTATCCAACGAAAACAAATCCAACTTCCTTAAGCGTTGTTAACATTTTAATAGTTTGATTGCCTCTTTTCCTCTCAAGAAGAATTTTATCTGGCTAGGTGAAGTGAACCACACCCAGTATCACTGCTCTTTTTGATGTAGACTCTGTTCATTTCCTTTCAAATTAGATCTAGTTTCCCTTTACTTTGACATTTGCCAATTGTCTGTAAAATGGTAAGATTAAAAATAGAAAGTAAAAATACTAAATATGTAAGAATCTAAAATATAATTTGAAATACGGAGCAAGTTTGACAGAATGTCTGAAGAGAGTTAATAAGAGATAGTGTTCCAGGGCAGTGACCTTTTTGAGTATTATTGGGTTGCTATGAGTACTTTACTACCTCAGTTACTGAATAATGGTAGATGATTGTATAAAAGTACACACATGCACTGCATTTGTAAATTGTATGATGTATTTATGACAATTTCTACTCTGACCAGTACATATATAGTAAAATTGGGTGTCACTATTAGCCACGCCTCGTGCTTGTCAGCAATTTCTTTTATAAGGTAATGTTGTCAAGGAGCTAGAGAATAAACTCCTTCCCTAAAGGCTAACTAGAAAAGAACTAAGAATCGTATAAAAATTTAATGCAATGCCATGTATGTGAAGGGTTAATGTGCAAGAAGAATGCTACTGTTTGACATAACATCTGGAAATTGAGATTAATACAGACTGACTACATTGTTGAATTGATATATAATATTTTGGATCTTTTTCTCAAGACCTTTAATTCTCCTGGGAGGATGAGCTGGCCAGTTATCATCACTTCACATATCTTTAATTGAAAATGCATTTTTAGATGTTATCATGCTTGAAGGCCTAGTAACTCACTTCTGGTGGAAGGGGAAATGAGGTTTTGTTCCACAGCAAATTTTGACAGCAGTGATGAGTTTGAAGGCTGAGCAGAGATAAGAATAGCTGCATGAGAAAATCATGGTTTACTGTGTTTACATGATTGATAATAGCAGCCAGAGACATCATCCTCTTTGAACTGATATCTAACTTTGTTTCACAGGAAGTTTTAACAGGTACTTATCTTTTGCAGTCAATTTTTAATATTCAAATTTGTTGCTGCTGGCACATCCTAACGGGAGGCATTACGAATGGCAGTGTTGACCATAAATTGTTCTGATTGACCTTGATTCTCTGGATTACCGAGCAATTGTAGATATGGCATAAGATAACCTATGTGCTTTCATTCTGTCTCAGTTGCTGGATGTCAAGAAAAAGGAGCGGAAGAAATATAATCCATGAAATGCTGTTGTATACCTCAGTTAACAGGAAGTGAGGTTACATACTACAGCTATTAACTAAATACGACCAAGTATTGACTGCTGTTATTATGTAAAATCAGTCATGCAGTTGCATGCAGATTTCCATTCACATAAATACAAAATCAGGAGAAAGCCATTCAATCGCTTGAGCCTTTTACTGCCATTTCAATCTCCTGAGGATCTCCAAAAAAATTGGTAAATTGGTGAAATGGACAGATAGTTATATTAATTTTGTAACTCTTCACAGACACTTGGAATATTGCGTGCAGTTCTGGTCGCCCCATTGCAGGAAGGATGTGGAAGCATTGGAAAAGGTGCAGAGGAGATTTACCAGGATGTTGCCTGGTCTGGAGCGAAAGACTTATGAAGAAAGGCTGAGGGACTTGGGTCTGTTCTCATTGGAGAGAAGAAGGCCAAGAGGGGATTTAATAGAGACATTCAAGATGACCAGAGGATTAGATAGGGTGGACAGTGAGAGTCTTGTTCCAAGGATGATGACGTCAGCTTTACGAGGGGGCATAGCTGCAAATTGAGGGGTGACAGATTTAAAACAGATGTCAGAGGCAGGTTCTTCACTCGGAGAGTGGTAAGGGCGTGGAACGCCCCACCTGCCAATGTAGTTAACACAGCCACATTAGGGGGATTTAAACAGTCCTTGGATAAGCATATGGATGATGATGATGATGGGATAGTGTAATGGGATGGGCTTAGATTAGTTCACAGGTTGGCACAACACCGAGGGCCGAAGGGCCTGTTCTGCGCTGTATTGTTCTATGTTCTGTGCTCTATGTTCTATACTGACAAACCTGCTGAGCATTTCCAGTTTTATTTCTGGCCTCTTAACATCTGTAATATTGTGCTTTCTTAATTTTTATTCAACAATATTACAGACATTCGGTAGGTTTCAAAGCCAAAGCAGATGATGCTTGATACAGGAAAGTGTGACGTGATGCACTTTGATAGGAAGAGCATTTTAAATAGGAGTAAAATTCAAAAGAGGATGTAGGAACAGAGAAAACTGGGTCACAGATAATTAAAGGTGACAGGACGGGTGGAGAGAAGTTAATAATGCATACAGTGTCCTTGGTTTTTAATAACAGGGGCACTGAATACAAGAGCGCATAAGGCAATGTTGAACTTGTATGACACACTCGTTAGACCTCGGCTGGCATATTGTGTACAGTTGTAGGCGCCACATTATAGGAAAGATGTGAATACGTTGGAGACATTGCAGAAGCGATTTACAAGAATGGTTCCAGGATGAAAAGAGTTGATTTATCAGGATAGATTGAAGATGTTGGGACTAATCACCTTGGAGTGAAGAAGGCTAAGAGGAAATTTCATGGAATTTTCAAACAAACAGCTGGATAGATTGGGTAGGGAGAGAGATAATGAGAACTGCAGATGAGGGGCCTAGGCCCAAAATGTCAGCTATGTGCTCCTAAGATGTTCTTTGGCCTGCTGTGTTCATCCAGCTCTACACTTTGTTATCTTAGAGTAGGTAGGGGGAAGCTTTTTCCACACATAAAAGGAACAGCAGCAAAAGAGCATAGATTTAAACTGATGTGCAAGCAGTGTAACAATGATGTGAAAATAAAACTTTTTACTCAGTGAGTAGCTAGGATATGGATGTGCACTGTCTGGAAATGTGGTGGAGGCAGTTGAGGCATTCAGGATTGGATAATTGTATTGGATGAATATTAGGATAAAAATAGTGTGCCAGAGGATAAGGGAAGAAACAGGAAATTGTCACTAGGTAATCCATACCTCCAGTCCATTTATCTGCATTTGATCCATGCCCCTTCGACTTTTATTGTAGAGAAATGCTATCAGTTTCAATCTGGAACATCTCAATGGGTCTTTTGGGATAAGAATCATACATTTCCCTGAATTGTGTGAGAAGCATGTAGTGATTGCACTTTGTAATTTTCAACAAAGCGTTTTGGACCTCCGAATTTAATGCTGTCTGAAAACTTGGATCTATAACTATCAATGACTCGTTAAAGGAATAATCATGGCTTGAGACATACAGGAGTGTTTACATATGTATAAAGCTGAGGCCCCGTGTGTATGTTGGGAAACAACACTTCTCACATTCTGCAAATCACCATACATTCCCTTTATCCCTATTCTCTATATCCTACAACTACTTATCACACCATGTTACATTCAGTTTTAATATTAACTAGGGTATCAGATGCTTTCCATATCTGCAAATAAACACCACTCTTGTTTCTTTTCATGTGATGTGAGTATTGCGAGCTTGATGAGGCTAGGGTAATTGTTGCACATTCCTAGTTGCCCTCAGGAAGGACATTCCCTTGTCCTCGATCTGATATCCTCAAAAACGTCAGCTGGGTTAGTCAACCCCTACCCAAACACACGTACGTTCATCAGAACGTTTTTTTAGAACCTGGTGAAAATTGTGTAAGTTGGCTTGAAAAATTAAGTACTCATAACTACACTGCCCTGGTTTTTCTGCTTTTGATAGTAAAAATTCACAATTTTTTGTGCTCCATAACCTGATATGATAAAACGCATTAATCCAAGATGCTTTTATTTAATGGCCAGGAAGCAGAAAATAAGCAGTTGTACAGCACAGAAACACACCCTTTGGTCCAAACAGTCCATGCCAACCATAATCCCAAACTAAACTAGTCCCACTTGCCCAAACTCAACCCATGTAGTTCCAAAAATTTCTTATTCATGTATTTATCTAAATGCCTTTTAAATATTGTAACTGTACCTGCATCCACCACTTACTCTGGAGGTTCATTCCACACACGAACCACTCTGCGTGTTTAAAAAAATTGCTCCTTTTCTCTTTTTTAAATCTTTCTCTCCTCACCTTAAAAATATGCCCCATTATCTTGAAATCCCCCCACGTTAGGAAAAAGATGCCTGCAATTCACCTTATCTATGCTCCTCATGATTTTATAAACCTCTATCACTCACTCTTCTATGCTGCTGTCAAAAAGCCTATCCAGGCTGTCCTTATAACTGAGACCCTCCATTCCTGGCAAGTTCCTGGTAAAGCTTTCTTTTCTGAACCCTCTCCAGCTTCATAATATCCTTCCTACAACAGGGCAACCAGAACTGGACACAGTATTCCTGAAGAGACCTCATCATGTCTTGTGCAACCTCAACATCCCATTCTAGCTCCTATATTCAGAATTGTGAGCAATGAAGGCAAGTGCGCTAAACAACATTGGGCAAATGTGTGTTGTGAGATTTGCACTCGCCGGGAAGATTAGGAGCAAAGGCACAAGCCTGTAACAGATTTGCAGTTTTCTAAGACGCTTAGGCATTTTTCTAAGAATACTTATATTACCCTGCAAAAAGGATTTTCAGGAAATTTTCCTAAAAAGAATTGGTCAAAATAGTGCCCAGAATGATGAAAAATTTGTGGCTGTGTCGTTTCAGGTTAGTCTAGAATGTTTGAACATTGGCCTCAAATTGACTGATTCACATTTTTGATATCCACTGCATAAACAGGATATCTTTCATAATTATACATCTGCCCTTTAAACTAGACAATTTGTTTTATAATTAATTGAAATTGTTTCTAAAATATTGCAAATGATATTTAGCCAACTGTTATTTTATCACTGTTTTCTAGAGACCACTGCATGGAAGGCTTCATCTGATTCATTAGCTGATACAGTTTCCAGCTGGAATGAGGCCACTGACAAAGCCGTCACGTGGCAATTCACGGGGGGAGGAGATGCAAGCTCTGTGGCATGGGGACCCTCAGACAGACCAATGACTACCTCAGGTTGGGGAGTGACAACCAAGGACTTGAGTAGTAGTGGAATTGACTGGGACACTGCAGATTCTGCTGAGCAGGACATCTTCGCTAATATAGGTCAGTATTCTTAGAATTATTTACAAATGCAGTAAAAGCCAAGGAATGAATGAAGCAGTGGATTAAAACAATAACTCAAACACATGGGCTAAACTGATGTGGAAAAAATCCTCCTTGTACTGAGGATTAGGAGCTCAAGTGATTAAGGATGAGTAGTCTCCAAATTGCCCCAAGTTTGACTACAGGCAGAAAAAAACTATCCACAGTGAAACACATGGAAGTGTTGAGAGCGAAAGTCTTTGCCTTCCTCTCTGCCACCCTGTTCACCAACACCTCCAAGTCCCTTTCTGTGAATTGTGTGATTTCCTTCTTAGCCATATAGGAGTATAGAAGCTCAAATACCATTGTGTAAGAGGTAGTCCCTGGCATGTAGCATTTGAGCATTGTGCAGCCGGACTTTAAATATGTTGCCAGATGTGTGAAAATCCACAAAGGTCCAGGCTTTGGCATGTGGCTCAGTGTCTCTGGCTGCAAGAAGCCTGAGAGTCCAATTGCATAATAAATGTGGAGAAGAATGGCAAATTGCCAGAGAAGAGTCACATTGCATAGCAGACTGGACACCATGAATGCCCCGCAACAAAACACTTTAGCTACAAATAGGAAAATTTCATTCACTGATGAGAAACTTACCTAACCCATGTTAAGTGTTTGTGGGATTGCACCTGCCAAAATTGATAAGTCATGACAGGGAAGAACAAGAGATGCCACAGTTATGATCTGGTACCGTCAGACATTCCTGTAACTGACTTAATATTAGATTTGATCTTTGGTACTCAGAACTGGAGGGTGCTTTCTACAGTGTGTATGTTTTATTACAGTTATACAACACAAAAAGCAAAAGGATGAAAATACAAAGTTTAAACTTACATCATTTTAAAATAAGAGAAATGCACCTCTTAACATCCCTACGCCTTTGAGGAGGTCAATGTCTTTTGATAGTGTAAGCTTACCTTGTCTCACTTTATAAGATTTTTCACCTTTTATGTACTTTATATCTGCCTTATGTAATGAAGTCACCCATAAAATAGGACTTTTGTGCCTGTGTGTCAAGCAGCCTGCTAACCACTCATACATTCCGTGACACACTCACTCCCAATTCAACATAGGCTGTCCACTATCTACAACGTACGAGCCTGTAATGTAATGGATTACTGCCCACTTGCCTGGTTGAGTGCGGTTTTGACAACACACAAGAAACTCGACATCATGCAGCCAAAGTACCCTATCCATTCACTTTTCCATCACTGCACACATTGGTACTTGTCGTGCCTCTTTTGACAGCATCTTCCAAACCCGCAACTGCTACCGCTTAACAAAAGAACGGAAACACCATCCTGATCTTTAATTTATTGCTGCTGTTTCACTGTCAACGAGTCACAAAACTGGAAATCCCTTTTCACACCACATGGACTGAATTTTGTGCAGGAGCTGGGAATAAAAGTGAGAGAGGAAGAGATGGAAGAGAAATACTAAGAGAAGCTGGTGACTTGCATTGTTAGATTAATAGCTTATAGTAAGTATTATCAGTAAGATACGTAATCTTTTTATTTGAGATTACGACAGAAAATCTGAAAGAACATAGACAGATTTGGCCAATATTTATAGAATTTGACTTTGCATTTCCACTTAATATATTGAGTTTTCAGGATGTAGGTGTCTTACAAGTGAACATGTTGGGTGATTTCATGTGTACTCTTCCTTATTAATATTACAATATTAAGAGCTTTGTAAACTATTTGTAAAATAAATAAAAGTCACCATCATCTCAGAGAGGAATACAGAGATGCACTGTCGTGTAACCTGGGGGTCACCGCAACTCAGGTGAGGGGAGAGATTGAGAAGGAGAGTCCTTCATGGTAACCTCAGTCAGTCTGAAAATTAAATCCACGTTATTGGCATCCGTCTGCTTCACAAACCAGTTGTTCAACTAACTGATCTAACCAACCTCTGATAATTGTATTTAGAAGATTTTATGTCAAAAAAAACTCATCAGAAAGCTTAAAACAAAACACAGAACCACAGATGCTGAAGATCTGAAACAGAAGAAAAATTTCCGGAGAAACTCATCAGGTCAGGCATTATGTGTGGAAACAGAAATAGAGTTAACATTTTGAATCTGGTGACCTTTCTTCAGAACTGTATACAAAATGCTAACTCTGTTTTCTCTTCACAAATGCTGCCAGACCTGCTGATTTTCTCCAGCAACTTCTATTTTAATCTGCACGCTTGTTTACAAATAAGAATTTGATTGTACCTCTAAATTGCTTAGGTCTATGGTACATTGAAATGCAGAATCATTAAATGTTACAGGTTTTCAAGGGCTGTTTTCCCTGATAAGACATCCTTAACAACAAGTGACACTCGTGATGAGAGCTGGTTGGAAAATGGGAATGTGCCACAGCCTTGATTTAATAAAGAGTTATTTCTGCAAGCAGACAATGCTTGATTGGAGAATGAGCCCTTTTATAAGCACTTCTATTCCAATCACAGTGCAATGAAAAATTCCAAACCTGGTCATTTGAGGATCAGCTGTTTTGTTGTTTTGTCTTGAATTGATCTTGCTGATTTGTGTTTAGGTACATGGGAAAACAAGACAGGTGTTAGAAGCCCTCCTGTGACCTTTGGAGCATTTACTGATCCTCCCGAAGCAAGTAAGTGACCAAGAACACTCCTGTCAATATGCTATATTCATTTCATTGCCTGTAGTGAGCTATATTGAACTGGTTTATAAATAGAGATTGCTGAATTTTCGTCAGTATATTATAGAACACTAATGCAGTTGAGTTTAGATTATGCCATTAATTGAGAAGATAATGAAATTTTGATAACTTTCATAAATAGCATCAACAACAGCTTCCTTATCATGAGTTTCTCGTGCCATGTGATGCTCGACTCCATAGAGGACTTTATTGATCTATCACCACACAGCATATCAGTTGTTTTTAATACAGCAACTCATTGCATTTGAATCTACCGCATTAGACGGTAAACCCCAACTTCCAGTGACAAAAACAGAGTTGCTGCAAAAGATCAGCATGTCTGGCAGCATCTATGCAGGAAAAAACAGAGTTAATATTTTGAGTCTGGTGACTCTTCCTCAATTTCCAAGGCTCCACTTGTGACCTCAAGCCTTTCTGGGGGTAAGCTTGGGTTCAAAAATGGACCCCAATTTTGTGTGCTAAATATTCCAGTATGCAGTTTTGGAAGGAGCAAAGCATCAGTGCTGTTAAAGAAAGCAGTTTAAGTAAACAACTTAAGTTGGGTCCCTCATTAAATTTCATGATTCTGGGCCATGCTGTGGCCTAGAATGTGCAGTCACTCATTTCAAATTGGCTAGAGCTAATTAGACTGGGCATGGGCTTTCGGACATCACTGAAAAAAACTGTCCAGAAGCTGGTATTCCATCACCGAGTTACCTTTTACTTGCATGTGGAGAGTCCTTGACACTGATCCAGCTCCCTTAGAGCTAGCTTTCAGAGTGCACAGGATGTTGGAGGGTCAGGGATGTAGTGATTGTAACATGATCAGCCAAATGGACCTCTCAGAATGGGTTCCCCGATTGGACCAGAATAACAGCCCCAGTCAGGTATCCCTGGTGAACCTCTTCTGAACCGTATCCAGCTTAATAATATCCTTCTTATACAGGGTGACCAGAACTAGACACAGTAGTCCAGAAGAGACCTCACCAGCAGCCTGCGCGACCTTAACATCGCATCCCAACTCCTATACTCAAAGTTCTGAGTAATGAAGGCAATCATGCTAAATACCTTCTTAACCATCCTATCTAAATGAGATGCAAACTTCAATGAATTATGTACTTGAACCCTTGGATCTCTGTTCTACAACACTACCCAAAGCTCTACTTCTAATTCCATAGGTCCTGTCCTTGTTTGTCCTACGATAATGCAGTGTTTTGCATTTATGTAAACTCCATCTGCCACTGTTCAGCTCATTGATCCAATTGATCAAGATCTCTTTGTAATCTTAGATAACCTTCTTGTACCTGTCAGTATGTAATTCATCAAATTAAAGCTCTAATCCCATTATTATTTCCCCCTTACACAATACCTGCATGAATAGGCATAGACCAGGAAAAACACTGATTATGGATGGAGGGGAATAAACTGGGAAATGGTTCAGTGGTTTCTGTGCACAAGGGTTGCTGTTGAGATGATTATTATGGTTCTTGTGCTGATCAAAACAACAGTTTCAGTCATCCTTCTCTAAATGCTTCCATTGGTTTACAAGACATACAGAGTGCTGGTTCACTTGCAAAAATGTCTCTCATTTGCCGAATAAAAGCCACAGATTTCAGCAGCTGCTTTTGGAGATCTTATAGCTTTTCTGCATCTTGCTTGCAGCCCTTAGCTTTGCAGTTAACTGAGAACCAATCATGTGGTTATTAGCTGGCTGAAGGCCTCTGTTATTTGTAGTTGGTCCCTCATCCACAACTCTTTTTGACAATGAAATTTCCATCTGTGCATGACCCCTCAGCTCTGCAAACACTGCTGTAACCCATAGCTATACAAAGCATGTCCACAATGTGTATCAAATTACTTGCTTTCAAATCAGACAATTTGGTTTTTAAAGCAGTTTTTCATTCACGTTTCAGTCCGCAATTGAAAAATGAATAAAAACAAAAATACACAGTCTTTATAAAGAATTGTGAGGTAATTCACTTTGGACTCGGATATAAATGTACATAGTTGAAGATGGCAGAACAAGTGGAGAGTGCAGTTAGTAAAGCATTGTATCCTGGGCCTTATTAATTGTGATATAGAATGTAGAACAAAGAATTCATGCTGTTCAGAAAGAGGCTCATCAAGTCTGCACCAACTCTCTGAAGAGCATCCCACCCTTTGCTCTGTAAACCAACACTAACCCTGGCTAACTCAACTAGCATGCAAGTCCCTGGGCACTACAGACGATTTAGCATGATCAATACACTTAACCTGCGCATCTTTGGACTGTGGGAGGAAACCAGAACACCTGGAAGAAACTCATGCAGACACAGGGAGAACATGCAAACTCCACACAGACGGTCACCTAGCGCTGGAATTAAATCTCGGTCCCTGGCATGCTGAGGCTGCAGTGCTAACCATTGTGCTACTCTGCCATCCCGATTGATGCCTACTTGTGTGAACACTTAGCGTCATTGAGTAATGCAGCATGAAAACAGGCCCTTTGGCCCTAATTGGACCATGCTGACAATGTTGCCCACTTGGCTAGTTCCAATTGTCTGCATTTGGTCCATAATCCCTCTGAACTCTTCCTATTCATGTACCTGACCAAATGTTTTTTAAATATTTCTATTGTACCAGTCTCAACCATGTTCTCTGGCAGTCCATTCCGTACACGGACCACTCTCTGCATGAAGAAATTACCCTTCAGGCCCTTCTTAAATCTTTTCCCTCTCACTTTAAACCTACGCCGTCTAGTTTTCAATTCCCCATCCCTAGGAAAAAGACTATATGCATTCACCTTATCTATGCCCCATTTGTTAGATGCCACCAACGTATTGTTTTGGGGTTGTCACAATACAGAAAGGATGTGAACGTATTGGAGACTGTAGAAGAAGTTCACAAGAATGATTCCAGGATGAGAAACTTCGTTAATAAAATTGGCAAGGTTGAAACTGTTTTCTTTGGAAAGAAGCGGCTAAGATGAAAGCTAATAGAAGTTTCAAAATCATGAAGAAGCTGGATGGGTGGGAGGGAAGAAACTGTTCCTGCTTGTAAAAGGATCGAGAATGAGAGGACTCAGATGTAAAGTGCTTTGCAAAAGAATCAAATGCAAGGTGAGAAAAAACTTTTGCACATAATGCATGGTTCGAGTGTGAAATGCACTGCTTGTTAGTGTGGTGGAGGCACGTTCAATTGAGGGATTCAACAGGGCAATAAAATGTGAGGCTGGATGAACACAGCAGGCCCAACTGTGTTCATCCAGCCTCACATTTTATTATCTTGGATTCTCCAGCATCTGCAGTTCCCATTATCACTGATTCAACAGGGCATTGTTTTTATTTAAATAATTATCCCATATGTAAGGGTATGGCAAAATGTCAGGATAATGGCACCAAGTTCATGATGCTTATTTGGAGAACCTGTGCAGACATGGTGGGCCAAATGCCGCCTTCTGTGCCATGGAATTTCTGTGAAGAATACGTAGCTAACCAGGATGATACCAGGAATGAAAAGTTGTAATTATGAGGAAAAACATAAAATACTGGTACTTTTCCCGTTCGAATAGGGGAAAAAAAATTACTTCCTCTTGTTTGAATAATCAACAATGTGGGGAAGAATGATTTAATCTGTCTGTAAGAAAATAAATAGATTATTCTGGAGATATGGCTTTACACAGAGGTTTATCACAGTGTTGAATGTGTTGTTGCAGAAAGTGGTTGAAGCAAGGAGCAATTCATCCTTTAAAGAAGAAATGAAAACAGAAAATAACAGACTATTTTTCACAGTTAGTTGGAGAGTGTGGGTTAGTTCTCAATTGTTTTAGCAAGGAATTGCACAAGCATAACAGGCCAAGTAACTTTTCATGCTGTAAGCTGATAGGCTGTATGTTCCTTGCCAGGAAAATAAGTCTGCCTAGTGTTTGAGTATCAGATAATCCAAGATTGCTGTGTTTTATTGGATAAAGTCCAGAGATTTTTGTTTTTTGCAATTTTTTCTATACAGGCATTGAACCTGTAACTTGTTTCTGCAGTTTTAATTCTTTGCTGAAGGTTTCAGTTGGATAAGGTATATTTCTGTGGAGAAATGCAACTGTACAAGATTGTACTGTTTCATCTTACAGAGGAATCTGGAAGTCAGAAACTGAGAGCTACGGTTTAAAAATCAGGGGTCGCCCTGATTTCTCGTAGGGTCATGAATGTTTGAAGCACACTCTTCCTGAAAAATTAGTTGAAGCAGAGTCCTTGAATAATATTACAATAGAGATAGTTAGATTCTTATCATGCCAGGGTTTGAAAGGTTATCAGCAGTAGACAGGAATGCAAATTTGAGAATCCAGTCAGATCAGCCATGATCTTTTTGAATAGTGAAAGAGTCTGAGAGACTACCTCTGTTCCTGGATCATATGTTTGTATATTGTTGATTAAGCACACGTGAATTGGATTGCGAGAAGCATTTCATGAGCATACATCTGCAAACTGACAAATGCTCAAGAAATGTGTATCCTTTCATTACTACCCAAGTGGATAGGCATACAGACCCAACTTGATGAGCCTCAGGCACTCTCTTTCTACATGCTTTAGTTTGACTGGACAGTTAAATGACAAAAACTTTTCAGCTGCTCCCAGCAGATATGTAGATAATATTAAGGACTGGGATGGTTCCTTCTTAACTGTGATGACCACTGTGGTGACATCTGTCAGATAAGCCAGTTTACTGTTCTTTCCTATATAAAGCAGATTTCTGACATTCGGTTTGATAAGCTAAGTACCTTTATTACGTTCCCACTGGAAAGGATATATGTATGACTCTTATTGTGATACTGCAAAATTTCACCATATCTGTGCTGACAAATAGTCCAGGCCATTATAGACCAAATCCATTAGACCATTAAGACTCCAAATGTCCCACCCAGAGGCATTCTCTAGGTTATGATTTACACATTCCCTTGCTTCAAATCCCTGCATTCTCCGGGTGCTGGTGTTTTATTTATTGCCATGGATGGTTAAAATGTTAAACACAACATTCTGCAAGTTACTTGGTGCAACCTGGTCTGACGGCCGTTCTTCAGGAGGAACATAAATGAAAAGGAAATGGAAAGATTTGCAATGCACCTTTCTGATAGTGACTTTCAAATGTGTAAGACGTTTGACTGCTTCATGCAGCGGTTTTGTAAAGTAGCCCCTGCTGTGAGTCGTTAGAAAGGAAACCAGTGCCATTTCATGTACCTGTATCAATCAGGCAGTGTTAAACTAGTAGGCGTAGTTCAGCCCCTCAGCTGACACTATGCTTTAATGTCAGTCTTCTGATTCCAACAGTTCCTACCCGTTGATATCATATTTCACGATTGCAAATGATATACTCTGATTGTAAGTAACTGAAATGATAAAATGACAACAAAATTAAAATGTTGATTTTCAGTGGAGATTGTATGGACAAAATTAGGATTACAGTGAAATGCAAGCCCTCAAATTGTTTACTCTTAGTAAATTAATAAACTCATATTACCTTCATGAAATGTATGTAGTAATTAGTTTATAAGTTAACACTTGCGTTTTAAGGATGCTGTGAACTGGTTTGACAAAAATTTTCTTTTTACTTAAGTTATCCAAGACACAACTTCATCTCAAGATAGTCCATCAAGGTGTTATTTGAGTGCCTCATTACCTTCTCATACAATTGATGAAGCATGGCTTGGACTAGGTAACGAAGTCTCATTATTTAAGCATTTCTCTTAGCACTAGTTAATTTTATGATTAATATAGTTCATAAAAGAGATAACAACTTTTCTGTTGACACCGTTATGAGGCAACACAATAAAGTTCCCAGCCGATGCTATGAAGAAAGTTAGAAGAAAATATTTTTATTGATCTGAGAATAATGTTCAAGCTGGCAAATGTAGTGTTGCCAGGTCCACATGTTAATATTCAGACAAGTTAAATACTTTGCTTAGATTGTTGAAGTTTGCCTTTTAAATGGCTGTTCTTGACAAACCTTAAAACAGGGTTATTTACTTATAAAGGGGTGAAGTGATTGAGACGTGTGTCTCACAATCATGGACTATCTACATCTCTCTTGAAGTCTTATTTTCACTTTATTACGGCTTGAGGTCCTGACAAGTCAAAAATATTCAATCACTTTTGCCACCCCTTCCCACTGCACCTTTATTTTATTGCATTTGACGTCAATTATACAAATTCCCTCTTAACTCAATCTTTCCCAAGGACCTCATAATTGAAACCCTTGCCCTCTTTCACTTTTCCCTTTCTAGAAGCCTCAAAGTCTCAACACCCAAGTTCTCACACACAGTATTTTCTGATGTGATCTTTTTAAATTAAAGTGATGCTGAACTCTAGGGTAACTGCAAGGAAAACATCAAGATCTGGCTTATCCCAGTTCCAAGCCTAATATTTGATCCCTCCACCAGACCTTTACTGGAGTAATGGTGAGAAGATAAGACATAGCATGTCATGGGTGACTAATCATTCCGGTTAGCTTTGAGTTGTATCCAAATTGACAATTACTTCCATATCTTTCCACCCCAGGCTTAAACCCGACTGTGATATTTCTGTCTTTAGTGGTAGTAAAATTGGTTTTGGTCAGCTGACATTGAGTTTTTAAATAATATAAATTCACAGCATAGAGGAGCTCACAACTTGGCACAAGCTGCTAGTCACTTTCAAAGGATTCAGCAGGGTGAGTTTCTAGTGAAAAACTTTCTGAAAGGATACTGAACTATTGCATGTGATTAAAATATATTGTTGGCAGGACAGAAGCTTATTTGTTCATATGACTGTGCTAATTTGAATTCTATTTGATGCATACATCCTGTAGCCCTTCCTCTCAGCTAAAGCTGAAAGAACCTCAAATCTGTTGAACGATCACAAAGGATAGGTCTCCTACATTCCTGCCCTCTGGGTCCTCTTACCTGCCTCAGCTGTAGTTACTTTCCCCTGACCACTAATCAAATCAGAGGACCTTATCCTAACGAGTACAACCACCTCACAGTACAAAATATCTAAGCAATTTTTCCAAACCTTGATGTATTGTGCTGTCTGCAACCTCAAATTCAGTTATTCTGAGCCAAAGCTCCTAGAGTTGCAAACACTTCACTGCAGGTATGTTGCCCTAGGTTGTACTGGCATCCAAGAGCTCCCACCAAATGCAACCACAACTCATCACCTATCCTATTATCCTCAATGTATTTTTAATTAACTAATTATTTTATTTGATTATCTGTTTTTCTTTTTATATTTTGTTTCAACCTTACCACAGCTCCTGCAGTATTTGAAATCTTCAGAATAGAATACATCCTAACCATTTGTAAGATTCAAGCCAAAGGAGTAGAGTAAGAACCAAATCCTGCAGGATAAAAGTGTTTTTAAAAAAGCAAAGGAACAATTCTTCTTCACTAACTCCCTTACGCACTTGACTGCCAGCACTTTGGGCAAAGCCCCACTGGGATTCCTGTGTTCATATGCTCTGGGTTGGCTTAGCCCCAGGAACAGAAAAGCCTGATTAAGCTAGTTTCCTTAATTAATTACCTTCAACTGCTCTCCAGTGGAGATCATGCATATCCCTGCTTGTATAACCCTGCCCACAGCTGGACAAGCCACCAGAGGTGTACAATCAGGGGGAGTTTACCTTGGGAGGTCTCCTGGCATCAAACAAGGGCAGGGAATCCTCCTGCTGAATACCAACTACTGCCCTCTGTCAGTTAATGGATCAGTATGGCATTATGATGTAAACCACTTCAGAAGAGCAACTGAGCGAAACCTGGCTCAGAATGTACTCTGGTTGGTGAAATCCAATGTCCATCACCATGAGTGGTTCAATCACACTGTTACTAATTGAGCTAAGTGCTTATGCACATAGATGCTTTAGCAGATTCTGAGAGAAATATAAGATGGAAAATAAGCTAATGTAATATCACTCATACTAATCTGATGGCTACAGATGCCAGGGTTCTTATGAAGACAAAGTCCTGTCTTCATGCTGAGCATACTGTAATAATGCTATGGTTTTAAGAGGTGTATTTTGTCCTGGCTTCTTCTAAGAGAGGGATCGAACGAGAAATATCGAGCAGTCTGTGCTAACATTAATAGCTTGTGAGGCCTTGGGTTTCTTTTAAAATTGGAACAGTAGAAGCAGCCTCGATGGGTGTGGCTAGGCCTATCAGACTAGGGTTTCTATGCTTTTTTTTAAAGACTTTTAGATTCAGCACAAATTGCTGGAGTCTTGAAGTAGAAGTTATTTGCCACGTTTCAAGCTAGAAGCTGAGGTTTCTCTTCATATTGCAGGTATTTGAGAAAATCTGTTTTCTGAATTTGCCTTTTTGCCAAGGTGTGTGTTCATGGGATGCTACTATATTGGAAAAGTTCATTAGTAACAATTATTGAATCTATTGTTCTGTTTAGTTTTCTGATACAGTTATTTCAAGTTCTTCTTGCATTCATTGTATTTTAACTATATTTGAATAAATTGTGTTTTTCTTAACATCGAGTAGTTTGACCAATCAAATTGCACCAGACATTTACCTTTAAAATAGAAAATGTTAGGATCTCGGCTACCTTCTTAATATGTTTTGAGGGTGCCTGGTCTGGCCCATGACAGTACCATCCATTGTGTTGTATGGCTAAATGAAAGATTCAGAACAAATGGCAGCTCAAAACTAGGCATCCACGCAGCGATGTGGCCATCAGTATCAGTGGGATTTTATTCAACCGCAACTGATAAACTTATGACCTAGTGTGTCCTTCATTCTTCCATTATTCTCAAGCCAGCTGATCAACTTTGGTCCAGTTGGAAAGTAAAGATTATGCCAAGAGTCACACTTGAATTCATAAAGCTAAAGTGTCAACCTGTTGAAAATACAGCACAGATTTATATCTATGTAAACCACGAGAAACAGCATGTGAAGAACAGAACTAAGCAATCCCATGGTCAGTGGATGACGTGAAAGCTCTGCTGCTTAGTGTATTCAGTCATGAATGGTAGTGGGCTAACGAGGACAGGACACTCCACCAATACTTCTATCCTCAATGACTGGGGAGGTCAGCTTATAAATCCAAACGACAAAGCTGAAGTATTTGCCACTATCTTCAGTCAGAAATGGATTGATCCGTCTTGGCCTTTTTCTGAAGTAACCAAAATCACAGTTGCCTGTCTGACACTTTAAAGATCAGTGCACCTGAACTCCCAAGTCCTTTTGCAAATGCACTGTATTTACCTTCATTTTATTTGGAAAGTACCCTAATCAGTCCAAACTGGATAACCTCACACTTACATTCATTTCCAACTGTTACAGTTTTCCCCATTCACTTAAAACTGTCAATATCCCTTTGCAATTTTATGCTTTCATCTACACTGTCCACAATGCTGTCTGACTTGTCTGAAATAACTAGTTGTATGGACCCTTTTCTTACACAATCAAAGCAAACTATAAAATTGACATTGAAAAGAGAATAACATGAGGGAACTAATATTATAATGAAGTGCAGTTAGAAAAGTCCAGCTGATGCTTCATTTTGTACGACGCATGTGTTGCTATCAGTATATGACTTTTACTTTGGTAAAGTCACTGAATGTAAATCTAGATTTGGCAGGCTTGTTCACAGTGCTACTCCTTCATTGATAGGTTAATGATTGTGAGGACGCAGTTCACGGAACAAGCTGAACAAATCTAAACACTGAAACATTGAACACTTACTGAGAATAAAAGATACTGTAACAAGTCAGAATAAAGCTTTGGTCATGGAGGCATAGCTGACCTTGGCCGTTCTGACTTGGTCAAACAGCAAACAGGAAATGCCTCAGACCTTTGGAAGTAATATAAAACTGAGTGCTTAATTTTAACATTGGTGGAGCAGTTGCTGCCTGAATTTGTTACTTATGGAGGGTGCCCAATTTATAGGAAAAATTATAATGACTATATTAATACAATCGTCCTTTGCTTTACAGAAGATCCCTTTGCCATTGACCTTAACTCTGATTGGAGCCCACCTACAGAAGAATGGGGCAACTGGACAGGGGAGGAAACTTTAACAGCCCAGGAACTAGGAAAAGAGAAACTAAAGGTAATAATGAAAAAAGGACTAACAAATCATCACTCCAGTGAAATCATTTAGAACTCCGTAATGTCCTAAAATTAAAGTGATGAAGTACCCTATTTGTGTTCCAGCTGTCTATTAATGCTGCAACAGTTGTGAATACTGCACATAAAGCAGTGAACAGCATGTGTCTGAAGTATGCACAGAAAAATACGAATTGGTGTTTCAAAACTATTTCACTTGTGTCATTTCCTTTAAGCATTGTGAATAAGTTTATTTTTAAAACCAAATTTAATATTGGCTGTTGTGAAGGTGTGATTTTTGAAATGTGCAGTGAAAACATCAGTACAGAACTCCCAATAGCTCTCCAAAACCAACCAGATATCTCTGAAGTGTCATTCCTATTGAAATATTGTGGAATATGGCAGCAATTTATGCACAGCAAGATTCCAAAAACACACGCAAGATGAATGACAAGGCAATGTGAGTTGAACATTACGTTGCAAGGATGGGTAGGTCGGGTGAAGTGTTAACTGTCAAAAATCTCAAATCCAACTAGGGCAGGTTGGCTAATTAAACATTCTAATGAAGCTGAAAATCTTTGATTTAAGTATGCTTGTAGGTTCAGTTTTGGCTGCCAGAAATTCTTGAACCTCTGGGAAATGCATCACCTAAAGGAAGGCAAGGATAGGTATGGAGAGAAATGAAGTGATTGCCTCTGGCCCCCAAGCTGCAACTTATACTGTCAGACCCATGCGACACTCCTGTCTCCTGATTTCAGGTCATAATACCAACCCCCCACCACTTAATTGCACTTTTGACCTGTTCCAGAGTGTCCCTGGTATGACTGGATACCAAGTCTATAAATTAAATCAAAACTATGGATTGAAGATTTCAGAACACCTGAGAATCCTGGACTTCCAGTATTTCCATCTCCAGCCATGCAGCCCACTCAGAATACAGCCCTCCATTTTTTTTTTTAAAATGTGGGTTAAGGCATAGACTTTGGTCAGGACAAAGCCAGACAACCTTTACTCTCATCCAAAATATTGCCATGATAATAAAATGTGAGGCTGGATGAACACAGCAGGCCCAGCAGCATCTCAGGAGAACAAAAGCTGATGTTTCAGGCCTAGACCCATGGCGTCTTTTGCAACTACCTGGAAGTGCAGACAGGGCCATGTTTTAACATTTTGTCTGAAAGGTGGCACCTCTAGCAGTGCAATTCTCCCTCAGGGCTGTGCTGAAATGCCAGCCTAGTTCCTGTCACTTCACCTTTTAAAATGAAACAAGGATCCAAATACTGTATTGTGAGATTCTGTAAGTATGGACTTTTCTTCCTGAGATATGTAGCTTGAGTTGTGAAATTCTTTAGCTTGCCAGACCTGACACCACTGAAAGTGCCTTGCCTGGTGGAAATTTCACATAGCAGGAGAGAGGGAATAAATGTTGGATGGAGACAGGTTCGCTACTCCCAGGTATTAAAGGAGGCTGTTCAAAATGTCTGCCTTGGTTCTCTGCAGCTTTGACTGAGTTAATTTTGTAAACATCATACTCTGTAGTCTTCGCCCCCTTTTCAAAAAGTCCTCATTCATTCCTCCTTTCCATACATGCCAGTTCATCGAAACCAAGCCACCTACCCACCTTCATGTCCCTTGTACCCCTGTCAATATACTGCCGCCTTGTGACCCCCTAACCATCACCATGGCCTCTTCAAGTCCTCTGGCAACTTAGAGTCAACTTATTCCAACTCACATGTTCAAGGCTCCTTTGCTCTCATGCCCTCCAGACCAATTTACTCAGGACAACTATAGATTTAAATCAAGTGCCAGGCTGAGGTGAAATAAAATAAAATCCTAAGTACTTGTTATAGAGTTTACTGTATAAAAGAAGCTCCCACTCATGAGTAGCACGACAGTTCAGTGGTTAGCTCAGCTGCCTCTGAGTGCCGGAGACCAAGTTTACTTCCATCCATGGACAACTGTCCTTGTGGAGTTTGTACACTCTCCACGTAACTGCTTGAGTTTTTGCCAGGTGCTCCAGTTTCCTCCCACAGGCAATGCTAAATTGCCCCATAGTGTCTGGGGATGTGTAGGTTGGTTGGGTTAACCATGGTTAATGTAGGGTTACAGGGGTAGGGTGGGGTACCTAGTGGGATATTCTTCAAAGGGTCAGTGCACACTCAATTGGCTGAATGGCCTCTATCTGCACTGTAAGAATTCTGTAAAAAGCTGCTTAATATATCTAAATCCTCTCAAGTACATCCCTTGTAAAAATAAATGTTTGTATTCGTAGCCTCAGATCAGTTTATAGCCTCTTGGAGCTATCAACCAAACTAAGAACTTCCAAAAACCACTGTTTTGGAAAGCAACCAAGCATTTTAAATATAATTATGCTAGCATTTAGGGGTGTGTCAACAGGCAGTTGTTAAAATTGTACAGAGCTGTCAGTTTTTTTTAAACAAAGGGATAGTTATTTCAATATCTTGCGAGCTCGACCATTCTACAAATCCTATCTGACTTTCAAGAGCATTTAATGCCAATAAATATTCGTGAGATGTGCACTGCAGTATTAGGCTCTTCATGCAGAATTGGAGTCTGGTTAAGCTGAACACTGATTACAAATGGCCAAGCTGAGTTCAGGATTCAAACATTTGGAATCATGCCCTGTTCTAAATCCCTCTTCCTACACCGGCGAACATTGAATCTGCCAAAAGTCAGAGATTGTGGATTTGGATCCCACTTGCCATGTTTAAGACACCCCAGAGTGCCCATAATTCACTGACGATCCAGTTTCATTATCTCTAATGCGGCTCAGAGAGCAGTGATTTAAAAAGGAAATTCTGCAACTCATTGTGTTGCCGTTTTGTTTTTTATCTAGGTGTCCAATGGGGAGGAAGAAAAATCTCAGGTTAACCCTGCTGGCGTTGGGAAGTCAAAACGAAAGAAGAAAAAGAAGAAGGTCAAGCAAACAGAGGATTCTGTTGGAAGTGAAGAGGTAAATATAGTTCATAAAACCCTAAAAGAATTATAGCTTTAAATTGATCCACCTTGAAATAACTCGGGAATGAAACAGTATTTTGAGAATTTGAGAACCATCTTGTTCTGTATTATGTTAATTACGAAGAATGGCACTTATTTAGCATATTTAACAGAGCAAACTTTTTCAAGGCACCATGAAGGGAAGGAGGGGGAGGATGCACAGGAGTGGAGTTTTTATCTGTTTTAACACTTCTGGACAAACTTGCAACAAACTCAATTAAGGGAAAGTGCTGACCGGTGTTGTAATTTTCCCCCTTTTAATCTGAGTCAGTATCTTCTGTTTGACAGTGGGGAACTAATAGAATGATTTGCAAAACCAGCTATATAAATAATTTCTTTTGCAACCATGTTAAGGTCCTTTTAATTGGTACCGTGTCACGTAGATTAAATTATAAGAATAAACTACATAGCTGTTAGTTTTCAAATGGGTAAAAACTGATGGAATCTTAATTGATCTATAGTGACTAAACTTTAAAGATATATTTACCAGTAAGACGTTATTGCAAGCAAATAATACATCTAAATACTTATAATTAAAAGAGCTGCTCCAATCCAAGGTGGCCGCTATCACAGTCTATCAAATATTTATATCATGCATTAAACCCCATTTCTTGGGTCACCGGATTTGTTGTATCCCTGCTATCATGTGCTGTCTCTTTGGCTCAAGTATTTTCACATTATTAAAAAAACTCTAAATGGAAGACCCACCATTTGTAGTTTGCGAAAGAAGTTAGGGCAAGCATCAAACTTAAGGACAAAGCATATAACAGAAGTTAGTGGCAGATCAGATGAATACAGACAGTCAAAGAATGACTATAAGGTCAATCAGGAAGAAGAAATTATTGGTATAAGAGGAGCTAGCTCGAAACATAAGAGGATAGCAAGATCTTCTGTGAGTATTTAAAAAGGAAAGTGTAAATGACATAATGCTAGGTAGATTGGCCATGTTAAATTGCCCTTCATGTTCAGAGATGTGCAAGCAAGTGGTTTAGCCATGGGAAATGCAGGGTACAGGGATAGGGTAGAGGGATGGATCTGAATGGGATGCTGTTCAGAGGGTCAGTGAGGACGCTTTGGGCTGAATGGCCTGTTTCCACATGGTCGGGATTCTGTGACTGCTGAGCCTCTCAGAAATGAGAATGGAGAGTTATTAATGGATAATAAGGAAATATTGGGTACATGAACAAATCTATTGCTTTGCCTTCACTGTAGACGAAAACTGTAGAAAGGACACTTTCCAGGAATGGGTGTAAAACAGGAGGTGGAAGAAAGAGAGGAACTTAAGCACAATTGCAATCACTAGGGAAGTGGTACTAATCAAACTGATACTGACACTTTTAGATCCTGATAGACGTCTCCCTATGGTTTTAAGAGGTGACTTTTGTATTAGACTGATGTCAATTTTCCAAAATTCGATATTCAGGAATTATTTCAACTGACTAAAAACTAACAAATGTAACCCCTACATTGAATAAGGGACAGCACCAGAAAGCAGGAAACGTTAGATCTGTTAACTTGGTGTCTGTTGTAGGGAAGGTATTGGGATCAATCATTAAGAATATTATTGTTGCAGACTTAGAAGAACTCAAAGTAATCAGCAAAAGTCACCATGGTTTCATCAGAGGAACCGTTTGACCAAATTATAAGACTTCTTTGAAGAGGAGTTTGCACATTCTACCCTTGTCTGCGTGGGTTTCCTCCAGGTGCTCCGGTTTCCTCCCACAGTCCAAAGATATGCAGACTAGGTGAATTGTCTGTGCTAAATTGCCCGTAGTGTTCAGGGGTGTGTAGATTAAGTGATTGGGATGCTCCAAGGGTTCGTGTGGACTTGTTGGGCTGAAGGGCCTGTTTCCACACTTATAGGGATTCTATGATAAGTGATGTGTTGTTAATAAAGGGGAGCCAGTAGACATACGGTACTTGGATTTCCAGAAGTCGTAAGATGCCACAGCAAAAGTCATTGCAGAAACTAAAAGGTGCAGGGGGTATCATATTAGCATGGATAGAAGTTTTACTGCCTAACAGAAAATAGAGTGGAGCCCCAAGGGGATCTGTAATGAAGACTCTGCTTCTTACAGTTTGCATCAGTTACTGAGATGAGAGGAGCAAGTACAAGTATCTAAGTTCGCTAATAGCTCAAAGATAGGTAGGAAAGTATGTTGTGAAGAAAATGTATATAATTTACAGATGGATACAGATAGATTAAGTGAGTGGCTGAAAATCTGACAGGAAAATATGTGTTTGTTCATTTCAGCAGGAAGAATGTAAATAGCAAAGTGTCACTAAGAGAACAACTTCAGAAATTCAATGTGCTGAGGAATTTGGTGTTCTGGTACAAGTCACAAAAAATTAGTATGTAGATACAGCAGTTAATCAAGAATGCAAATGGGATGCTATCCTTTATGACAAGAGAAGTTGAAAGTTAAAGTAAGGATTTTATGTTTTAATTATACAGGATATTGGTGAAACCATATCTCAAATATTGTGCAGTTTTGTCCTCCTTATTTAACGATGATGTAGATGCCTTGGAGGGAGTTCAGTTCAATTTTACTATATTGATGCCTGGAATAAGTGAGTTATTATATGGGGAAAGGTTGGACAGGTTGGGCTATTTGCAGTGGAGTGTAGAAGAGTGAGGGGTGAACCGATAGATGTGCATGTGATCCTGAATAGTTTTAACAAGATGGAACTGTAAAGAAGATTTGCTGTTCACTGTTTTAAGATTAGGAGCTGACCTATTAAGACTGAGATGATTATTTTTCTCTCTCTCTCTGAGGTTTTTGAGACTTTGGACCTTTCTGCCTCAGAAGGTGGTGGAAGAAGGTTCGTGAATGTTTTTCAGGCAGACATGGATAGATTCTTTTTAGGCAAGGGAATGGAAAGTTTTTGGAGGAGGGAGGGTTGTAGACGGTAAAATGGATTTTGAAACATGAATAGATAAGGCACAATCTTGTTGAATAGCAGAGCATGCTCGAGGGGCCGAGTATCCTGGTGCTGCTCCTAATTCCTGTATTTGATTAAATGTTTTAATGCATGATTGAAAAGTATTAAAGAGTATCTGTAGTTATCTTTAATGGATGACATAAAATGTAAAAAACTACAAAAATGATGTTGACTTTTTAATTCTAGGTAACATTGGAAAAACCCAGCACTAAATCACAAACTGAAATTGGAAAAATCCATCCAATTATTACTAACTCTTCTGAAGTCCATTTTATTTTAACGGGTTCTGAAATAAATAAGGTATGGTAAACTTTTATGATTGGGAATCTTTCACATCATGGCCGAAGAACCTAAAAATAGATCCACCCTGACTGTTCTAGTGTAATTTGCTGTTTGTCGGCAGAGTTTTCACAATCTGTTAAAGACGCTGTTTTTCGCTTGTTGTTCTGCCGGATTGATATCCAGTATTGGATGAGAAGAAATCACCTTTACTAAGATATTGGAAAGCCTGAAGCTTCTGTTAAACTCTCCACTACAAAAGACCTTCCTGAGTCACCTATTCTATCCCTGTTCCTAGTCATTGCCTAAAAGATTAATCAAATTGCAAACAATTCTGATGTACTCTAGGGCTGGACGGCAGCATAGTTGTAACATCACTGGTCTAGTCCAGCAACCTGGTTAATACTTTGAGAATGTTGGTTCAAGTACCACCATGGCAGCAGGTGAAATTTATATTTAAAAAGTCTAGATTGTAAAGCTATGTTTGGTAATAGTAGTCAAGAAATAATCATCAATCGTTGTAAAAGCCCATCTAGTTCATGATGCCCTTTAGGGAAGGAAATCTGACATCCTTAGCTAGCCTGCCCGACATGTGACTCTTTACTTGTCTAAGACGACTTAGTAAGCCACTCAGTTCAAGGGTAAAATTTGATCTTCAGTGGTCTAGTCAGTGATTCCCAAATCTTCTGAAAGAATAAAGAAAAAGAAATTGACCCTGAGTTGAGCCTCAAACCCCATATTTTCTTTGCTACTATTTCCATCCAGCCTCAGTTCATCAGGTCCTACGGCCAGCCTTTTAACCTTCCGCTTTCCATGCACTTCAATCCATCCAAAATGCTTCTGCCCGTAGTCTAACTCTCACCAAGTTACACTCAATCATCAGCTTAGTATTTGCTCAGCTGCATTGGCTTCCAGTCCCACAAGTCCATCAATATAAAAAAATCATTCTTCTGTTCAAATCTCAGCATTGACTTGCCTCTCCCTAACTCTGCTTCCTGCAAACCATATAATACATCATACTGTACCCCTCTGAACAAAGATCTGTCTCCGCTACAATTTTTTGCTCTTTTACAATACAGTTTTCACCACCTCAACTTTGGCAGGGTTGCTTTTAGTTGTTTAGTTCCTAATTTCTGGCATTTTTCCCCTCATCCTTTCCATTTCAGGTACTCACTGAAGCATGCCTGTTTGAATAATAACTGTCTTAATATATTGCTTTTATGTGACATTTTGCTGGATAACAGTCCTGTGAAGTGCCTTGGCACCTCTTACTGCACAAGTTGTTGATGGAGAATGTATCATGTTGTTTTCTTTTTACATGGAAGCTCAAAGATGATTCTGAAAAGAAGATTCTGAAGGATGAGGATTCAAAGGGAATGGTAACAGAAAGATCGGAAATTGGAATAGAACAGCGTTTAACAGAAATTGCTTTTTCTGATCCGTGGAATACAGGGGGCAATACACCATCCAGTAAAAGTAAGCTGTGTCAACAGCCTTTCTTCTAGGATCTCTTTGAAACTTACAAGGTTCTGAAAGGGCTTGACAGCATAGATACTGAGAGATTATTTCTGCTGGCTCAGGAATCTAGTACACATTGGATACAGTCTCAAGATAAGGGGTTAATCATTTAGGATTGAAATGAGAAATTTCTTGCCTCAGAGAGTTTGGTAAAACGGCTCCATTCTTTTGCAGCAGTGCCACATATTGGTATCACATCAGCCAGTGCCACTGCCTTTACACAATGTGTATTCAATGTACTTTCACATTCATAGGGAATAAGTCCGATATTGCTCACTATGCCAATGCCACTTATATGCAGGAGAATTTAGGTATAAGGAGGAAGAAAAAGAAAAAATATGCCAGAGTGGAAATCACCTGGGAAGATCTACCCTTCATGATTTTTTAAAGCTCTATAAGGTCACCCCTCAGCCTCCTGTACTCCAATGAAAAACTTCCCAACATAGACTATTTCCCAAGGCAGAAATGGCTAGCACGAGGGGTCATAGTTTTAAGCTGGTTGGTGTAAAGTATAGAGGGGATGTCAGAGGCAGGTTCTTTACGCAGAGAGTTGTGAGAGCATGGAATGCGTTGCCAGCAGCAGTTGTGGAAGCAAGGTCATTGGGGTCATTTAAGAGACTGCTGGACATGTATATGGTCACAGAAATTTGAGGGTGCATACATGAGGATCAATGGTCGGCACAACATTGTGGGCTGAAGGGCCTGTTCTGTGCTGTACTGTTCTATGTTCTATGTTCTATCACTTGAACCTGTTGGAGACCATAATAAAGCAATATTGACAGGGATCTAGAGCAGGCCATCTACTGATGGTGCTGAATTTTCCCATTTTGAGTAAAAGTGTTCTTGTTGAGTAAGATTCATAATGTCCTGTTAGCTATGGCTCACAGTGAATTTTCTCACATAATAGTCCACAGTTCACTCCATTATTTATATATTTGATCTCTATGGCACACAGTACCTGGAATCATGTGACAGAGAAGTTTGTGACTTGACTGAAACACACAAGACCCTGAGGGATCTTGACAGGGTGAATCTACAAAGAATGTTTCCTGTTTTGGGAGAATTAGACCTAGGGCTCACTGTTTAAAAATCAGGATCACTCATTTAAAATGGAGATTATGCATCTTTTCTCCCCTGCTATGAAGATCACGAGTCTTTGGAACTCTTATACTGAAAAGGTGATGGAAGCAGAGTCCTTGAATATTTTTAAGGCAAATGTAGATAGACTTTTGTTGAGCAAGGCAGTATAAGGTTATCCGTGATAAATGGGAATGTGGATTTGATGTTACAGTTTATTCAATGGTGCTCTTACAATGGCAGAGCAGGCCCAAGGGGCTGATTGGCCTACTCCTGCTCCTTGTTCTTACGTTACTGAGAGCGTATAGGTGGCATGGGTGACACTTAGTAAATAAACATGTAAATAATCTTGCAGTTTTGTAACGACATATTTGCTTGCACTTCTAAAAATTGACTGCACTGTTGCTGTCAAATACGGTGAATTCATACCCATGAGAGAGATGAACATCTCCACAGACATCGTAAGGATTGAATAAATTGCAATGGCCCTGCATTGCTCATCTGTCAGAAGCTACTAACTCTTTGACTGTAGAGAGTTTAGCTGTTGCACTTTAATGATTACAGCACTAAGATATTAACACAATATTCAGGGATTGTGCTAGAGCTCTGCCTGCACACAACCTTGTGAGTTCCACAAGCATCTCTGAGGGAATGGTTCGTTCTGTGTCACCTTTTCAAGGGAACGCATTATCATTCAGGGCTGGTTGATGTGCAGTCATTAATTCACATGTCAAGTACCCCTGTTTGCGTATTGGCATCTTGAGAAAGGTGGCCTCACGCATGTTCGTTGCTTCTACTGATGACAAGCTTTGAGTGCTAAACAGCACAGCATGTAATATAGTCTTTGTATCTCTAGCTGAGGTGCTCAAAAGCAAGGTAATGCAATGCTGGAATGCCATTAGCATCCAGGAAGACTCGGCGTGATTGAGTGCTAAGGGAGCAAGCAAACAGACTGGAGATGAGTGCGTGAGCTGGGTGTATGGTCTTGATGCACCATTACAATGATAGTTGCCCATGCAGCCTGACATACAGAAGCATCCTGTAAGTGGACTAGAGATGTAGCATAATAGTTCTTAAAAGGTGGCAATTTTTAATGTCATTGTTCATGGACAAGGGATGCTTGTAGTTGGTGCTTATGGAGTTTGCTCTGAAGCCCAGTCTGACAGAGGTTGTTTGAAGTTATTCACGAGCTGAATCCACAAAGTGCTCACTCAAGTTTCCATGTCAAGTTTTCTTGATACCTAGCTTGTTTGGTAAAATAAGATACTGGATATTGATGAAGCACACTTGTCTGTTAACAAGGCTTTTGGCATGCTGCTACCTCTTGAGAAACTCAATGTATTGCTAGTCAAAAGCATGAAAGGAGGAGCATGATGCTCCTGGCTTTAAAATTGGCCTGTCTGGAGTTTGCATCCAATTCTGCCACAAATCCTGTCATAACTCATGTCACTCAGACACTGTATGATTTTGTCGAGGGTGACCGAGGTTCTAGAATACATTATCAGTAAAGAAAAACGCCTAAAATGCATTTAAGGGTAATTTGAATAGTCCATTTATTGTTCTAAATTGGTTGGCATGCATTCTAAATGCTGACAGAGTAGCCTGATACAACAGGGCTGACCGTGCACATCAGCTGATTTTCAACATACCTATCCTGTCATTTTAGATGCTTTGGGAGCTATTTCATGACTCGAAAACAGACATAACACTGTTGAACTTCCAGGTCCATAAATAAGATTTTAGTTCCTTCAAGGGATCTGGTCGGACAGGGGCTGACAGCAAACCCTCGGTCCCTACAGTGTAAGATTATCAAAAAGAAACCAGTGTCTGTGTACTTTCTTCCCCTGTTACAGTTAAAGCAGCATGCACTTGAAGCAAGAAACCAGAAGATCGACAGAAATTGATCTTTGAATTACAGCTGATTAATTGGGAGAAACTGCCAGTTTATATTGATTCTGTCACCACAGACAGTTTGGCCAAAATGTTAACTATTTCTGATTCTGACAGCACCTTCAGGCAGGTCTTGGTGAGAATGGGTGAGGGTGACTTACCCATTAATGATGATTATGCTCTATTAATATTAATATTAATAATGCTCTATTAATGATGTATGTTTTTACTTGACATCACGGGTCATTGGGTTTTCACGTCCCAAGGGTGCTTTTAAACTGTCCTTGAACTAGATGACTTGAAATCAGACTGATATTGGTCGATTAAATTCTTGCTTGCTTCAAAATGATTTGATAATTTTGCTATACAATCTGGTTCAAGGGAAAGGCAAGTTTAAATGGTAGAGAATCAAATTCACTTTCTCAGGTCAGGTGTGATGCAAATTAGATTATTACAATTTTTAATTCAAAAACAGCGCACTGAACAACCTGTGTCTATCTAACTTGTAAGAACCAGAATAACAATGAATAATGTTATTACTATCATTTAATTAGCTTATAGTTTATCACATAATGATATTGTGATATTTTTCAGGTATTCTGGAAGCTTCATTTGCTAACTCTCAAACTCCCTTTCTCAGACAGTGTTACCCAAGCAGTAAAATAGGCAATGGAAAGAGCTGACGATTTTGAGAAGGTGGGGTTTGAGTAAGATCATTGAACTGGAGCTTGAAGAGGATCAAATTTAAAAGCTGAAGTTAAAATTCAGAGAAGAAAGATTCACATCCAGAGCAACAATGCAATAAGAGAAGTTGGGGTCTTGGGGTTCAGGAAAGTTTTAAGATCAGAAACTGTAGACCAGAAATTAACAATGAACCAAAGGTCCTCTTTATATGTTGTAAAATGCTATGACTCTGCGTAGAAGAGACAAATAAAACTGACTAAATTATGATAATGACAATTATCGACAAGGGGCAACAATGGACATATAGACACAGATTTTCAACGATCAGAACAGCTCATAGAATTGTTACTTCATGGATTACAGTGCATGTTAACAAATGACCACACGAGCTAATCTAGCTAATACTGGTGATGGTGAAAATAAGTATGTCCTCTTTACCTGTAACTGAATCCTTTATCCCGTAATTTTTCCCACCATCAGTTTTAAATTTTCGATTATCTTTGTGATAGGCGTAGTACAATTTTAACAATTTAAAAGGAAGCATATATTAGATAATCAAATTAACAACACTATGTGCTTCTAAACACCTTCAATGCAGTAAAACTGCAGTTCTTAGCCTCTTCTTAGCAACATTGATAAAGAAAATTATAAATTGAGCCACAAGGAGGTATTGGGGAAAACATGTAGGACCAGATTTTTACTGAGTCAGTTTGACTTGGGACCCCTTTAAAAATGGCAGTGATTCCAGGATTATTAACCTTTGTCCTGGCCTTTCTAATTTTTTGACAAGTTTTTCAAATGCACGGACTTAGGTAAGCCCTCGTCCTGCACTCCCAATTTGGGTGGCCTTTGTGGAAATAAACATGCACTACATCTTTCCAATTTTAAAAGCTCTGGTTCAGCCCTTTAAAGGGTCATGATTCATGGCCCCTCAGAGGTGTCTTGAACCTCAATCAAAATATTCTTCCATGTAGAAGGGCAAGTCAAAGGTGCTGCACATGTTCCACTACCAAGGTACAGCCTCCTAAACACCCCCAGGCCCTGGTATGCTTCGCTTTCCATTCCCCATATCCTCTCATGTTCCCCAGGCCACACTATGGGACATCCATGTCCATTAACCCACTGTATAATTTCCCTAACAATGAACACTAGTGATAGTTGGATGAATGCAAATTAACCTTTTAAAAACGTGATTAATTCACAACTTTTCACTGGTTATTAGTTTAAAGAAAACTCCTCACTACCACAAGGCATTAAAAGTGTCAATCATTCTGACTTTTTAAAGTTTCAAAATTGAAACCGCTCAAGGAATTTGAAATCACTTAATGTTCTGAAATTGATAGAGATATGGCAGCCAGACTGTTCATTAATTTGGTTTGTAGCTACAACAAAACAGAACACCTATGCTCGGTTTGCAATAAATAACTGCACCTCCCAGTCGCGAATCATTTCAACTCCCCCTCCCTTTCCTCAGATGACATGTCCATCCTGGGCCTCCTGCAGTGCCACAATGATGACACCCGAAGGTTGCAGGAACAGCAACTCATATTCCGCTTGGGAATCCTGCAGCCCAAAGGTATCATTGTGGTTTTCACAAGCTTCAAAATCTCCCCTCCCCCTACCGCATCCCAAAACCAGCCCAGCTCCCCCCCGCCTCCCTAACCTGTTCTTCCTCTCACCTATCCCCTCCTCCCACCTCAAGCCGCTCCTCCATTTCCTATCTACTGACCTCATCCCACCCCCTTGATCTGTCCATCCTCCCTAGACTGACTTATCTCTTCCCTACCTCCCCACCTACACTCACCTTTACTGGCTCCATCCCTGCTTCTTTAACTTGTTTGTCTCCTCTCCACCTATCTTCTCTATCCATCTTTGATCCACCTCCCCCCTCTCCCTATTTATTTCAGAACCCTCTTCCCCTCCCCCATTTCTGATGAAGGGTCTAGGCCCGAAACGTCAGCTTTCCTGCTCATAAGATGCTGCTTTGCCTTCTGTGTTCATCCAGCTCCACACCTTGTTATCAACAATCTGATGTTGTCTGGGTTTTCAACCAACAATAGATAATGAGGTAATAAAATGTGAGGGTGGATGAACACAGCAGGCCCAGCAGCATCTCAGGAGCATAAAAGCTGACGTTTCGGAGGGTCTAGGTCCAAAACGTCAGCCTTTGTGCTCCTGAGATGCTGCTGGGCCTGCTGTGTTCATCCAGCCTCACATTTTATTATCCTGGATTCTCCAGCATCTGCAGTTCCCATTATCACTGATACAATAGATAATGAGAGTCAAGACAGCTATTAGACTATTGAAACAGTTCGAAGTATTTCTTTGCTTTCTGTCCCAATTTAGAAATGCTCCCCTCCTCTCTTTGACTATCAAGTGCCAGCAAAGAGATGAGTGAACATTTCCCTCCCTGGTGTGATGCTGACAATGGTAAGAAATTTGGGAGAAAGAGTAAGAATTAAAAAATAGAATCTCGATGTCAAGAAAATATGTCCTGATTTTTCCCTCAAGCATTAAATGGCAACTTCAGAATCTCACTATCGGGCAGCAAATTCTTTACTACTTGCATCTCATTTTTAGCCAAACTCATCACTTATACATCACTTACAACTTCCTTCCTTTTCCCTGAGAAACTAGACTGCACAAATTCCCTAGAAGAAAGTCAGACCAGGCACCTCTAGAGGCTTCAGCTCACCAGTTGCTTATCCCAGTCATCATCCGACTCTGTCTTCATGAGAGTCTCCCTGCATTCTTCATGAACACCATCCTCCATCCTTTCATTCACACATGTTGGCACTGACAGACCATGAGCATCAACACATCACCCCTGCCTGCGCGTGATCCAACTTCCACAACATATCAATTCTTCAGGACTTCAGCTTTGGAGTTTATAGACACCATGCCTTGCAGGCTTCTGCCAGGTTGCTTTGTGTGCTGGGACACACATTTCATATAGCTACAATGGATGCGTCTTATGGCTGTTAGAGTCATTTCTTAGCATTCGCTCAGTACATGTTTATTCGGAGGCTGCCAGCCTCTGTAGCTTCCGTTGCTTTTTAGTGCAGACGGACAGGCAGACAGCATGTCACATTTGAGCTCACTGAACTGCTGAGCAGGTGGACGTGTCACTGTGTGACACTGTATGTTTATGTTACAATTATGGCACATGCCAGCAACCTAGGTGGCAAACTACACATGTTTCAACCGAGTGGTACTGTCTAAGAATCAAAGAGGAGCAGTCCTTAGACGAGTCAAGGGGGACTACAGTCAGTCAAGGAATGCTGCTGCTGTCAGTCAAGATGCCCATTGATTCCTGTCAGGGGTAGGCTGCTGTCATGCAGGTGCTTGCCTCTACCAGAGTCCAGGGAGTTGTGTCTTTGCAGTCTCGGGTTCGGCCACAGGCCTCCAGGTCAAGTGGAACCAGTCTGCAGATTCCAGGTGCATCAACTGTGATACTATTGAGACATCAATCCAGAGCTGTGTCGTGGTCAGTCAGAGGTGTTCTACCAAGTTAGTGTGGGGAGTGGGCAGTGGTCAACCCTGGTGATTTGCTCAATTCTAGTCAGGGGCAAGTCCAAAGGAAAATAGGAAACTCAAGTCGATGGGTTACGTCAAATCAGCAGACTGTGTTGCCAGGAGAATAATGGTAATGAAAGGGGGCAATTCAAGGTGGAAGAATGGCATATTACAGAACATAGGGGGAGATGGGGAGCTCTGGTAAGAGGGACTTTCACATGTTACTGTCACTACATGGAGCAAGTATAAGGCCGAAAAGACCATGGCAATTTGCAGAGCCATGGACTATGGGATTAAATTGAGAACATTAATGACTAAATAAGGGCCAAATGGAAAGATGGCAGGCTGAAAGGTCATCAAGAAAACAGTTCTACTAGTGCTAGGCTAGGCCAGTGTTCCCGCGCTGCTATATTGGCGTGGTGAGTTGGTTACATGTTCCAGTTCTAACAGTCTAGAGTGCACTGTGAATGTGAAAATCTACCATTTTGCGTTGTGCTGATACCACTTTCGGTCATCTATATATGTTTTAGTGACAATTATGGAAAAGCATAGTCAGTGAGACAAGATGCTAACGTCAAATGGTGCTGGGGCCAGGCAACTCTTAAGACTTCAGTCAGTATATCATACTTGAATGCTGTCTGGTGAGGCAAAAATTTGGGAGGAATCGTAAGGATATCCTACTGATGCTTCCATCAATGGTTGTCAATGTTTTAGAGTGCACATAGACTGCTATATTGCCCTCAAATGCTTCAGGATCCTGTAGTTCAAGTCAAGGTGTATAACGTTTGCCTGGAAGGCCCCAGCACAGTTAGTCAAGAGCAGACTGCAATAACAGTCCAAGCCTTTGGACACAGTCATTCAGCCATTTGAAGCAGTCAAGGCCAGGATAAGGAACTTCATGTTGGGCATTCCAAAACCCATCTTGAGATTCTGTTCTACTGGAGGCTGTTATCCTCCTGTAATGTGATAGCCAGATATTAAAAGAGATGAAAGTAGATGGCACAGCTGTCACTTATTTACAATTTATATAGATAATTTGGAGTTGGGGACCACATGTAGAGTGTCAAAGTTTGCAGATGACACAGATAAGTGGCAGAGCAAAATGTGCCAAGGACTGTGAAGCTTTGCAGAGGAACATAGATACATTGAGTGAGTGGGCAAAGGTCTGGCAGATGGAATACAATGTAAATAAATGTGAAGTCATACATTTTGGTAGGAGTAATAGTAAAAAGGATTATTACTTGAATGGTAAAAAGTTGCAGCATGCTGCTATGCAGAGGGACCTGGGTCGTCTTGTGCAAGAATCACAGAAGGTTGGTCTGCAGGTACAACAGGTAATTAGGAGGCAAATGGAATTTTGTCCTTCATTGCTAAAGGGATTGATTTTAAAAGCAGAGAGGTTATGTTGCAGCTATAGAAGGTGCTGGTGAGTCCACACCTGGAGTACTGTGTGCAGTTTTGGTCTCCTTACTTGAGAAAGGATGTCCTGGCACTGGAGGGGGTGCAGAGGAGGTTCCCTAGGTTGATTCCAGAGTCAAGGGGGTTGGCTTATGAGGAGAGACTGAGTAGATTGGGATTATATTCATTGGAATTCAGAAGATTGAAGGGGGAATCTTATAGAAACATAAAATTATGAAGGGAATAGATAAGATAGAAGTAGAGAAGATGTTTCCACTGGCAGGTGAAGCTAGGACATGAGGGTATAGCCTCAAGATTAGAGGGAGCAGATTTAGGACTGAATTGAGAAAGAACTTCACCCAGAGGGTTCTTAATCTATGGAATTCCTTGCCCAGTGAAGTAGTTGACGCTGCTTCAGTAAACATTTTTAAAGCTAAGGTATATATTTTTTTGAACAATAAAAGAATTAAGGGGTACGGTGAGAGCCGGGTAAGTGGATCGGAGTCCACGAAAAGATCAGCCATGATCTTGTTGAATGGCAGAGCAGGCTCGAAGGGCCAGACGACCTACTCCTGCTCCTAGTTCTTATGTTCTTTTGGTGAAGGTGGGAAGATGACCAAAATGAGTAGGCAATACAGAGGACATGCAAAGGGTTTGCGTGGGTTATGGCAAGGAAGGAGGGAGTGGTAAAGCTTGAATCCTTGGTAGGAAGTGGGTATACTGGCAGAGATAATTAGCATGAGGATATGGAGAGAAGATGGCACTTACGCTGGCAGAATGGAAAAGATTGCTGACCTTCACTCCATGCTGTACGTTCCTCCAGATTGCAGAGGCTGTACTGATCTAGGAGGGTAACCTTGGACCAGGCTGGCATGGTCTGGCCTTGCAGCTACCTTTGCTAGTCCTGGAGGAAGTTGAAGTCCTGCCTGATCTATTCAGAAGGACGTCCAGTATCCTGCCGTCAGTGTGGAATTCCAATTTCTCCCGTCTGACATTCGGTGCAGGGCGGTTCTGGACTGGCAATGCTTGCCCGGTTACCCCTTTTGAAGGCGGTCAGGCCGCAGGTGGAATTCCAGGATATCTGCTGAGTAGTGAGTTTTTCTGAGAATGGTGCATAAGATGGTGCTAGCATTGGACAAGAGGGATACCGTGGGGCAACGTAATTAGTTAACGAGGTGAATTTGGTGAGATCCGTTGAGAAAACTTGCTGGGACTTGTAGCAGAAAACTCAATGCAACTTGCACTTTAGCAGTGAAAAATGTCAGATTCAGCTGCATGGAACAAATTCATTCAGTAGCTCATGGTGCTTCAGGTATGAAGACCTGTTTATGAGTGTTATTTTAAAGGTTCATGCATTACTCATAGGTTGGCCGCTGGTGTTTAATGCCAAGACGTTTGGTCTTTTTCTGACTGAAAACTCAACTCTGATTGCAATGAAGATGTAACTGTTGCTATTAAGTCAAGGGTGGTCTCCCAGGCCAGCCTCTGGAGCAAGGAAATTCCTAAGCCTTAATCTTTTAATCTTAGAGCTCTTAACGTGAAATACTGAAGTGACAGTATTATTTTAGATTTTTTTTTCCCCAGTGAGAGGAGCTGTAAAGTAATTGTGCAGCACTGATTATTGCTGAGAACACAGATTACCAAAAAAAATTAAGATTAACAAACTTGTTAAAGATTAAGCTACAGTCTTGAAAAACTTGTAAAACTATTCTGCTTTAGTGTGTTTCAGTAGAGCCGTTTAAATGTGCTTAGGATTTCCTGTTTTCAATTCTTATATTTTTCCGGTTTTGGTGGCTATTTTAACCATTTTCATTTACTGCAAATTTAATTCTTAATCAGCTGTAAAGAACGCTTTTGATTTAGACTGTGGACTAAAAATTGGGAAAAAATACTACTTTAAACCAAGAAAATTGAAAAATGGTGTTTGCAGTTTTAAAGGCAAACTACTGGAACACGTTGTGAGTTGTGTATACAGTATTGCTGTATTTTAGCAGTGTAGAAGAATTCCAGACAAAGTAGCATTGGTTGTTGTGTGTTTGGAAAAACTTAGCATAAGGTTTTGGAGTAGATCTGTAGCTGGGGTTGTGGTTTTTGAGGTTGGTTCGCTCGCCAAGCTGCTTTGTTGTTCTGCAGACGTTTCTTGGTAGCGTCCTCAGTGCAGCCTCTGATGAAGCTTCGGTGTGTTTTCCCACCTGGTTTTTAAAGCTCTGAGGTCCATTGTGATGGATTGCCTCACTTCCGGGTTTTGTCCGTAGTGGAATGTACATGGAGTTGAGTTCAATGTGTTTATTAATAGCATGCTTCATGGATTGCCACGCTTCTAGGAATTCTCGTGCTTGTCTCTGCCTAGCCTGTCCCAGGATCTTGGTGTTGTCCCAGTCAATGTCGTGGTTCTCCTTGTCCATGTGGACTGAGATGAGTGAGTATTGGTCGTGTCTTTTTGTAGCCAGTTGGTGTTCATGTTCTCTTGTTGTTAGTTTCCTTCCTGTTTGTCCGATGTAGTGTTTCTCACAGTCTCTGCAGGGGATCTTGTAGATGACATTGGTCCTGTCCATGGCGGGGAGTGGGTCTTTAGTTTGGGTGAGCACTTGTCGTAGGGTTGATGTGGGGCTGTGTGCCACCCTGATACCCAGCGGTTATAGAAATCTTGTGGTGAGTTCTGACATGTTCCTGATGTAGGGTAGTGTGATGAGTATGTCGGGATGTGTAGAATCTTTCTGATGCTGTTCATGTAGGCATCTCCTGACCCAGTTCTTTGGATATTCATTATCCTTGAACACTTGGAAGAGGTATTCCTTCTCTTCTTGGCATAGTTCCGTGTTGCTGCAGTGTGTTGTTGCCTCTTTAAATAGTGTTCGCACTACAGTGGAAACCTGGAAGTGAGGCCATCCATTGCAATAGACCCCAGAGTTTAAAAATCAGGCAGAAAAGCCACCGATGCTTCATCAGAAGCTGCACTGAGGATGTTACCAAACATGGTATCAAAATGTCTGCAGAATAACAAACCAGCTCGGCAAGCCAAGCAATCTCAAAACTTAGCATAGTAACAACTTTCAAATTGGTTTGTGGGCTGTTGACTAAAGCTTTGTGTGTGAACAATACAGCAGCAACATTCAGCCTATGAAGAAATTATTCCTCTCTCTCTCTGTATATAGAAAAGTAAAAGAAATCACTCACAGCTAGCTATTCTTTCTCACCTTTTCCTCTGTGACCTGCTGTCTCTGCAATCCCCAGGATTTGTGGGTGGAAACTACCTACAGTAGCAATGAAAGGAGGAATCCTCAACCAGTAAATGAAAGACCAAGAAATAGTATATCCTGAATGTCATGTCATCAGCAAAAAATCAAAAGGAGTTGAGAGGAACCAAAAAAAAAGGAATCGCATTGACATCCAGACTGATGCGAGAATTATGCTGCTGTGTCATTTTTCCTTCCCCATCAGCTTAATTAATGTCATCCCATCTCTTTGTGTTTCAGTTTGTATGAGTGTAGGAATTTTTAAAAATGAGTAGCGTTTAAGTTAGAATTCTAAGTTAGCAATTAATGTTTCTTTTTTGCCATTAGTTAAAAGCAATTCATTTGTAATAATTAGATACTTGTAAATGGGATAAAAATACTAGTGTACATACCTTTTAACCTGGATCAGTTAAGTAGATTTGGGCAGTTTGGTGATTTTGTTAGGTTTTCACAATTGTGACAATTCTGGCAATTGTAGGCCTTGATTTCTAAGTCACTATCCCAGTAAGTCATGACACAGTGCTTTCATCATATTATTAACAAAAAAACCACCATAATAAAGGGTAAAGTGCCATATGCTTTATGGATCAGTCTTACTTCTGAGAAAGCAACTTTTAAGTAAGGAAAGCCTGGGACCAAGTTTAATTGTCCACTGCCTGTTGGAAACTTTCTGCATGACCCCTCAATTTTTGGCCTTCTGCCAAGCTATCTGTGAGAATCTATATTCTTTCATTTAGATGAGAGACCATTATTTAGATCAGTAGGTGTCATAGAGTCAAACTGTACGGAAACAATCCTTCGGTCCAACCAGTCCGTTGACAAACGTACCTTATTGATTTTTTTTCTTGTCTCCCTGCTTATAGCGATGTTTTGAGATCAGAGCAGGTCATGGGGCTAGACAGATAAGGTTTGTAAGTGAATGAATTTTGTACTGATTCAGTTTTTATTCCTCTGATCTTTCCAATCACAATTTAGATTGTGTATTAAAAATAAATTCATAATACCACTTGCAACAATTTTTGTCCTTCAGACCAATTTCAAAAATTGAGTGGGGGATCTTCATTGGGCTTTAACACGCTGTCCCCAAAACTAGGACTCATAAACTATCTGCAGGTAGATGAAAAATGATCATGTGAACAGTATTTAATTTCATTTACTTCTTTTGGATTTATTATAGATAATGGCTTCACTTTAGATTGTGCCAAAACAGAAAAGAAGAAAATGAAAGCGAGAAGAGAAACCTGATGCTGCCTTTTCATTTGTGTAAATGGTTCAGGTTTTTACCTCTGATATTGTCACCAGTTACTGCTAAATTAGCTACAAGCGTTCGGCAGCAGGAAACATTGCACTAAGTTCATAAAATGAACAAAGGGACAAAACAGTAGGAAACTCTGGTCTAGTCATGGAAACCACAGAGGTAAGGCAAAGGAGTAGTTAAAAGCCAAGTTCTTATTGTTACTGAGAGGTGAAAATCAGCTGTAAAAGGGATGTATCTCTTACGTTCCCTGTAAATTTTACTTGTTAGCACAACAGGGAATGCAAAAGTTGCTTTGCCAGTTCTAAGCAGCCTCAAATGTATGTCAATATAGAAACAGGCAAGACATTTTATTTAACATGTTGTATATTTACTTGTAATTTGTTTAAAACTGTCCGTGCTCATTTCGTCTCCACAGGAATAGATATATTGTGTCTTATTGTGTCAGAGTCTGTACTTTAAAACTAATCATGGCTGCATGTCTGTGTCTTCAGTAATTACTATTGGTTACTTGCAGTTAGGATATTAAGAGATTGTTTCCCTCGACAGTGTTGAGGCATAAATTTGGAATCAGCTGTTGTTTGTCTACTGTCAGCTCATAGCAATATTACAGTACTTCAGGTATTACTCAGTAACTTTACTTGTCCAGATTAAGTATTTAATTACTATAATTTTGCATCCTTCAGGATGAAAATTGACAAAACCTGTTTTTGCAAAATATGCGGGACAGCCATAGAACCCCAACCTACTCAACATGTTTTGTACCTTTTTGTCAGTGGTGCCAATAATTTTGCTTTGTTTTTTGATAAATCCATACTTTCACATTTGAGTGTTCTATTATCAGTCGGACTGATTTATTTCTGATTCCTGGAAAGGGAATTAATATCCAAATTTAGAATAGTTATTAAAGAATAAGATTATCTCATTCCAATCAGCAGGGTAATCTTTAATGGCATAATAAAAGCAAAATATTCCAGATGCTGGAAACCTGAAATAAAAAGAAAGTGCTGGGTAAATTCAGCAGGTCTGGCAGCATCTGTGGAGAGGATTGGCAGTACAGTTATTAATCTAAGTAGAATGGAAGGTAGATATTTCCAAGAAATGGGCTCATTTTAAACCATTTTGCAGTAAACAGAGTCAGGGTTAATGTACAAATATGAAAGTTTAAGAATTAACTGAATTGGGGCCTTCTGAAGAGTGCTTAACTTTGTTACCTTGAAATAGAGCCTTATAAATTTCACAAAATGTAAGTGTCAGTCATAGGCAGTCATCTTACAATATAATGACCTGCTGTTGCCTTCTGAGATCTAGCCTTTTTTCCATGAAATTTTTAAACTAAATTTATTTTCATGTTTCGTCCAATATTGTTAGACTAAATGAACCATTGAGCAGTAAAATGGCAAACTGTGCAATCTCAGGTGAGATTTGACCACTTACAATATAATGATAATTGTTTGAATTAAAGAAATGAATTGTTGTGTTGGAATCTGACAACAGTAAAACCTGACTTAGCGCTTACAAAACATGAATATCTCAACAAGTAATCCAACAACATTGAATATACACTGGCAAGAACGCACGCCAGAAAGGTGTGTGCTTACAGAAAGTAAATCAGCACCTGTGACTTTTCTCGGTGTACATCTTGTGATTTATTTTTTAGATGTAATTCTGCGTAAAATTGGGTGGTTTTCCAATTTCATTTGGAAGAAAATTCAGTTGAAGGGTAATTTGAAATCAAAGCAACATAGTATTTTATGTAAATAGCCTAACAGACAACTGATACCTCCTAAACCAGTATCCTTAAATAAAAACATTTACTATTTGCAAAGAGCTATACTATCCGTATTTATGAAAGTGTTTGCTACAGTTGCTAACCCATTACATTTTTTTTAAACAATCAGTGGTAAACAATTATAAACTCATGCAAGATTCTGATTATCTGCATGACCGATGGATTTTTTTTTCCAGCTGTACAAAGGACAACTTTTTAAACTGGTCATGTGGTGGCCAAATCAGCCTTAATGATGACTTGACAATTTTATAGGAGTAGGTTTAACAGTTCTCACTAATGTTCATGTTAGACAATATTTCTTTGTTTTTATAATTGTTGGAGTGTTTTATTTCCTACCCTTCCCCAATGGCAGCAGTTTATATGGAATTATGATGTACTTCTGTGATATATTTTTCAAGATAAGATTTGACTTCTTGTCTGCCATGAACTTTAATGCCTGTTGTGCTTTAGCTAATTAGTTTACTTTTATTTCATAAACATCCTGATGCAATGATAATTTGCTACATCAATTAATGTAAAATTTAATTTTGAAATATTTTGTAGCAAATAGTAACTATTTAGTTAGGTCAAGAGGTGTTTTATTCAAACCCATATGTAACTAAAATCTAGTTTATGCAACTTTTTTCTGTTCTGATGACTGATTTAGTCAACAGAACTAATGCTAAGCAAACCAGTATATAACACATTCACTTAAAGTTTGGGAAACTTTAAGACATGCAACACAGAAGATTTAATGGCAGGTTTATGCTGCATAGAATGTGTTTAACAAGGGAGCTACGTTTTTATGATAACTGAATTACTTTTAATTTTCAAATTTGAATTCTGGGTTACTGAAGCTTACTGATTTCCTACTTGTAAAATGCTGAACAGTTATTCAGTTAAGATAGTCCATAAATCAATTACTGCGTTTTTGATAATATGGACAATTTTTCTGCATTACGTCTGCATTATTGTATAATATGTTTGCACTTTATTGTAGCATTTGTGCGATATTTTTTAGTTTGCGTTCTATAACATGTTCTGTGTTTCAACAAGTATTTATCATGAGGTAAATACGCTACACAATGGGGAATAGTGGAACACACAGTTTATCCTTTTCATAAGATAGACCTGCACTTCATGAAGGTCTTAAAAAAGGATAATAAAAATACTTTCATGATAGTAAACCTTGTGTGTGATGTAATCTTTGTGTTATGTTAATTTATGTAGAATAATTTGTTTTAAAAATCTTTTATAATACTTTTGGAGGTATTTCTCATAATGAACATATAGCTGTGAAAATGGAGTTTGTACAGTGGTATTGTAATTTGCGATATAGTGAATACGTTGAAGGTGTACTCAGCACATGCTGGTAATTATATGATCATTTTTATTGTGTAAAGAAAATGACGTTTTACTTGACAGCTAATGGTAAAAGCAGTATTTCAGTATACATTTTGTTAGACCTACATAAACTGTTTACATAAACATTTGAACATTTTCATTAAATGTCAGTTGCCATACTCGGGCAATATTAAACAACCAACTGAGCAATTCATTGTGCTTTCCTAGTATATTTTTCATCATTGAGCACCAGAATTTCAATGCTTGATCAGTGCTAATATCTCATCCAGGATGATCATAGGCATACTACAGCTGGGTTGTCAACCAGGTTATTGACTATTGCTTGAGGAATTATCTTGTGCAAGTTTGATGATGAAGTGATCAGGTGCAATTATATGCTACTTCTATACCTTGCCTATAACCATTGCCCATTTTTTTTTTGAAAAAAAGACACTTAGGCAAAGTGCAGAGGGCTTTGGCGATGTTGGAACCATCCTTCTATGTAAACCTTTGCCTCAGGGATAAATGGAAAGAATATTAACAGACTGGAATTTACTCTGTGCATTACTATTGGCAAACTGTTTAAGAGCCCTCCTTGTGTTGTTTTGTCACTACCACAAAAGTTCTCATAAGATACATATACAAGAAATAAATGTGATATTGGTCAACAAACGTTGTACTGTTTTACAAAAGTATCTTTGCCTTCTCAAAAAGTACACATTTTATTTGGAACTTTAAACGCTTTAAAGCCAAAAGGTAAATTGGAAGATCTTTTTACTTTTTGTTATTTTTAAGTTGATTAGAAGTATGTTAATATCTGAGGACCTGCCCTATTAATTTGCAGATATACATATAACTGTGAGCTGTCATGTCATTCATTATCATTCCTGAGGCCAACAGTTTATGCATCCACGACCTTAAATAAATGGAAAATCATGTGATTGTAAAGAAAATGATGTGTTTTTATTGTTAGGCTACTTTTCTGACATCCTGTACAGGATGAACAGGAGTTTCCAAAAGCTAAACATTGGAGTCATTGATTTTAGTTTCCACTACAGACTTTGTTCCTTAGCTACTGAATTTTTTTCCCCCCGGCAACCAACTGATGCTGAACTAGACCATTCATAATGTCAGTCTTGTATTCAATCACAAAGTGAAGTTCTGACCACATTTCTGCATCATCAGCTAAGACCATTTATTGCCTGCCTCCATAATAATGTCTGACTTTGTCTTCATTCCTGCATAAGCTTATCTGCTGCTGTTCACTAATGTCTGTTCCCTCCAGACGTGACTTGCAGTGCTGTCCTCCTCACTTCCCACTTTTTATCCTTAGCAAATTTGAAGTAATTCACTGACCAAATAAAACTAACTGGCCCTGTGCTATCTGACCTATAGCAAATCTTGGCATGATGGACCCAAATAGCCTCCTTCTGTCTGTAACAATTCTGTGGTACATTGGCTCCCAGACAACCAAGGCTCAACTTTGAAGTTCTCAAGAACCTTTTCGTGGCTTTGTGAAAAAGCATTCACTCACATCTTAGCTCTGTAATTTTGTTTAATCTTCCAACCCTGCAAGATATCTGTGATCATCTAATTCTAGCTTCGTGAACATCCTCCACTTCTGTGTACACCATTTGCGGCAGTTCAGTTACCTAGTCCTTGAGCTTTGGAATTCTTCCTTAAATCTCTTTCCCGCTTTCTCACCCTCTCCTGTTTAAGGTGCGCCTTTATGATCTACCTCTTTAACCAAGATTTTGGCGGTATGCTGTAATGTTGCCTTACATGTATCAGCATCAAATTTTGCTTTAGAATGATCCAGTAAAAGCCTTGGGACACTTCATTATGTTAAAGGTGTGATATAAATTTTAAAATAATTTGTTGGTAACCAACTGGACCTTTAAATTTGTGTCTTGCTTGAACTGAATTTTTAGCCCACCCGCCACCGCCAGGGAAAGGCTAAAACTTTGTTTTGTGTTGGGGGATGGGAGCAAAATTGAATGCAGTTTTCCCCCAATCTTTGGATGTGAAGCAAGAGCGAAAATGCCTATTTACATAGGCACGACTTCCTGTTATAATAAGGACCCTGGTTATGCTCTCTAAGCTATGGAGGGCATTGAGTCAATATCATAGGCATCAATATTTAGTGACCTGTGGTTTTTCATTGTTCTATCAGACATATGTGTTACGTGCACACTGATAAGAATTGATCACCTTCCCACTAAAGGTTGCCAACAAGAAAGATCTTTGGGATATGGAAAATTTGGCTTCACAAGGTTCTTGAGTAGATCTGTAGCTGGGGTTGTAGATGCTGTGGTTGGTTCACTCGCTGAGCTGGTTTGTTAGTTCGCAGACATTTCATTACCCTGCTGGGTAACATCATTAGTGCAGCCTCCAATGAAGCGCTGTTGTGTTTTTTACACGGATAAGGAGAACGACCAGTTCAATTGGGACAACACCAGGATCCTAGGACAGGCCAAACAGAGACAAGCATGGGAATTCCTAGACCATCATCAAACACATAGAACTGGACCCTAGATATACGCCACTGTGAAGGAAAACTGGAAATCAGGTAATCAAATCCAACAGAAACCAGAGATTAAATACCAGGTGGGAAAACACAACAGCACTTCAGGGGAGAGAGATAATGGGAACTGCAGATGCTGGAGAATCCAAGATAATAAAATGTGAGGCTGGATGAACACAGCAGGCCAAGCAGCATCTCAGGAGCACAAAAGCTGACGTTTCGGGCCTAGACCCTTCATCAGAGAGGGGGGTGGGTGTAGCACTTCAGGGGAGACTGCACTGATGTTACCTAGCAGGGTAATGAAACATCTGCGAACTAATGAACCAGCTCAGCAAGCAAACCAACCACGGCAATTGGCTTCACTTTCCACAGGTGTTTATGTAGAGTTACATATTGCCTGCTACCAGCCAGCAGTTTTCTGCAACGTTCAACTGTTCATTCAATTCACCTGTGACTCCAGGGAATGCGAGTAATGCAAGTATTCGCCTACTTTACTGGCAGTACTCATAGTCTGGTTGGCACAGAATGAAAATGTCCTGTCATAAATGAGAAATGCAATAGATTTTAAGAAAGAATCAGCTTGAAACATTAGCTCAATCTCATTGCAAGTATTCCCACCATTTATCCCTTTTTATTTCAGTGGTCCAGCATTTGCAGTATGCTTTACAAATGGTAGTTCCAAGGAGAGAGATAACGGGAACTGCAGATGCTGGAGAATCCAAAATAACAAAGTGTGGAGCTGGATGAACACAGCAGGCAAAGCAGCATCTCAGGAGCACAAAAGCTGATGTTTCGGAGAAAAGGGTTCTGAAATAAATAGGGAGAGAGGATGAGGTGTATCAAAGATTGGATAGAGAAGATAGTTAGAGAGGAGACACAAGTTAAAGAGGTGAGGACGGAGCCCATAGAGGTGAGTGTAGTGGGGGGAGTAGGGAGGGGATAAGTCAAGGGGATGGGATGAGGTTGGTAGGTAGGAAATGGGGGTGTGGCTTGAGGTGGGAGAAGGGGATAGGTAAGGGGAAGAACGGGTTAGGGAGGCTGGACAAGCTGGGCTGGTTTTGTGATGCAGTGGGGGGTGGGAAGATTTTGAAGCTTGTGAAGTCCACGTTGATACCATTGGGCTGTAGGGTGCCCAAGAGGAATATGAGGTGCTGTTCCTGCAACCTTCGGGTGGAATTGTTGTGGCACTGCAGAAGACCCAGGATGGACGTGTCATCTAAGGAATGGGAGTTGAAATGGCTCGCGACTGAGAGGTGCAATTATTTGTTGCGAACAGAGTGTAGGTGTTCTGCAAAGTGGTCCCCAAGCCTCGGCTTGGTTTCCCCAATGTAGAGGAGGCCACAACGGGTACAGTGGATGCAGTATACCACATTGGCGGATGTGCAGGTGAACATCTGCTTGATGTGGAAAGTCTTCTTGGGGCCTGGGATGGGGGTGAGAGAGGAGGTGTGGGGGCAAGTGTAGCATTTCCTGTGGTTGCAGGGGAAAGTGTCCAGTCTGATGGGGTTGGAGGCGAGTGTGGAGCAGACAAGGGAGTCACGGAGGGTGTGGTCTCTCTGGAAAGCAGACAAGGGCGGGGGGGCCGATGGAAAAATGTCTTTGGTGGTAGGGTCGGATTGCACATGGTGGAAGTGTAGGAGCATGATGCTTTGGACCCAGAGGTTGGTGGGATGGTACTTGAGGACAAGGGGTTTCTCTTTTGGCGGTTATTGCAGGGACAGGGTGTGAGGGAAGAGTTGCGGGAAATGCGGAGAGTCTGGTGGTATGAGTAAGCAAGTGGCAGACGACATTTGATGCAGAAATTTACGAAGTGATTCACGTTGGTAGGGAGAATGCACAAGCTCCGTAGAATATATTATTTATTTTTATAGAACGTGTAGGAGTGGAGGGACCTGAGTCTCTAAGTGCAAAATCATTTAAGATGACGAACAGGTCAACAGTATACTTAAAACATTTGGCATCATGTGCTTTATCAAAAGGATGGAAACCACGAACTGGTAATTTTAGCTTGAGATTCAGCTTGCGTGTTAGGCTCAATCGGGCCTCCTTGCTTAGGAGGGATGTTAAGGCATTAGAGAAGATGTTGAATATTCCTGCGAATAGGTCCAGGGATAAATGAGTTACGTATAAGATTGAGCAAACTGAAACTCTTTACCTCTGGAAAAAGCTGAGGAGCGATTTGATACACGTATTCGAAATCATCAGGGATCCGTATTTAAGGACATACTGTTGCCGCTGTTGGAAAAGTCAAGAAACTCAGGGCATTAATTTAAGGGAAGTGGTAAAAGAAGCACTGGCGAAATGCGCAATACGTTTTCGCACAGAATGCCCTAAGGATCTGTGGTGTACTGCCTCAGATTTAGCTGAGGTACTACACGAAGAATTGGATCGTTACCTGAAAAGACGCTTAGGTAAGGCGACAGCACAACGTAGAGATAGTAGGAACTGCCGATGCTAGACCCTTCCCTCAATCTGAGATGACGGATGAAGGGTCTAGACCTATCCCCTCCCTACCTATACTCTCCACCTGTCTTCTCCTCCATCCATCTTCCGTCCGCATCTCTCCTCTCCCCATCCTCCTTTTCTGATGAAGGGTCTAGACCCGAAACGTCAGCTTTCCTGCTCCTCTGATGTTGCTTGGCCTGCTGTGTTCATCCAGCTCCACACCTTGTTATCTTAGTACAACACAGGTTGTGTGGGCTGAATGGTCTCGCCCTGATCTGTCACTATTGTGACGTAGTGGGGTGCGCTGCCTGGAACAGCCCTCCTATTGGTCGGGTCATGCGGCTGCCCGGCGACTGGGCTGTGATTGGGGGAGACCGCCAGTCCGGCGGGATGACGTGAAAGCAACGGGGCGTGGTTTGATCAGACAAGCACTGCCCGTGGAAGGAGCCGGAGGCCGCGGACTGGAGTCTCTCCATCGCACCGCCTCAGCGAGCCTCGACTGCCGTACAGCCATGACTTTAAAATCGGCGGGCGGCCGCCGCCTGTACAGCACCCGCTGCTGCGGCTTCTGTCACGTCCGCACCGGGACCATAATCCTCGGTACCTGGTACATGGTGAGTCTGGCCTGTCGATGTCGCGGTGCGCAGCCGGAAGCGGGCGGAGCCGTCAACACAACGGCCGCTCGAGGCTGAGGCCTCCTCCAACCCACCCGCATCCCACTCTCTCTTTTTTCTCCTGTTTCCTTCTCTCTCCCCGGGGGTCCTTCCACCCCCAACGGGCCTCTTTCCCCGCCTCACACTCTCGGCCTCACTTGCCTCTTTCCCTTTTCTTTCTTTCCTTCCTTTCCTCCGCCGCCCGACCCCACTCCGCAATCCGGGGCTTTCTCTCTCTCCTCCCCCCCCCCCCCCCCCCGGGTGAAGCCGCCTTCTTCCCCCCGCCAACCTCCTTTTCTCTTTATTTTTATTCACCCCCCACCCCCGCGTCTCTTCTCTTCCTCTTTCCGTTCCCCCCCCCCCACCTCCGCTTCTCAGGTTTCGTTTTCTTTCTTTTTCCCCCCAATCCCCGGGTGTGTGTGTGTGTGTGTCTCTCCCCCTCCCTACGTTGCGAGTTCCCGCTACCTCCGCCCCCGCCCCAAAAACAAAACGTTGCTAAACGCCCGAGTTTCTCTCTCTCTCCCTCCCCCCCGGGCTCTGGCCGTTCTCCTGTTTCCTGTGTGTGACGCCTTTGATGTCATGACAGGGAAATACCGGGGCGTTTTTAAAGGTAAACAGCTTTTACCTGGGGTCAAGGTGATGGGCTCTGCTCACGGCGAGGCTTTTTAAACAAAAACAGTCGCCGTCCCAATCGCAATCCGTTTTGATCATCTAACCCAGTTTGGACCAAAATAGGATTTGATAAAGCCTAGCACCCAACGGGAATTGAAATATTAAATGTCTTTACCTTTTTTCCGTAAGGCTAACACTTAGTTAACTGGGCTTTGATAGCTGCAAGTTGATGTAGCTGAATTCACTTGGTAACCAACCAAAAAATACCGGTCGTACCTTCTCAGTTGCCAATGTGACTGTCGTGGAAAATCTGCCTTCTTTGTTGCCATCCTATTTCCATTGACAGTAACAAAATTCTTTCCCTGCTTATAAAGCTAAAACTATTTCACACCTTGCCACCCTCAGCTTGACTTTTCTAATTGGACTATGGTCTGAAATTTTAACTATTTGCATGTTCACTAGATACCTATTATTATCCAGTATGATCCTAACTAGGCCCGAAACGTCAGCTTTTGTGCTCCTGAGATGCTGCTTGGCCTGCTGTGTTCATCCAGCTTCACACTTTATTATCTTGGATTCTCCAGCATCTGCAGTTCCCATTATCACTGATCCTAACTTCTGTTTCCTACTTTCTGAACCTATTGTTAGTACAGGGCAGTGCTTTACCATGCAACAGAATTGCATTTCAAAAGCACTTCACTGGCTATATGTATTAAGTTTCTAATATACACACAAGCCTTGTCCAAACTGCTACCATCCATTGTTAATCTGTGGTCATCTAAACCACATTGTTTTCACAGTTACTTAGATTCCTCCACTTTTTGATCATGTCTGCAGCCACATGTGGGGCTACATTCTGCCCCTTTGTTTGCTGTTTCAACACTGGTCAAATGTTTATTTCCTATGCGGAGGAGCATCAGTGATGTCCCTGTTACCTGGATTCTTCCCTTAACCTGTGACCTTGTTACAGACCCTTAATTTAAGCCTCCTTGAAAACTGACTTTTATCAACTTGGTCACCCCTCCCTACTTGTCCTTGATGTTACATTTTGGATCTCCTGAATATTACCAATTATTGATACTAGAGCAGTAAACCGCTTGAGTTGGCACTTATCATGGTGTATTGTGTAAATTGAATTTATTTAGCCCTTTGTGGGCTGGCCCAAGAGCAAGTGACAGCAAAAGCCCTTTCTGCATTTAATGTAATTTCTATCATTGAATCTCCATATTATCAACATCCCTGGAGTTAAAATAACCACAAATTGAACAAGACTAGCCATATTAACATTACGCCCACAAGACTGTCAGGCAAGGATTTGTATGCAGTGTAACTTCCCTTCTATTTCCCCAAAGTCCAGCCACAAGGTACAAGTCCAGGAGTGTGATGGGATGCAGTCCACCTGCCTGGAGGATGCTACCCCAACAATCCAGGAAAAGCATTGCACTTGAATGGCATGCCCAGCACCTTAGAACATTCACTCGCCTCTTCACCACCAACACAGTACAATGGATGCATTGTAGTAACTCACCAACTGCTTTAGCAGCAGCTTTTGTACCAAAGAACTGGAATTTGTGTACAACACTAGGGATGTAGTCATAGTGCACGGACTGCTGTGGTTCAAGAAAACACTCTCTCCTCAAGGGCAATTATGGAAGGACAATAAATACTGGCCTAATGACCAAAGCCCATGCCCTGCAAATGAATATAGAAGTGGAAACTGCATAATGTAATTCATCCACTAGCCTGCCTTTTGGTTATTTTTATAACAAGTGCATATCATAGAAAACAAAGTATAAAATCAAATGTTCTAAAGTTTTATTGCCTAGAATTTATTGCTATATAAATATTTTTGAGCAGGTGGTGAATTTACTAATGGGCATATTGCTGACTGTGGCAATAACTCACCCAGAAACAGTCCCTCCACTGGACCTACAATATGAAGTTATTGGAAACTACTACTCCTCAGATAAACTAACAGGTATGCAAAATATTTATTATGCCTAGATTTTATTTCTTACTTGATCAGCTTGTTCTGTCATATTTCACACACTACAGTGGTAACTTGTATTTTTTTTTTAAATTGGAAATGTGCATAATTAAAACACTTCCTCCTGGAGATGTACAGCATGGTAAGTACCATAAACTGAAGATTGGGAAATAATCCATTGTGCCACCTGATACAGGAGTCTGCTGTTGCCTTCCATGTAAGGACTACAAAGGAGCAATGACTCAGTATCCTTTTGAAGGAAGGAGTGTTCCATGTTTCCCTTATGAGGAAAACGTTCTCTCTGTTATCACTTCTGAATGGGCTAGCTCTAATTTCAACGTTGTGCCTTTTTGTAACTTTGGATTCTCCCACTTGTGGAAATAGTTTTGCTTTACCATAATCTTGAACTTCTGTTTTAAATACCTCAAATTATACATTGCCATGCTAGACTGTAGTCAGTAGACCCCAGGGTAATGCAACCTGTTATCAAAATTTAATAACTTAAGCCATGGTTTAATTAACACAAATGTACATGGCTAGTATACCCTTTGAGATGGGACATTGACTCAAAAACAGTCCTTTTAGATGTGTTCTGTGCAAGTTGCTATTCATGTTTTAGTTGAACAAACTTGGACAGGACACCTCTGGACGATTGCTCCTTTATTTCATCCTTTTTAAGAGAAAAGCCAAAATGCAGTTATCTTCCTTGTACACTTCTGTGTTGGACTTGATGCAATCCTCACCTTTGAGTTTCTAGATGTCTCCAAAGTATTTTGTTGTTGCTGCTGTAATTTGGAAGCAGCAGATAACTCATGTACATCAAGGTCTCACTGAAAATGCCAGTAGCTTAAAGGGTAAATATTGAATAGGACATCAGGTGGAGGTTGTAAGAGTACACAAATTAAAATGTAGTTTAATGTACGTCCAGCTGAAGACCGATCTGGGCTTGACTTTTATTAGAGCGCATCTTCACCACTGTATTAGTATTGCTCCTGTGGCCAGATTTTGTGCTGTATACTGGGCTTTTACACAATTTATTGAATTAACGGGAAGGCATTCTGCTACCTGTTTCATAAATTGTTTGAAAACTAAACAACAGGAGGAGAAGCAGGCCATTCATTCCTGAAGCCTGCTAAATTGTGGCTGATCTGAATACCATATTCCAACACTATCCCCAAATCATTCGATGTCATAATAACTAGAAATGAATCTAGTGAACGCCTATGGCAAGTAATCCCCTTTGGCAAGGAGACCAGAACTGCACACTACAGTCAAGATACAATTTCCTGTGTTCCATTCAATTAAAAGAAAGATTTCTGTCCTCTACTCAAATCTTCTTATGCATATCATTTCCTTTCCAAATTACTTGCAGCACTTGCACTTAGAAAAGCAGGTTCCTAGATCCCTTTGAACTTTAATGTTTTCCAATCTCTCACCATTTAAAACACAGTCTGCACTTGTGTTCCTTCTTTTCATTGTGAACAATGGCCCGGTTATTGACATTGCATTTCATCTGCCATTTTCTTGCCGTTCACTCAACCTGTCTGAAAACTTGGAAATTTCACACTTGACCCCCATCCCAATCACTAACACAGACTTTTGTGAACAAGTGAGGCCTTGGCACTGACCTTTGCAATATTCCATGGTTTACAGCCATCCATTCTAAGAATGAAATAGTAGAGATAGGAGTTAATTTAGCAATGGAAAGGGATAGGTATATACCACAGGGCAAGAGTTTTAGCTGGGGGAAAGGAAATTGAGGCAATTAGGCAAGACTAAGGATGCACAGGATGATGAAGGAAACTGCAGGGGCTGGGCACAATTGAAATGTGGAGCTTGTTCAAGGAACAGCTACTGCCTGTCCTTGATGAGTATGTACCTGTCAGGCAGGGAGGAAGTGGTCATGCGAGGGAACTGTGGTTTACTGAACAAGTTGAATCTCTTAAGAGGAAGAAGGAGGCTGATGTAAAGATGAGACGTGAAGACTTAGTTAGGGCGCTTGAGAGTTACAAGTTAGCCAGGAATGATCTAAAGAGAGAGCAAAGAAGAACCAGGAGGGGACATGAGAAGTCTTTGGCAAGTAGGATCAAGGAACACTCGAAAGCTTTCTATAGGTATGTCAGGAATAAGATAATGACTAGAGTAAGGTTAGGGCCAGTCAAGGAAAGTAGTTCAAAGACATAGGAGAGGCGCTAAATGAATATCTTTCGTCAGTGTCATTTTCCTTTTGTGAATAATGTTGAGGAGAATACTGAGATACAGGCTATTAGACTAGATGGGATTGAGGTTCATAAAGAGGGGGTGTTAGTAATTCTGGAAAGTGTGAAAATAGATAAGTTCCCTGGAACAGGAGGGGTTTATCCTAGGGTTCTCTGGGAAGCCAGTGAGGAGATTGCAGAGCCTTTGGCTTCTTTTTTAAGTCATCGTTGTCTACAGGAATAGTCCCAGAAGACTGGTGGATAGCAAAAGTTGTCCCCTTGTTCAAGAAGGGGAGGAGGGACAACCCTGGTAATGAAAGACCAGTGAGCCTTAGTATGGTAGAGGAGATAATGGGAACTGCAGATGCTGGAGATTCCAAGATAATAAAATGTGAGGCTGGATGAACACAGCAGGCCAAGCAGCATCTCAGGAGCACAAAAGCTGACGTTTCGGGCCGAGACCCTTCATCAGAGAGGGGGATGGGGGGAGGGAACTGGAATAAATAGGGAGAGAGGGGGAGGCGGACTGAAGATGGAGAGTAAAGAAGATAGGTGGAGAGTGTGTAGGTAGGGAGGGGATAGGTCAGTCCAGGGAAGACGGACAGGTCAAGGAGGTGGGATGAGGTTAGTAGGTAGCGGGGGGTGCGGCTTGGGGTGGGAGGAAGGGATGGGTGAGAGGAAGAACCGGTTAGGGAGGCAGAGACAGGTTGGACTGGTTTTGGGATGCAGTGGGTGGGGGGGGAAGAGCTGGGCTGGTTTAGGGATGCAATAGGGGAAGGGGAGATTTTGAAACTGGTGAAGTCCACATTGATACCATATGGCTGCAGGGTTCCCAGGCGGAATATGAGTTGCTGTTCCTGCAACCTTCGGGTGGCATCATTGTGGCAGTGCAGGAGGCCCATAATGGACATGTCATCAAGAGAATGGGAGGGGGAGTGGAAATTGTTTGCGACTGGGAGGTGCAGTTGTTTGTTGCGAACTGAGCGGAGGTGTTCTGCAAAGCGGTCCCCAAGCCTCCGCTTGGTTTCCCCAATGTAGAGGAAGCCGCACCGGGTACAGTGGATGCAGTATACCACATTGGCAGATGTGCAGGTGAACCTCTGCTTGATGTGGAATGTCATCTTGGGGCCTGGGATGGGGGTGAGGGAGGAGGTGTGGGGACAAGTGTAGCATTTCCTGCGGTTGCAGGGGAAGGTGCCGGGTGTGGTGGGGTTGGAGGGCAGTGTGGAGCGAACAAGGGAGTCACGGAGAGAGTGGTCTCTCCGGAAAGCAGACAGGGGAGGGGATGGAAAAATGTCTTGGGTGGTGGGGTCGGATTGTAAATGGCGGAAGTGTCGGAGGATAATGCGTTGTATCCGGAGGTTGGTAGGGTGGTGTGTGAGAACGAGGGGGATCCTCTTGGGGCGGTTGTGGCGGGGGCGGGGTGTGAGGGATGTGTCGCGGGAAATGCGGGAGACACGGTCAAGGGCGTTCTCGATCACCGTGGGGGGAAAGTTGCGGTCCTTAAAGAACTTGGACATCTGGAATGTCTTATCGTGGGAGCAGATGCGGCGGAGGCAGAGGAATTGGGAATAGGGGATGGAATTTTTGCAGGAGGGTGGGTGGGAGGAGGTGTATTCTAGGTAGCTGTGGGAGGTTCACCTGCACATCTGCCAATGTGGTGTACTGCATCCACTGTACCCGGTGCGGCTTCCTTTACATTGGGGAAACCAAGCGGAGGCTTGGGGACCGCTTTGCAGAACACCTCCGCTCAGTTCGCAACAAACAACTGCACCTCCCAGTCGCAAACCATTTCCACTCCCCCTCCCATTCTCTTGATGACATGTCCATCATGGGCCTCCCGCACTGCCACAATGATGCCACTCGAAGGTTGCAGGAACAGCAACTCATATTCCGCCTGGGAACCCTGCAGCCATATGGTATCAATGTGGACTTCACCAGTTTCAAAATCTCCCCTTCCCCTACTGCATCCCTAAACCAGCCCAGTTCATCCCCTCCCCCCACTGCACCACCCAACCAGCCCAGCTCTTCCCCCCCCACCCACTGCATCCCAAAACCAGTCCAACCTGTCTCTGCCTCCCTAACCGGTTCTTCCTCTCACCCATCCCTTCCTCCCACCCCAAGCCGCACCCCCCGCTACCTACTAACCTCATCCCACCTCCTTGACCTGTCCGTCTTCCCTGGACTGACCTATCCCCTCCCTACCTCCCCACCTACACTCTCTCTCCACCTATCTTCTTTACTCTCCATCTTCGGTCCGCCTCCCCCTCTCTCCCTATTTATTCCAGTTCCCTCCCCCTATCCTCCTCTCTGATGAAGGGTCTAGGCCCGAAACGTCAGCTTTTGTGCTCCTGAGATGCTGCTTGGCCTGCTGTGTTCATCCAGCCTCACATTTTATTATCTTAGCCTTAGTATGGTTGTGGGTAAAGCTTTGGAGAGGAGTATAAAAGGATTTATAACCATCTAGAAAGGAATAATTTGATTAAGGATAGTCAACACGGTTTTGTGAAGGGTAGGTTGTGCTTCACAAACCTTAGAGTTCTTTGAGAATGTGACCAAACAGGTGGATGAGGGTAAAGCAGTTGATGTGGTGTATATGGATTTTAGTGAAACGTTTGATAAAGTTTCCTATCGTAGGAGAAAATATGGAGGCATGGAATTGAGGGTGATTTAGCAGTTTGGATCAGAAATTAACTAGCTGTAAGAAGACAGGGTGGTGGTTGGTGGGAAATGTTCATCCTGGAGTTCAGTTACTAGTGGTGTATCGCAAGGATCTGTTTTGGGGCCACTGCTGTTGGTCATTTTTATAAATGACCACATGAGAGTGTAGAAGGATGGGTTAGTAAATTTGCAAATGACACTAAAGTTGGTGGAGTTGTGGATAGTGCGGAAGGATGTTGCAGGTTACAGAGAGACATAGATAAGCTGCAGAGCTGGGCTGAAAGGTGGCAAATGGAGTTTAATGCAGAAAAGTGTGAGGTGATTCACTTTGGGAGGAGTAACAGGAATACAGAGTACTGGGCTAATGGTAAGATTCTTGGTATTGTGGATGAACAGAGATCTGTGACCATGTGCATAGATCCTTGAAAGTTGCCACCCAGGTTGATAGGGTTGCTAAGAAGACGTACGGTGTGTTAGGCTTTATTGATGGGGGATTGAGTTTTGGAGTCATGAGATCATGTTGCAGCTGTACAAAACTCTGGTGCAGTTGCACTTGGAGTATTGCATACAGTACTGGCCACTGCATTATAGGAAGGATATGGAATCATTGGAAAGGGTGCAGAGGAGGTTACCAGGATGTTGCCTGGTATGGAAGGAAGGCCTTGTAAGGAAAGGCTGAGGGACTTGCTGTTTTTCTTAGAGAGAAGAAGGTTAAGAGGTGACTTGAGAGACATACAGGATGATCAGAGGATTAGATAGGGTGGACAGTGAGAGCCTTTTTCCTCGGATGGTGATGGCAAGCACGTGGAGACATAGCTTTAAATTGTGGGATGATCAGTACGGGACAGATGTCAGAGGTAGGTTCTTTACTCGGAAGTTTAGGCTGTAGAATGGCCTCCCTGCAACAGTAGTAAATCGCCAACTTTAAGGGCATTTAAATGGTCATTGGATCAACGTATAGATGATAATGGAATAATCTAGGTTAGATGGGTTTCAGATTGGTTTCACAGGTTGGCACAGCATTGAGGGCTGAGGGGCCTGTTCTGTGTTCTATGAGTCGGCCATTCAGCTACTTGAGCCTACTCCACCTGTCAGTATAATCGTGGCGGATCATCGAGCTTGGACTTCTAATCCCATTTCTGTCTCCTTCGCAACTGCCTTATCTGCTGAGTATGCTCAGCATTTTCTGTTTTTTCAATATTGTTTTAAACCTGACTCCAGAAAACCATCTCCATCTCAGGCAACCAGCTTGTAACTGATGTCCATTTCAAGCCCACCGACTCCCACAGCTACCTAGAATACACCTCCTCCCACCCACCCTCCTGCAAAAATTCCACCCCCTATTCCCAATTCCTCCGCCTCCACCGCATCTGCTCCCACGATAAGACATTCCACTCCCGCACATCCCAGATGTCCAAGTTCTTTAAGGACCGCAACTTTCCCCCCACGGTGATCGAGAACGCCCTTGACCACGTCTCCCGCATTTCCCGCGACACATCCCTCACACCCCGCCCCCGCCACAACCGCCCCAAGAGGATCCCCCTCGTTCTCACACACCACCCCACCAACCTCCGGATACAACGCATTATCCTCTGACACTTCTGCCATTTACAATCCGACCCCACCACCCAAGACATTTTTCCATCCCCACCCTTGTCTGCTTTCCGGAGAGACCACTCTCTCCGTGACTCCCTTGTTCGCTCCACACTGCCCTCCAACCCCACCACACCCGGCACCTTCCCCTGCAACCGCAGGAAATGCTACACTTGTCCCCACACCTCCTCCCTCACCCCCATCCCAGGCCCCAAGATGGCATTCCACATCAAGCAGAGGTTCACCTGCACATCTGCCAATGTGGTATACTGCATCCACTGTACCCGGTGCGGCTTCCTTTACATTGGGGAAACCAAGCGGAGGCTTGGGGACCGCTTTGCAGAACACCTCCGCTCAGTTCGCAACAAACAACTGCACCTCCCAGTCGCAAACCATTTCCACTCCCCCTCCCATTCTCTTGATGACATGTCCATCATGGGCCTCCCGCACTGCCACAATGATGCCACTCGAAGGTTGCAGGAACAGCAACTCATATTCCGCCTGGGAACCCTGCAGCCATATGGTATCAATGTGGACTTCACCAGTTTCAAAATCTCCCCTTCCCCTACTGCATCCCTAAACCAGCCCAGTTCATCCCCTCCCCCCACTGCACCACACAACCAGCCCAGCTCTCCCCCCCCCCACCCCCACCCACCCCCACCCACTGCATCCCAAAACCAGTCCAACCTGTCTCTGCCTCCCTAACCGGTTCTTCCTCTCACCCATCCCTTCCTCCCACCCCAAGCCGCACCCCCAGCTACCTACTAACCTCATCCCACCTCCTTGACCTGTCCGTCTTCCCTGGACTGACCTATCCCCTCCCTACCTCCCCACCTACACTCTCTCCACCTATCTTCTTTACTCTCCATCTTCGGTCCGCCTCCCCCTCTCTCCCTATTTATTCCAGTTCCCTCTCCCCATCCCCCTCTCTGATGAAGGGTCTAGGCCCGAAACGTCAGCTTTTGTGCTCCTGGGATGCTGCTTGGCCTGCTGTGTTCATCCAGCCTCACATTTTATTATCCAGAAAACCCCCTGTTTTGGCTGCGTGTGGTGTGTTCCTTTGTGCTGAAGAAGCCTCTAGGTGCGTATCAGTGCTATTTAATCCATCAACATGAACAGTTGATTTAATGTACAAAAATACCTCTGGATTTAATTTGAAGGTTCAGAAAAGATATGCATTCCACAGCAGTACACATTGGTTTATTCCTGTAATTATTAATTGGCATACTTGCTTCAGTGAATTTGGACAGATTATGTAGATCTTTGCAACATGATGTTCATGGATGTAGTTCAGATTCTATATTTCATGTATCTTGGATTGGGATCAAATCTAAAGCAGATGGAGACCTAGCTAGTACAACTGGGCATTGCTCATGTTGGAAGATACAAACTGGATAGCATTTGGAGTATTCAAGAATTGAAAAGTAATAGTAAGACAATAGATGTCTGTCTTGACCCAGTCAGTATATTGGCAGATTTGAAGTCACTTCAGTGTTTTCACGACCTGAAGGTACTAATTATTTTAATTTTTTCATGCATTCCTTTGTTAGGAGATGTTCAGAAGAAAGCGTGCACAATATTACTGTAGGTTATGTAATTTTAGAGCCGTGACATATGTTAGTAATAAATTCTACATATCGTCAGATGCTGCTCATTGAGAGGTTTGGAGGAATGTGCAGTAATAGTTTCTCTTTCAGGGAAGGAAAGTTGCATTATTTGTTTAGCTTTTTATAGATTACTTTTGGTCATGTTCAAAAATAAATCCACAACCGTTTTTGATGGTTTCTGAAAGAAAATATGAAATACTGAGAAGTTGCAAATGTGCTATTTGTTGAGGAGACTTAAAAAATGGAGGAAATGGCATTAAACCTTCTATAATCTAATAGTATCACACATGTAAATATCATACATTATCAGAATATTTGTTACAAACCAGATTTTTCATAACCCAATGATTAAATTTCTTGCTAGCATTTAGTAGTTTGCTTTTTCATTTCTTTCCTTTTTTCTCCCTGTATAGAGAATGCGTGTGTTGGCTTTACCATCTCACTTTTGATGTTTACTATCAGTGCCATGTTGGTGTATGGTGCTGTCACTGTAAGTATTTTCATATTGAATATATTGCCTGAAAAGTTCTCTTGTCCTTAAGTTATAATTGTGAAATTGTATACTTTCTAACTTAATTTTGATTTTCCCTTTCAGCATCGTGGAGGATGGCTGATTCCATTTTTCTGTTACCTGTTGTTTAGTTTTGCCCTTTCTTGCCTTGTTGCAATCAGCTCTCTCACCTATGTGCCAAGAATCAAGGATTATCTGGACCAACTCGTAAGTGCATTCTTCTAGCAGTTGAGAAATACAAGAGTAGTATATTTCCTGTTGCCTTGGAGAAGGTAAAACATTCCATTTTGAGATCATATTAGAGGCTTCTCTATAAACTGGGATATTGCAGACAACCACCAGATTTTTGGATTTTCACTTTGGTTCTGGATGACCAGCAGCCTTGACCATCTGCTGCAAAGAGCACATTTAATTGTGTTATAATAAAAATTAGTTTAAAATGTGAATTCTTTGATTTGTTCTTTTAGCTAATAGCTGGAAGCTTGATCTTTTGTTTAATTTAAAATGTTACTGGTCTCTCTAGAGGCCATAACATGTCATTGACCCAAGAAATCTTTGCCAGCATGTTGGTACAGCAATAATTAAGATGTCCTTGAAAATCCTCTTCTACAAATTCTCCTGCACCACTAATTTTGAAATATGATCAGAACTGTACAAGAATCTACTGGTCTATCCAAGGCTTTTACTGGTTTAGAACAACCTGTTTTCAGTTTTATCCCACGAGGTAAACTCTAATGCTTAGTTGGTTTTTTAATATGGTCTTGCTAACCTGCATTTACTGACTGACACATTTGTATACCAGATCCACTTGTTTATTCCTTTACCCCACCCATACTTGCACACTCCATATAGTTTGACCTCCCCTATACTTAGTGACATGTTACCTCTCATATTTAAATATCACTTCCCAGTAATTTGTCTATGACATAATATAGTTGAAATAGCTCAGTTTATTAATCCCACATGTTTGAAGTTAGTTTTATCCATTGTTCAGATATTGTGCTGGAGCTACAGTAGTTTGTGTTTAAATAAAATGCTGAAAGTATAAACTGCTGGGTTTAATATTCTAATTGCACAGTGCATTTTTTTTTGTTTTGCAGCCTGACTTCCCTTACAAAGACGACCTCCTTGCTTTGGACTCCAGCTGCCTTTTGCTGTTAGTTCTGCTTTCTTTCACCATTATTATAACTGTGAAGGTAAGACTATAGAAGCCAGTTGTTTAGTTTCAATCTTTCTTTAGTTTTAACATGTAATGATTGTTATTGCTTAAAAAAACCTTGAGTATAAAACTTGTTTTTTCAATAATAAAACAAACAACACAAATGTACCAATGGAAATAAACATTTTAGTAATTCATGGGATGTGGATGTTTACATTACACTCGAGCCAAATTTTGTTGCCAAATGCCCTTGAAACTGAGCAGCTTGCTAGGCATTTCTAAGGAAACTTTTGGGGTTGGACACTCATGTAGACTAGGCCTGTAAGAGTGCCCAGTTTCCTTCCTTAATATGTTAGTGAACCAGATAACATTCGATCATGTTTGCCACAGTCAGTAAGGCAGAGATTATCTTTCTATTTCAAATTATCAGAATATTTGTTACAAACCCAATTTTTTTCTTCTTTATAGTTAACACTTTCTACACATTGTATAGTTTTTCTGTACAATTTACTGTGATTTTCCACCTACCTCACAAAGAAGAAAGTAAACAGCTAATGTGCTTAAACTGACGTGCATGCATAACGCTTGCTGTTTTGAGGAGGGGGGTGGGGGTCAGAAAAAATCCTTGAACGTGCCAGACTTTTGATACATTTTTCTCATTTTCTCTCTGGTTTCTCTCCTTTACCCCACCTGAGATATTGAGGATCTTTCATTGATGTCTGAAGTTCATATCTCAACACATTATTAACATTTTTATTTCAAGAGATAGGGCAAAAGTGATCTTTCAGAGATGCACAGGGTGGGGAAATGATACTACAGAAAGAGCGGGGCGGGGGGGAGAAAGAAACCTGACACACAATAAATGCTTATCTCTTTTTCTAATCAGTATGAGAAGGATACTTGCAGCAAGGAAACATCAATTTTCAGGGGCTGTCAAGTTCCAGACTACCCAGTTGCACGGACAGTTGGAACTTGCTGTGCCTTTTTGGCTTTGGTGCACTAGTCCTGTCAGCTGTAAATATTTTCTAATTGACCTGTTCAATGAAGTTATTACACAATTCTGTGCAGGTAGGTCTTGGACCAGGGTGTTCTGGCTCAGATGTAGGAACACTTTTTTTTTCACTGTGCTAGAAAGCCATCCTTAAACTTGGGCTGTATGTCTTGTAATAAGCCTGGTTTTTAGACTGGCGTATTTGGAGCTGCTCTTTGCAACCATGGCAGATGGGTTGAAAAAATGTGTGACAGTAACAAGTTGGTTAACAAGTGTGTTGGTTGATTCATAAGTGCTACCGTTCTTAGGGGAGACAGCTAGCATAGTTATGCCTGAGGGCTCTGTCGGCTGGGAGCAATGTGAATGAGGTTTGGATTGGCCCTGAGATGCACTTTTTGGATGGGAATGATGGTAGAGCGGGGAACGTGGGAAACTGGTGATCTGCTCTTATGACATTGCAGCTAAGGTTTCAGCTATGCAGAGGCCTTGTGGCTGGGGTGGTACCTCATTGATTAACCAGAAGCTGCACTCTTCTGGCTTGATTTTAATGCTAATGAACAAACTCATGTTATAGTGATAATATCATTTTGAGATCATTTCTGAGAGATTTGAGTGTTGGAAGATATTTAGAGGAATTTGATGCAGAGATTTAATGAGGGGTTTTAATGTGAGCAATTCCATCATCTGGAAGGGAAAACATGATTGGGCCCACCCACTTCTGGCCATACAAAAAAGGTTCACTCAATTCAACACAATGGCCTTGTATTGGTGCCTTAAATATTAGTTATGATATTTTATTTTGGCTTGATCCTTTATTGTCTGACCAACCACAATTCATTAACGTCAGTAAAACTAGTATGGTCTTTATGTAAGCAAACAGAAGTCAACAGATTTAATTTGGTGCCCAGATCCTAGCTTAGAAAGTTTTTAGTAAATCTATTTTAATTTTCCTATTTTAAGCAAAACTGCAATTCGAGTGCATGTAGCTTTTGTTCTGTTCTGTAGGCTTACTTCATTAATTGTGTTTGGAACTGCTACAAATACATCAACAATAGGAACGCACCTGAGATTGCTGTGTACCCAGCCTTTGAGACACCTATGCAGGTAAACTATTTATATAATTTTGCCATGCATTCAACATTAATGGGATAGGAGTTTAAGTTCACCTTAATTTTTTTCCTTTTTCCAGTTAAAATAACTTTATTCTCCACTGTCTTGATTGTTCTACCTTTCTTGCTAATAGATGGTGTTAATGGCTGTGTGTGGCAGGGATGCATGTCAGGGTGGGGCAGGAGATGATGGATAGGTGGTTGCGTGGGTGCAGGAAGGGAGAAATGTTGTATCATGGTAGGGAAGGATGTCAAGTTGGAGTGTGACGGGAATGGGGAAAGTGTCAAGGTTGTGAGGGAGCATTGAAATGGGTTGAGATGGAAAGGTCACATTTGTGCCCATGTTTGGTTCTGTAAAGGAGACACATCAGTGTAGGTGCAGGGGAGGGGGCAGCATGTTTGGACTTAAAGGTATAGAAGAGGAAAGTGGGGGGAGAGAAATGTCATTGGGAAGTGGTTGGGTGAGGAGGGAAGGAGACTTTGTGGTCTTACATTGGGGCGGGAAAAGGTTATTAGGAAACGTTTAAGGGGCAGTTAGGTGGATCAGGTTGTTGGGTGAGGGGGATTATCGGGTAGGAGGGACATCAGAGGGACTCTGTGGGCTATTGGGCCAAGTGGCTGATGGGAGGGGAAACAATTATGTCATTAGTATGTCAGGTCAGAGTTGGTAGTACTCTTGATAAATTAAAGTTTCAAAGAATGAACAGAGTCAACTTTGAAAGGCTGTTTCCTGTCCAACTGCAAATCCTAAGACTTGTAACTGGAAATATTACACTTGGCTAAATCAGCTCCAGGGTATCACAGTTTAACAAAGTAAAGTTCTTTGTGACGTTGTTATACTTTCCATCTGCTTCCTGTCTTGATTGTTGCTCATTGATATGTTTACAATAGCAGTGACTTGTCAAATGGTACTTTTTTGCTTTTCAATACTCTGCATGCAAAGTAAATAAAAAGATGGTCAGTGCAGTGTTTTAATTGACACTGGCGAACATAGAATATCATACATTTTTCTGAAGAAGGGTCCTGACCTGAAACATCAACTTTCCCACTCCCCTGCCTGACCTGCTGTGTTCCTCCAGCTCCACACTGTTATCTCCTACTCCAGCATTGGCAGTTCTTACTATCTTGCACATTTTTGATGTTTTATTTGGTTTGATGTCCAGCTAATCAACGAGATTAAAAATGTGTGAACCATGCTGATTTCCATGTGTTATCAAAACTGCATTTGTACTTTAGAACAATATTCTTTGGCACAGCTACAGTATTAATTTTTTTTGTAATTTTAGTATGTGCTGCCAACTTACGAAATGGCTGTGAAGATGCCAGAAAAGGAGCCACCACCACCTTATATGCCTGCTTGAACTCAATGTAAATCAATAACAAATGAGCAATTTTCTCAACAAATTGAAGCCTGATTACCTTGTGCTTAAGTTTGAGACTTTTTGTCAGAGGTATTCTGTACTTGTGTAAACTTTTAAGTATCTAGAAAATTATATTTTGTATCTAAACATTGAAACTAAAAGCTTTGAATATGCATTTTTTACTTTCTCTAATTACTCAACTTGGTATTTATAATTTTTCTGCACCATGTTGAGATTTTATTTGAATTGTCATTTAAAATGATCTGGGTGCATTTTGTCTTTTTTTTCCTCCTCATCACATCAAATGGAGAGTGGAATGGTTGTTGGGATAAACGCAGGACAGAACCAGTCAATAATTTGAAACCTAACAATTTGAAGTACTTAAGCGTTTAAACCACTTATTAGATTATGGTGCAGAACTTGGAAGTTGAATTAGACAGTACATGGTTTTTACCACTAGAGGTTCCAGGTGATCTGTCATTAAACATTAATGCAACCTCATGAGGCAGAAATCATGGTTAACAGTTTTTCACTGGTCTCTCAAACTCTGCACTTTTATTTTCTGCAAGACATAGAACTCAAACTGTTGGAATTTTCAAATCAGACTGGTGAATTATGTGTCCGTTGTCAATAAGGAACCATACTATTGGACATATGGATCACATGTATTTGCACTTTTCCTTGTGCTGTCAATTTGTTGAAGTTTCTTTTCAGTATAAAGCAGTATTTTTTTAGGTAAGGGAGAGAAAATTGAAATGCTTAAACAAAGCGCTGTTTTCTGTACTGTATAATTGATCCAAGTGTGAACAATCATTTTGAGGATTGTATGATTGCTTTATATGTCACTTTAAAAGATTCAATAAATATTTTCATTTATAGTGCAGTTAAGTTTGTTTTAAATGGTACTGCTTGATTAAAAGAACTGGCATTGCCTGTGCATATACTAGTGTGTCAATAGTAGAATAAATATTTTAGTAGAGTGCAGAAAAAGCCCTTTTGGCCCATCAAGTCTGCACCAACGTAATTACGATCAGAGTGCACTGTTCCCAATTTTCTGCACTTGTCCCATATCCTTGAATGTTATTTAAAGTGCTCATTCAAATATTTTTAAAGGTTGTAAGATTTCTGGCCTCCACTACTTCCCAGGCAGTGTGTTTCAGATTCCCACCACTTGAGTGGAAAAAGTACCCCCCCCCCCCCCCCCCCAACTCGCCAATCCCCTCAATTTCCTGGTCCAATCCTAAAACTGCTGTCTTGTGATTAACCCCTCAGCCAAGGGAAGAGCTGCTTTCTCCTCACCCTGTCCATACCCTTCATCTCATACACCTCCAATGATTTCTTCTCTGCTCTAAAGAAAACAACCCAAGCCTAACTAACCCATTTTCTCCATCCCAGGGTACATCCCGGTGATCCTCCTCTCTTACACCAACCCCCCCCCCCCCCCCCCCCCGGTGCTGTCATGTCTTTCCTGTAATGATGCAACCAAAATTGCGCACACAACTCCAGCTGTGGCCTGAACAACAACACTATACAACTCCAACATTACCTCCTCACTCTTGCATTCATCAGTCATGGCATAGAATACAAGTGTCCCATATGCCACTTTTAACTATCCTGTTTGCATGGTCTGCTGACTTCAGAGATCTGTGAATAATTACCCTAAGATCCCTGTGCTTCTCTAAGCTACCATGTCCTGTCATTCATTAAATACACCCTTGCCTTTGGAAGAAGAATCATTACCTCACACTTACGTTGGGCAAATGGTATTTGACTTTATCTATGTCTTCCAATAACCTACAACTATCTTCACTATTAACCACTGTATCAGTCTTGGTGATGCCTGCAAAATTGCTTAACACTTCCCCCTACGTTTTCATCTGTATCACTTACGTACGTCCGAAACAATGAGTCCCAGTACTGATCCTTGCTGTATACCACTGGGCACCAGCCTCCATCACTCAAGCAAGCCGTCTACCACTACCCTTTGTATCCTATTACGAAGCCAGTTTCTGATCCATCTCACCAAGTTTCCCTCCATTCCAAGTGCTTTAACTTTCTCAATCAGTCTCACAGGTGGAACTTTGTCAAAACTTTGATTAAAATCCATATAAACTGCATCAACTGAAGTTCCCTCATCTGCACACCTTTTCAAATAAAAATCTAACATATTTGTTTGCATGACCTCCCTCTGGCAAAGCCATATTAAATGTCCTAATTAACCTATGCTTTTCCAAGTTGCTTTTGATTTGCTCCTTCAGAATCTTCTCCAATAATTACCTTACTGCTGACATGAAACTCACTGGGCTGTACCACCCTTCTTAAAGGGGTGAAACTGCATTTGACATCATCCAGCCCTCTGGCACTTGCCCATGTGGCCAGAGAGCAATTACAAATTTGAGTTAGAGCCCTGGCAATCTCTAGCCTGGCCTCCCATAGCAACCTGGGATGCAATTTATCAAGGCCTGAGGATTTGTCTCTTTTTTTTTAACCCTTATAGATTCTCCAGTGCCACCTCATTTCCTTTGTCAAACTATGCAAATTCCTCATGGCCCCTTTTCCTGAATTCCATATCAATGTTCACCTTTTCCAGAGTGAAGATCAGAGAAGAATTCATTCAATATTTTTCCAATGTCTTGTGGCTTCACACACAGGCTGCCATATTGGGCCCTACTCTTTCCCTGGTTAACTTCTTCCCTCGGATGTATTTATAAAATATCTTTAGGATTCTCCCTAATCCTGTTTGCCAGTTGTTTTCCATGCCCCCTTTTTGCACTTCCAATTGCTTTCTTCATAGATTCTAGATTGCTAGTGTAGTGACATTTTCACTTTGCCACTGCATCCCCTTAGATACATACCTTTAGGTAGTAAAATGTCCCATGGTAATTTGTGATCATTCAAAAATTGGTGCTTCTTTGGACAGACGATCAAACGCTTAAAGAGATTTTTTTTTCCAGAATTTGGGGCCTAGACAACTAAAGGCAAACAGTCAATAATGAAGCAAAAGAATTGTTGTAGGCAAAAAAGGCCAGAATTAGAAGAGTAACAATTTCAGTTGGTTAGAGCCCAGGGGGAGGTAGCACAGGCCAGGTGTGAGAAGGTGGAGGGATTTGAAGACGCTAGGATAATTTTTGAATTGCAGTGTTGGTATGTAGACAGCCAGTATAGGTCAGCAAGAACAAGAATAATGGATGAATCGAACTTGGTGTGAATTTAGATATAAGCAGACAGAATTTTAGTTGAGATAACACGGTGTGAAGCTGGATGAACACAGCAGGATGAAACAGCATCAAAGGAGCAGAAAAGTTTGACATTTCGGCTTGTGACCCTTCTTCAGAGATGGGGAAGAGGATTCTGAAATAAATAGGGAGACAGGGGGAGGCAGATAGAAAATGGATAAAGGAGAAGATAGGGTGAGAGGAGACAGACAGGTCAAAGAGGCGGGGTTAGAGCTAGTGAAGGTGAATGTAGGTGGGGAGTTAGGGAGGGGATAGGTCAGTCCAGGGAGGATGGACAGGTCAAGGTGACGAGATGAGGTTAGTGGGTAGGAGGTGGTGGTGGGGTTTGAGGTGGGAGGAACGGTTAGGGAGGCAGGGACTAGCTGGGCTGGTTTGGGCATGTGGCCGAGGAAGAGGAGATTTTGAAGCTTGTGAAGTCCACATTGATATCTTTGGGCTACAGAGTTCCCAAGAGAAATATGAGATGCTGTTCCTGTATCTTTCCGGTGGCATCATTGTGGCAATGCAGGAGGCCCAGGATGGACATGTCATCCGAGGAGTGGGGATGGGGATTCTCCAGGAACCGCTTTGCGGAACACCAATGCTCAGTTTGCAAGAAACAACTATGCCTCCCAGTCGCGAACCATTTCAACTTGCCCACTCCGCCTCCCTAATCATTCCTCCCACCTCAAACCCCACCCCCATCTCCCAGCCACTAACCTCATCCCACCCCCTTGACCTGTCCATCCTCCCTGGACTGACCTATCCCCTCCCTAACTCCCCACTTGCATTCACCTTCACTAGCTCTAACCCCTCCTCTTTGACTTGCCTGTCTCCTTCCACCCTATCTTCTCCTTTATCCATTTTCTATCCGCCTCCCCCTGTCTCCCTATTTATTTCAGAATCCCCTTCCCCTCCCCCATTTCTGAAGAAGGGTCCTGACCAGAAACATCAAACTTTCCTTCTCCTCTGATGCTGCTTGGCCTGCTGTGTTCATCCAGCTCTACACCCTGTTATCTCAGATTCTCCAGCATTGGCAGTTCCCACTGTCTCTGTAGGAGTTTTAGTTGAGCTCAGGTTTCTGGAGGATATAGGAAATAACGTAAATTATGTTCAAATCATAACCACTCTGCTTTCACTTGTTGCTGGCAGATGACATAGCTATTGTGGTATCCAAACCAAGATAAAATTCAGGATCCATGAATATGTGATTTTTCACATTCTTCACCACTCATTCAGGCTTTAAACTTTTGTATCCAGCCTCTTACCTTGCCCAGCTGTTTCCTCTCTTAATTGAACAAGTTTCCCATGCTCAGGATCTGAAAACTAAAGTGCAAGGTAAGATATCTGTAGTTTCAACTCTGTTTCAAATGGAGGAATGATCTCCAAGACAACATTGCCACAGTCTGTCAAAGGCCATACAGACAGGCATGGTGGAAAGCAGAGAATAATATTGAACGTTAGTGATCAGTAAAGCTTTTTGATGGAAAATATTTCATTGTATGACTGTATAGGATGTTGTGCAATAGAAAGATGAAGGTTGGCTTTCATAGGTTAAGATTAATGTTACGACCTGATACGACCTGCTGCTCACCTTCGTTCTGAACAACCCTTGGAGGGTGCAGGATAAAGAATATAGTGGGTGGAGCACTTCCATGTCCATAACATTGTGGCTTGGTAACATTGCAGTTGATGGAACCAGCTCAATCCTGAAAGATGCTTCTGTTGGACTGTGTGTTTACCAAGTTTTTAACCAATCTACCTGTCACAGAACATCTATCTATGACCATATTGGTAAGAATGATCATTGTACAGTCATGGTGGAGACTGACCACTATGCTAAATTGGACTAATCTAACATTTCAAAGCTGAGCATTCATGAGCTTCCCTGGACTGATCTATCCCCTCCCTACCTCCCCACCTATACTCTCCTCTCCACCTATCTTCTTTTCTCCATCTTCGGTCCGCCTCCCCCTCTCTCCCTATTTATTCCAGAACCCTGGCCCCATCCCCCTGTCTGATGAAGGGTCTAGGCCCGAAACATCAGCTTTTGTGCTCCTGAGATGCTGCTGGGCCTGCTGTGTTCATCCAGCCTCACATTTTATTGTCTTGGATTCTCCAGCATCTGCAGTTCCCATTATCACTCATTCATGAGATGATATGGCCTGTCAGCAGCAGAATTGTATTTGATTACAATCTATAATCTCATGACAGTAAAGCTGGTAGGTCAATGCTGGCTCAATGAAGAGTGCAAAAAGCTAGGAGCAGAGCTAAAAATGAGGTGTTGACCTATTGAAGCTACAATTAGCATTACAATTCGGATAAGCATTATGCAATCATTACAGCTAAGCCATCTCACAACCAAGGACCAGATATGAGCTGTGTGATTCCATCACATCTGGATATGAATGGTGGTGGACAATTAAACAGGGAAAACTTTCAAAATGGGAGCACGAATTAGCCATATGGCACATTGAGCCTCTTCCGCGATTCAGTGTGATCAAATCTGATTATTTGTCTCAGTGTCGTAATCATGTTGTTTCCTATACACTTCAATGCCTTTAGTATCTAGAAATCTATTTCTTAAATATATCCAGTGACTTGGCCTCTACCACTTTGCAATAGAGAATTCCACAAGGATCTTAACCTTTGAGTGAAGAAAATTTTCCTCACCTCTGTCTCAAATAATCTACCCATACCTAAGACTGTGATCTCTTTGTTTTAGGACCTCTCCTCTTCATAAGCTGGGGAGAATCATCCCTATCTTTGTATAGAAAGTGTATCTTTCCTTATGTAAGGAGGCTAAAACTACACCCAATACTCCAAGTATGTTCTCATTAAGGCCCTGTATAGCTGCAGTAACATGTCATTGCTCCTGAACTCAAATCCAACCCCCTGCGAATGAAGGCAGCATACAAACTGGCTGCCTTTCTAACTGCTTGGTGCACTTGCTGCTTGTTTTCAGCAATCCGTGTACAGGGATACCCAGGTCCTTAACATTTCCCAGTCTATCACTGTTTAAATATCATTCTGCCATTCTGCTTTTCCTACTGAAGTGGATAACATCAAACTTATCCATATTATACTGATCTGGCAATTTGTCTGAACCACTGAGAAATCTCTTCCTCACCACTCTTAATTCCTTCTAGTTTCATCGGCAACAAGCCCAGAAATGTTACATTTTAATTCCCTCATCCAAGTTAATAGGAGTTGTGAATAGCTGGGCCCAAGCACTGATCCTTATGGTACCCCAGTAATTACTGACTTCCACTCCAAAATAGATCCATTTATTCTGCTGTGTTTCAATCCAATAAAAGCAATATACTGCAGATGCTGGAAATTGGTGCTGGATTTACAATCTGTGTGGAATTATTGCCCCCAATCCCATGTGTTGCATGCTAATCTGTATATGAATTTATGAAAAGCTTTCTGAAATCCCACATATACCACATTCATTGGTTCTGCCTCATCTATTCTACTAGTTACATCTTCAGAACAACTTAAGGTTTGTCAAACGTGACTGATGAATCTATTTCTTAAATATATCCAGTGACTTGGCCTCTACCACTTTGCAATAGAGAATTCCACAAGGATCTTAACCTTTGAGTGAAGGAAATTTTCCTCATCTCTGTCTCAAATAGTCTACCCATACCTAAGACTGTGATCTCTTTGTTTTAGACCTCTCCTCTTTATAAGCTGGGGAGAATCATCCCTGTCTTATGTAAGGAGGTTAAAACTACACCCAATACTTGAAGTATGTTCTCATTAAGGCCCTGTATAGCTGCAGTAACTATTGCTAGTTTCATTAATACTTTCTAGTGCCCTATTGTCACATCCTTTGTAGTAGGCTATAACATTTTATCCACTACTAATATTTTACTAACCATCTATAATTCCTTTTTTTCTCTTCCTCCATTTTTACATGTTGCATTTCCCACACTCCAATCTGTCAAGAAATCAGAATATGCAGACTTTGGGAGATGTAGAGGAAGCTTTTCAAATATCCCTTTTCTCAACAATAGGGATCCCACTATATCAATGCAAAAGACAAGGGTGATGCATTTGCATCAATCGAAGTCTGCCCCTTAAATCTTCTTAGATTAGGTTTCTGCCATAGCTACTTAAGTTCCAACCTCATTGCAGCCTTGATTCAAACATGACAGAAGAGTTGAACTCTAGAGATGAGGTGAAGTGAGACTGCCCTTAACATCAAGGCAGTTTTTGACCAAGGACAGTAACAGGGAGCCCTAGCAAAATTGGACTGAATTATCAGAATTAGGAATTGGAAGGAGGGTGCCTGGAAAAGAAGAAACTCCAATGGGTGCAGTCATACTCAGCACAGATAAGATGGTTGTGGTTGTTGGAGGTCAATCCATCTCCCCTCCAGGACATCTCTGCAGAAGTTCCTCAGGGGAGTGTCCTAAGTTCTGCCATCTTTAGCTGCTTTGTCAATCATTCTCCTTCCATTGTGAGGTCCATGGTAGGGACATTCACTGATGATTATGCAATTTTTAGCATCATGCTTAATTCACCAGATATTGAAGTTGTCCATGTTCACATTCAGCAAGGCCTTGACAATATCTAGGCTTGGTTAGAAAAGTGTCAACCAACATTTGTGCCACTTAAGTATCCATAAATGACTGTCTCTGACAAGAAAGAGTCTAACCATCACACCTTGACATTTAATGGCATTACCATTACTAAATTTCCCCATTAACAACCTTGGGATGACCATTATCCAGATGCTGAACTAAAGGAACAGGATAGAGGCTGATAATTCTATAGCAAGTAACTTATCTCCTGCCTCACAATTCTTGTCTTACAAAGCACTAGTCAGTCTTCACTTTACTGGATAAGTTCAGCTGCAACACTCAAGAAGAATGACACTATCCAGCACAAAATAACCTCCTTGTTTGACACACTACTTTCTACCTTCAATGTTTATTTTTAACCTGTACCACCAAACAGTGTGCATTATCTACAGGATGCACTACAGCTACTCATTAAATCTCTTCCAACACACCTTCCCAAACCAAACCGCCATCACCCAAAAGGACAAGGGCAGCTGATATATGGGAACATTGCCACCTACCTGTTCCCGTCCAAGACACTCACCATCCTGACTGAGAAAACATACTGCCATTCCTTCACTGTTGCTCAGGTGGAATCCTGGGACTCCCTTACTAACAGCATTGTGGGTGTTCCTACACCCCAATGGGCGATTCAAGATGGCAGCCTGGCCACCAGCTTCTCAAAGCCAATTGCAGAGGTACAATAACTACTAGCCTAACCAGCAAAGCCCGCATCCCATGAACACATTAAAAAAAAGCACTTAGAAATCAAGAAAGATAAGTTAACATCCCAGGGAAGACAACTTGGGGTTGAAAACAAAATATTGCAGAAGCTGAAAATCCGAGTAAAACTGGTTGTGGAGAAAACAAGCGTTTGTGTTGATTTTTCACCAAAAGAAAATGTTGGCAGATTCAACTGCTTTAAGTGCAAATAGGGAAAAGTGGGAGGAGAGTGTGATTAAATATGGGAAGGATGGTCATGCGGCAAGTGATAAAACAAAAAAGAGATGAAGAATTGAATGAGTTAGTTTTGTTACGTACCCAAATGATTACAGTGAACAGTTACTAAGTCACCACTTGCAGCCCATCAGAGGTACAAAGGTACCTAGGTTTTTCAGTTACAGATTAGTTACAGTGTAACAATGTCATCAACACATGGCACTATCCTAGGTACTGAGTGCATCGATACAATCCTCAGTTACAGAACAGAGAAATGAGGAAAAAAGGTTACATAACGGCTATACACAGTATAAAAATAGAGCAGAAAACCAAGAAGCAAAGTTAAAAAGACAAACATCATAGAGTCTCTCGAGGGGCTCCCCTGCAGCACACCAGCGTAGGGGCCCCCATATGGTCTGACCACTAGCTGCCACCAATCTCTCACGCCGGGCTGCCGTGCTTGAGTAAATAGCAACAGCAGAATTAGACAGGCACCGGCTCTCCAAAATGATTGTGATCTGAAGTTCTGGAATTTGTAAAGGGCTAACTGAAAGATGAGGTACCATTCCTTGAACTTCCATCAAGCCGCAGTTTGCTAATGATAACTGAATGAGGGAGAGATGTAGACAGTGTAAGGGGTGGTTGATAACTTATACAGTATAAAAAAGAGACTTTAAAAGGCATTATATGTAGAATAGAATTAACAAACTATCGAATGCAAAATTGTCTCTGGGTGTAATAGGACGAATTCTAGGTCAAATCAAGTTTGTGCAAGTGAATCAACAGCATCTATTAACTCTGAGAGACTAGGGACCATGTCAATTCAACTATCATTGTAGTCAATACCAGTAAGGATAACAGAATACAAATTTAGCAGCTGAAATTCAAAGTAATGATAGATACATTAGATAGATATATAATCGATCAAATCAACAGAGAAATTTTGCTGAATATTGTTAAATGGATACAAGAATTGTGAAAGTATGGAAGTGCATATAGATTGGTTGAATAAGTGTGTGAAAATCTGGCAGATGGAGTATGTTGTGGAAGAATGTGAAATTAGTCACTTTAACAGGAAGAATGAAGATACAAGAATCTACAATTGGAACAGAGGTAGAGGAGTAAGTTGGCCGCCTCTAGTTCTGCCACAATTCAATGGAATTTAGGCTGACCAGGGAGCCAACTGCACCAAGCCCCTGATACCTTTAGGTAATAATTTTGTCAACCTTAGATCTGAAATTGGTTAGCATCAATTGCTGTTTGCAAAGATGGTTTCCAAATTTCTAACACCTTTGCATGTAGAAGTATTTCCTAATTTCACTCCTGAAAGTTTGTTGTCAACTTTTACACCAAGCCCCCAATCCCAAACTCCATAATCCATGAAAAACGTATCACCATATCTGCTTGATCTGCTTCCCATAACACCTTTAAAAGTCTGATCATTTCTACATTGTGAAAGTATGGAAGTGCATACAGATTGGTTGAGTGAGTGGGTAAAAATCTGGCAGATGGAGTATGATGTGCGAAAATGTGAAATTAGTCACTGTAACAGGAAGAATAAAGATGCAGAGCATTACTTCAATGGAGAATGACTGTATAATTCTGAGGTGCAGTGGGATTTAGGAATTCTATTGCATGAGTCACAAATGGTTAGTTTGCAGGAACACCATTAAGCAGAAAGACTAATGAATGCAACTCCTCATTATAAGACCAATTGAATGTAAAATTAAGGATATCATGCTTCCGTTATACAGGAAGTTAGTGAGACCACATCTCAAATATTGTGTGCAATTTCGGTCAATTTATTTAAGGAGGATGCAAATGCATTGTAGACAGTTCAGAAGAGGCTGACTAAATTGATAGCCAGAGAGAGATATACAGCACATAAACAGACCCTTTGGTCCAACTCGTCCAGGCCAACCAGTTATCCTATATAAATCTAGTCCCATTTGTCAGCATTTGGCCCACATCCCTCTAAACTCTTCCTATACATGTGCCCTTCCACATGCCTTTTAAATGTTGTAAATATACAGCCTCTGTTACAATGGGGAATGGCGCAACACCTCTGACAATTAAACTAAAACACAAGCACCAATCTGCTATGACAGGGTTAGATGTTCCATTCTAATAGTTACCTCAAACACCCAGAAAAGCTCACTTTCCCCTCGTAATCTATTAAAAGAATGATAAAAAGAAAGAAAATCCCTGATGTCCTCTTTACAGCTAACAAGAAGCAATTAATTTATTTAATCCAACAATTAATAAATTAACAAAATTACTAACAAACCGACAACTCCCCCTTAGACTACTTACTGCGACCTAACTGGTCTAAATTCTACTGGAATGCTGTTTAAGTAAAGACAATTTGCGCTAATATAAATCAAATTATAAAGAACAATAGATTACAACTTAATCTCTTTAAGTTTGCAGAGCTTGTCTTCTGGAAAATTCTGTCGTCCCTGCTCTCTTCACAAACACTTTTTCTACTTCCATCATTTCTTCAATGAGGACTTTGAGCAAAATTCCGTGGCACCTTTGATTAATTCGATGGGCTTTCTCGGAGAGTTGAATGGTGCTAATTCTGGCAGGTGGCAGTAGTCTCTCTCTTTCAGATGACAGTTGACTCGTTGATTTTTCCAAAAGATTTGGAATGACTAGATTATTTTCTGAGGAAAGAGAGGACAGGTTGGGCTTGCTTCCACTGGAGTTTAGAAGATAGAAAGGGAGTAAATTGAGGTGTATAAGATCCTGCCTGATCTTGAAGAGGTGGATCTAGAAAGGTACTTGCTATTGTGAATCAGTCCAGAAGCAGAATGCACTGCTTTAAAATAAGGGTTCACACTTTCCGCACAGGTGGGTATTTTCCTGTTAGGCAGGGGAATTAAGAATTATAGAGGGAGGTGGAAAGCGAATTCAGAAAGTAAACAGATCAACCATGATCTTATTGAACAGTGGGAAAGACTGAGGGGAACAAATGGTAAATTTGTCTCTTCATATGCACTCTACGCACACACAAAGTCTAAGTTTAAGTTTATTACCTGGTGTTTTATTCTGAATCCATCTAATGCCTCACTATCCCGTACTCTTATTATCTGCCCCAAAATGCTTTACACTTTAGTACCACTTTCCAGAATTACCTCCTAGATGCCATACCTTACCAAGTTAGTTTAAGTCCTCCCCAGTAGAACTAGTACATTTGCCTGCAAGAAAATTGCTCCTGGCTCCATTTATGGGAAACCTGCCTAGTCCATGCAGGCTATATTTCCCCCGATTCCAATGTTCCAATAATCAGAAGGCTTCTCTTCTGCATTATTTTTCCAGTATCCCTATATTTTTGTACTCAGTTGCACGGGATACTGGACATAATCTGGAGATTACTACTTTTGAGATCCTGCTTGCTAACTGCTTGCCTAGCTCTTCAAATTCTGTATATGCCCATCGCCATCAATATGTACCATAGCTGCCAGCTAATAACCAATTCCACTCAGAGTGCTCTCCAATCACACCAGGGGGCAACATGTCACCCTCAATTAATGTTTGCAGGCACAATTTTTTTTAAATTCATGGGATGTGGGTGTCTCTGGCTAAATCAGCATTTATTGCCCCTCCCTAATTGCTGACAGGACAGTTGAGAGTCAACCACATTGCAGTGGGCCTGGAGTCACATGTAGGCCTGACCAGTAAAGGACAGCATTATCCGCCCCCAAAGGACCACAGTGAACCAGGTGGGTTTGTCTAACAATGGGCAATCATTTTGTGGTCATTGTTAGATAAACCAGTTATACACTTTTACTGAGTTCAATATCCATCATTTGCAACTTGAGATTCAAACTTGAATCCCCAGAACATTACCTGGATCTCTGGAATAATAGTCTGGTGACAATACCACAAGACCATCGCCTCCCCACATACATCTATCTGTTGCTTGTGAATCTGCTATCGCGATTACACTCCTGATCCTCTTTGTGCTGAGCTGGCTATTGTATTAATGACTTGTCTCTGGCTGCAGTCTCTACATGAGCCACACCTTCAACAGTATTCAGGGCCAAATACTATTCACATAGTAGGATACTCTCAGGGCCTCCTGTGCTACCTTCTGAACGCCTGATGTTGACCTCTTTCCCTGTGTACCATGAGTGACCATCGATGTAAGTGTGTTATCTACAGAGTTTTCAACTGCACAGACATCAGCAGTGAGAGTAATTTGCTGTTTAACCTCCAAAACACGAAAGCTGAGCTGCTGTGACTGACAATACTGCCCGCACTTATGATTATTCAGGACACAGGAAATGTAGTGAGGTTCTCATATGTACCCATTGCCCTCCAAGGGCTAGAGAGGCGCTGCTGTTCCCTCATTTATTAGATAATAACATTGTCCACACAAAAATAATACTTGCTAATCATTCAGTTCTCCTCTTCTTGGTGACATAAATGTGGGAAGGTTATTTGAAATACTTCATTTAACCTTCATGTACATGATAGCTATATACTAACATGGGTGAAATTCAGGGGAAATGTTGGTTTTTATTCTCAAGATGTTTCTACATTGAGGGAGAATTTCCTATGTTTGTCTTGTTTATCTGCCACAATGTTAGTGGAAAAGCCTCTGGAAGATCATAGTCTACAGTCACTTCCAGCCCTTGCTACTGATGGAGGTGGACAATAATTAAATAATGAAGCAGAGCACCTGAATGATGATGTCAAGTTTTAGATATTTTTAGATATCATGGAATACTTACTTTCCAATTTTCTCTGCCAAAGGCACTCATTATTTATCTATCGAAAGAGATCAGACTTGAGCCCAATTTCCCTTTTATATGCTTCCCAGCAGATGTCACTACGTACTTATTTACTGAAAAACAGCTAATACTCCCAGATAACAAAGTGTGAAGCTGGATGAACGCAACAGGTCAAGCAGCATTTCAGGAGCACAAAAGTTGACGTTTCAGCTTTTGTGGTCCTGAGATGCTGCTTGGCCTGCTGTGTTCATCCAGCTTCACACTTTGTTATCTTGGATTCTCCAGCATCTGCTGTTCCCATTATCTCTAATACTCCCAGACTCTGAGTGGAATTTTCCCATTGTTTGGCAAACTACTTCTTTCGAGTGAGATTTATCCACCATGGCCTTTGCTGATGTTTCTGCTCTTCACCTCATCAGTTATGTGGCTGGCCTCCCTAACACCTTGTCTGATGGAATCATGCAGTGGAAGAGGACAATGGGACTGTGCGCGGACCAGCCCTGCGCTGACTGTGGTGGCATTCCATGACTTAGTGTTGTCAGACTTGACCTCACCACAGAGTCGTTTCTGTGGACTTTCTGACATGACCATTAGGTTGAAGCACATGTGGTGTGTTTGTTATGCAAGCTGCTGGCACATGTTGTAGCTATGGCATTGTATCATACTGTAACATGTCCATCTCATTAACTGCTCAGCACTTTAAATCATGACAAGCTGCATGCTTCTACCTCTGCATTAAAAAACCAAGCAGAACACAGAAACTGATAGTCTGTAACATATCACTAAGGAGACAATTAGCTGAAAAGCCATGCAAATCACAGCTTGGCAGTCTTGAGACAGTGCAAAGTAAGTAAGCACTGATAAAGTAATCTAAAAGGCATAAAATCCATCCTGTGCAGATGTGTGAGATGTGTCTGTGTCATTACGCACAAAGAGGTTTGACAGAAACATACAAGTCACAAGTGACCCTGGCTTCAAAGTGAAATCTTGGAAGGATTGAAATGGTGTGTGATTTGATGTGATAGAAAGCATGACAATGTGTTAAGGTTGGTGGTTTCATGAAGCCCACTTAGGTGCGAAAGGAGTGGAAGAGGATGGAGTCTATGGACTGTGCAGGAACATTGTGATGAACACAGTGCTTTCTAAAGTCCCACAGAAATGACCAATGAGTTGCCCCTGCTAGGAAATCACTTGGGCTTTTATGTCAGGAACTGGCACCAACTTGTGTCTCAGGAGGAAATAAGGTCCTGTGTGGAGATGAGACTAGAGAAACTGGTTGTTGCAACTCAGTAAGATTCAGAACTTAATTGAGAATTTGATGTTTCCATTTTCGTCGTATTTTCCTGATTTTCTTACCATTGTCCATGGTACTCAAGGGAGCTGAAAATTCCACCATGAGCATCAAACCTCGATCTTTCAGGTCTGAAATACTCAATCACACATGTTTAAATCAAATAAGCTAACAGAAATATCTGGTTAACTTATGGATCCTCTTGGGGAACTGAATAGATGACATTAGGTCTGTGATAATGCCAATGCTTTTAGAGGGAGGAGACTTGATGGGCCAAATTGTCTTTTAGTATTCCGTACTTTATATTAAGATGGTTTTGGAATACATCAGGAAAATACCAAGATGCTGCATATCTTACTATGATTTGCCAGCCTGCATTTTAATTTTTTTTTCTTCTTTCCCTGTTGACAGTAATTATGGCTTTGTTAGAGATCTCATAACTAATAACAATTAAAAACTTTTCTCACTTCACAGGTAAACAAAGCCTATTCTTATTCCCATGAGGCCAAGATGTGGTGGAACCTCCTGAGCAATTTACATGCTTTCTCTGAGCGTTGAGGTAGTCTTGGATTTTGATCTTCAGCATCCTGCTTTCAGTCTCTTGGATGTCTGCTCTATTTAAGGTGATTGAAGAGGAAGAATGCATTAAAAGGACCATTTTTTTCAATTGATTTGTCAGCTTTTATTCTGTGAAATCATTTCATCCACAAATCTGTTTTATTTTTCTCAATAAGAGTGGACTGAGGGAGCAAAATCTTTCTTCAACCATTAATAATTTAGAATCTGGGACGATCTTTGCACTGAGAAATCACAGAAGCTTTTGTTTTATACAAATAAAAGTAAAATGACGCCAGATATCTAAAATAAGAACCAAAAGTACTGGAGAAACTCAGCAATTATTTCTTGTTTCTCTATTCACAGACACCACCAGACCTGCTGAACTTCTCCAGTTTTGATTTCCTCAAATTAGCTTTTTCCTCTGCCTGTGATCTGAGTCCCCATTTGCTGTATGTTTAGTGGGTGGAAGGCCCCTTGTGATGGGAATGGGCAAATTTGGTTGGATAAAGGATGGCCGGGGCAGATGTGTGACTCAATTTCTGGATCCCTGAGTGTTTACATATGTTCTGCAAAGGTAGCTTAGTGTGACTGCATTTTTTTTCCTCTAGTAAGGATAACTTCAGTGCATTGAGTATAGCAGTTGGGATGTCATGTAATGACTATACAGGATGTTAGTGAGATCTCTTTTAGAGTACTGCATTCAGTTCTGGTCTTCCTGCTATTGAAAAGATGTTGTTGAACTTGAAAAGGTTCAGAAAAGAGTTACGAGCATGTTGCAAGAATTGGAGGGCTTGAGCTGTAGAGAGATACTGAATAGGATGGGGCTATTTTCCCTGGAGCTTCAGAGGCTTATGGGTGACATTATAGAGGTTTATAAAATCATGAGGGGCATGGTTAGGGTGAATAGCTAATGTCTTTTCCCAAGGGTAGGGGAGTCCAAAACTAGAGGGTGTAGGTTTAAGGTGAGAGCAGAAAGATTTAAAAGAGGCCTAAGGGGCAACATTTTCAAACAGAGGGTGGTGCATGTATGGAATGAGCTGTCTGAGGAGGTGGTGAAAGTGGGAACAATTACATCATTTAACAGGTATCTGGATGGGTATATGAATAGGAAGTGTATCAAGGGATATGAGCCAAATGCTGGCAAATGGGTCTAGATCAGGTCAGCATGGATGAGCTGGACTGAGGGGTTTATTTCCATCCTGTAAAACTCCACGATTAAATTTATAACTAAGACTGACCTATGTTCATCAGTGCTTCTTAATATCAGAGATTTACAACGGAAGGAGTCTCAGCTACAAATCAGTCTGTTTTACAACATTCACCACTCCCTTTCTCCCCATGTGCCTTTTCTTTGGTGTAGGAACCAGGTGAAACCAAAGCTTGAGAGATGATCTCTTCATTTATTTTTCTGAACACTAATGGAAATTTATTAAGGTCTTAAAATTATGAAAGCGTTTGGTAATGTAGATAAAAAGTTAAAACATGGTGAGGGGTTGTGGGAGACCATAAAAATAAGCTAGCCACAGATAAATCAAATACAGAATTCAGGAGGAACAGAAGAGTGATTGGAATGCAGATCTAGCTATCATAAGAGGTAAGTGAGTAAATAGCACAGGTATATTAAAAGAAAGCTAGATGAATACACAAGGAAGAAATAGAAGGACATGCAAGTAAGGTGCGGTGAAGTAGAATAGGAGCAGACTCATGCAGCATGTTGGATTGAAATACACTGTTCCTGGATGAATACTCCATGGAGGTAATTGTGTGAAAACTACTTTGTATTTCTTCTTTCAACAACTGTATTTTAGATACACTTTTTAAAAATGTTTTGACTCTTATTTCTGATGTGTTATTTAACACATGGCATTTTGGAAATAATGTTTGCTACTCTTGCATCATTCCAATTCATTCAGTCTAATGTCTAAGGTGTAGATTCTGTGGGACAGGAAATTATGCAAAGACTTAATGCAATTTTGTGAAAGCCTTTAATTTGAACAAACGGTGCATCCGATCAAATCTGCAAGTGCTTCCTTTTCATTCTTCAGACTTGAAAGATTAGTTTGAGGAAATGAAAAGATTTTGAAGATGGCCATTCTGCCATCAAGGTCATTTGGAAAGTGAATACTAATGATAGCAAATGTGAAGTTGCCATGGAGATAATGGGAACTGCAGATGCTGGAGAATCCGAGATAACAAACTGTGGAGCTGGATGAGCACAGCAGGCCAAACAGCATCTCAGATGCTACTTGACCTGCTGTGTTCATCCAGCTCCACACATTGTTATCTCTGAAGTTGCCATAGTCCTGCTGGACAATAGGACTGCTCTCTCTCATTAGAGAGAGAGACAACTGGTGCTGGGTTATGCTGAGGTTACCATGCCTCAGGAGAGGTCGAAAAGGAGAGTCGTTTATGGTAACTTCAGCTGGTATGGGAATTGAACCCAAATTGTTGACATCACTCCACACCACAAACAAGCCAAATGACTTATTGATAAATAGTAAAATAAAACAAAGGACTGCGGATGCTGAAATTCTGAAACAAAAGCAGAAGTTGCTTGAACAAATTGGCAGCATCTGTAGAGAGAGAAAGAGAGTTAATGTTTCAAGTCCAGTCACACTGAAGAAACTTTCTCCAGATGTTAGCGAACTATGATTGATGAAAGAGCATAATTAAAGAACACAGTAGTCTAAGTTCTAGGAGAGGCAATGAAACATTCAGAAGTGTAACAAGTAGAATAAGATTAAAAAATAACCAGGAGTGAACTTTCTACCATAACTGTGGAAATTCAAGTCTTTTTCGGGGTCACTGGACTTGATATGTTAATTCTGCTTTCTCTCTACAGACGCTGCCAGCCCTGCTGCGTTTCTCCAGCAACTTCTGTTCTTTCCCATTATGATAGTCACATCCCTGCATTCGCCCAAAGGATCATTAGAGAAAATTATTCACAATTTGAAATTTTCAATCAGCTATCTAGGTTATTCACAATCCAGCTTGTGGTAAAGCAATGCCAGGAATCGATTACATGTTGCAAATTTCACAACTTCGAGATATCCTTCATGGGTATGTTAGAATAGGAAGCCATCCTGGGTCTCATTCAAATGTAACAGGTGCCTATTTAAAGATCAACCACACATCATCATGCAAATGTAAAATCCCACCACCTGCCTACCCTTCCACCTATAACCCCTCATGAACTGATTTGTCCTTCAAGTTCAGAAGTGCCATTAAAATTTTGGAAATTTCAAGAGTAAATAAGATGTCATCAGGTTTCTTAGGAGTATTTTTGACCTTTCTTAGGTCTTTTGAGATATCCATGTTCCAAGAGCTTCAGTAATATTTTGTGAAGTTGATACCAGTGTTTATGGTTGGTACAAACTAAATTGAGGAATTCTGCCACCTTCAGGCAGTTACTGTTGATCACACTCCTACATTTTCTAAACAGGAGTTGTTTCTTACATCAGCTGAGCAAATCCTGCATTTGAGTGTCAGACGATTCTGCCTGTCGGCCTACGATTATATGTCTACAGCATTATGGCTAATGCAGTGGACTGAATATTTGGTACAGAAACTGCACCTGCTTTTGTAAAGGATGTGGCCAACGTTGTAATAAATATTTTCCTTCCAAATCAACCAGCGCTGTCCAAGCGCTAACCAGCAATAACATGTTTAATACTGGTTGGGAATCCATTCTGCCCTGCCAGGTGTGAAATCCACAACATAATTCCATAATTATGGGAAAAAAGTCAACTCCCGGATATTTTTGAAATTCATTCTGTTTGTTACATTTCTAGGTGTTTTGTTGCCTCTCTTAGAAAGTTAGGCAGCTGTGTTCTTAGATTTCCCTCTTAAGTCAATCACAACTCCCTGATATCTGGACGTTACCTCAAACTGATATCAGCTAAATTTCAAATTGTGTGCTCGTGACACTGAGAGAAAAATCTTTTGATTCACAAGTTTAGCTATTGTGAGTCCATAGGCATCTTCTGCCTTTCAAAACCTGTAAAGCATCAGTACATCACATCTTTCTTTCTAAACTGTAGAGCAAGTATATTGACCAAAAGATGAACATAAGTTATGAAGGAGTGAATAGACATGGACATATAATCAATACACTAACTCACACGGTTCTTAACTAAGCGTTTATGCCTTCCTAGGTGTCTGTGAGAGACTTCCCACAGTTTTGCCTAAAATTGCTTTCAGGATAAAAAGAAAATCAGATTAACAAAATAAGAAGAATACAAAACCAGGTAAATGTGGGATCGAGCTGAGCAAACAAGCTCCTCGAGCTCCATTTCCTCGCTGCTGAATACCATGATGGTGTTGCATCACTGGTCTCAGAGTGCAAGCCCTCAGGTGTCAGCTCTCTGTTCTGCATTCCCATTTGCCCTGTCTCCCCGGGTGCCTTGTTATGGAGTTAGGGTCATACAGCACGGAAACAGATGCTTCGGCCCAACCTGTCCATGCTGGACATAATCCCAAACTAAAGTAGTCCCACTGCCTGCTCCTGGCTCATATGCGTCCGAACCTTTCATACTCATGCACTTATCTCACGTCCTTTAAACATTGTAACTGTGCCCCACATCCACCACCTTCTCAGAAAGCTCATTCCACACGCGAACCACTCTCTGTGTAAAAATAGTACCCCTCAGGTTTTTAAATTTCTGTCCTCTGACCTTAAAGATGTGACCCCTAGTCTTGAAATCCCCCATCCTAGGGAGAGGACGCCTACCTTTAACCCTGTCTGTACCCCGTTATGATTTTATAAGCCTCTATAATGCTATACCGGGTGTGTTTTTGTTTTCCCCTCCTTCAGTCTAATTGGTGGAATTACACTCCCGCTGCTAATGTTCTGTGAATCCCCCCATTACTGTGTGTCACTAACACCAGCTGCACTGAGCCCGTTCTCAGATCAGCCAATGGCAACTCCAATCTCCTGTTTAATTTCAAATTTTAATACACAAGTTAATTTGGGTCCACAAGGGAAGGAATGCTTTTCCAATTAATCTTGATTTAATCAACTGAAGCAGTAATTGGATAAAGAAAGAGAGCTAGTTCATTACTCCTCTCCAGGGCTATTCTGTCTGGAAACTGTAATGAACTGGGGAACCTCACCTGGAGTCTGCTCATAATGCATTGTTACATCGAAATGTCCTGGTTTCGGGAAACAGGCTACAATTTTAAAATGTCCACACACGATGAACTTGAAAGTGTAGTAAACAATAAAGAAGGCGGAAATTGAGTGGATATAGACAACTGATGAAATATCTAGTAGGTACATGCCAGGTGAAATTCAACGCAGATTAGTAGTAGGAAGGATAAATACTTCTAACAAATTTCCTAAAGATTTCCTCTTCCTGAATGAGAAACATCTCAGCTTCTCCATTCTATCCACATCATTGGACTTCCTCATCCCTGGGACCATTCTTGTAAATCATTATCAATCTCATTAACATCAAGCATGGTAATCCATGCACATTAACCATTTCTGTTACCTCTTCAAAAATCTTTGCTGCACTCCCTTGAAAGCAAGAGCATCCTTCTTCAGAAAAGGAGACCAAAACTGTACGCAATATTCTGGGTGTGGTCTCACCTGTATAACTGCAACAACGCATCCCTGCTCCTGTACTCGAAACATCACGCAATGAAGGCCAACACACCATTTGCCTTCTTTACTACCTGTTGCACCTGCATGCTTGCCTTCAGCAACTGGTGCACAGGGACACCCAGGTCCTGCTGCACATTCCCCTCTCCCAATTTACAGCCATTCAGGTAGTAATCCGACTTCTTGTTTTTGCTTCCAAAGTAAATAACCTCACATTTATCCAAATTATGCTGCATCTGCCATTTATTGGCCCACTCACCCAACCTGTCCAGATCATGCGGAAGGATCTCTGCATCCTCATCAGAGTTCACCCTCACACCCAACCTGGTACCATCTGCAAACTTTGAGAGGTTACATTTTGTTCCTTCATCCAAATCATTAATATATATTGTGAATAGCTGGGGTCCCAGCCCCAATCCCTGTGGCACCCCATTAGTTACTGCCTGCCAAATTGAAACAGACACATTAATTCCTACTCTTTGTTCCCTCTCTGCCGACCAGTTTTCTATCCATCTCAATACACTTCCCTCAGTCCCATGTGCTTTAATCTTGCACAATAATCTTCACATTAAATTACATTAAAAAGTGTCTTGCAAAGTAAGCAATTTTATAGTGACATGGTTTGCGAGAAAATGAACAGTTTACTTTCCACAGAAACTGCAAATGCTTTTTGAACCTCTTTCAAAATTTGACCATTTTCTTCAATTATGTCCAATTTGATAATATTTTAAATCAGGATTCATAACTTTTGTTTTCTTCCTGAGCCATTTTGGTGCTACATATCCATGGAACATTTTTCCGAGTTTATGTTACTTAAAGAAGCCTCCCAAACGCTAAGGTTGTTAAAAATCAAAGGCATTTCACTCACAACATCTTGGTACGGATCAAATAGGTAAGGCTGCTCACCAACAAGATGAACTCAGAAAATTGACCTAAATGTTAAAATGAGTTTATATTAATTTGCATAAATCGCAAATTTGATCTTAATACTCAGAGGTTGCAAGTTAATCATCCCTACCCTAAAGCTTTGTTTCAATTTGAATCTTTCCCTTTGCATACTTTATATTCCCCTCCGTGCTTCTCCTATGTTGTCAATACTAATATCTGAAGAAGGGTAAGAACCAAAAGGACTGTGCATACTGTAAATCAAGCACAAAAACAGAAGTTGCTGGAAAAGCTCAGCAAGTCTGCTGACCAGACCCGAAACATTAATTCTAATTTTCTCTTCACAGATGCTGCCGGACCTGCTGAGCTTTCCCAGCCACTTCTGTTTTTGTATCTGAAGAAGGGTCACTGGATCTGAACCATTGACTCTGTTTTCTCTCTACAGGTACTGCCAGAACTGCTGAGTTTCTCCAGCAATATCTGTTTTTGCCTCAGATTTCCAGAATCCGTAAATCTTTGTTTTATTTTACTGTTGATGTCGAACACCATGGTCTGATGTAAATAATAGCTTGACATTGCTCTGCACACAAAGATGGATACAATAATAGTGGAGCTCCTGACAGGCTCAGAAAGTGAAGTACAGGTTTTTTTATACTGTAGGTGTGTTCCCTGTCCATTGAAAGAGAGCTGGCGGAACACAGTACAGCAGCACTTTCTACACTAACACATTGAATGTCTACTTTGCCTCTAAGCGTCCTGACTAAGAACAATATAGATGTCAGCACTTACTTAAAAAACCTTTTGCTGTGAACTCAGAATGCAGTTAATTTATGTGGAAATGAGCTTACATTGTGTGTCATTTTGCTGAAGGTGCCATTTCTCTTGCTTTCTTTCTCAAATGAAGAAGTTCTTTATTGCCAAGGTAATATTTTTGCAGACAGTCTTTAATGCAGCCAGCTCCCCAATCTCTACGCCTGCCTTATCCATTATTTATTTCCATAAGTAATGCTTAATGGAAAAATAAATCCAGACATCAGAGTTCCAGGATTTATAAACTGTGTATAAACTGGCGCACTTGTGTTAAACAAATTTCGATGTGTCTGTCAACAACGCAATCGTTTGGTAAAATTCCTCACTAGTTAATTATCATCCGGTTATAACTGACCAGTAAAAACAGGAGAAAACTGCGCTGTGTTTATGTCTGTACCTGTTACGGGTGTGAATGTACACATTAATACATGCTGCACATCGCAGTTTCTATTGAAAACCCGTCAGATCATTCAATTGAACAGACACATCATTTACAAAAACTTGCTCTTCAGCTGGAGGAATGGTTGGATTTATCCTATCCAACAGCACGAAGCCATTTCGAAGAACATTTTAGACAAAAACAAATACTTTAAAATTCTTTTGTGTCTGCACCTCGCATATTTTGCGCTCAAATACAATTTCCACCTTGGATTCAGAGACAGATGCCTAGTCACTGAAATACTCAAATAACCACAGATAAATACTTCTCATCATTTCCATTGCCACATACCTGTCATCAATTCTATTCGAAAAATCTAACGGATCTTCCTCTTTTCGAACATTTAAAATTAGGAATTAAGGCCTGGACCAGCTTCGTTGAATTTTACGGGGTTTGGTTCTTTGTTCCCAAATCAGGGAAACGGTGTTTCGGTCCTGTACAAACTTTCAGCTTCTGAGAGGGTTATGGATGGAATTAGAGTATTCGTCCGACTGGTCCGTTGGGATTTATCTTAATTTCGATGAAACGATGCAGAAAACGAACAGTTTCAAATGAAATATACGCCCTTAAATTCAGGGTCCTGCTGTTTTAATTAACATACACAGGGCATTGAAGATCAAACAGGATATCAATGCTAGAACCAGCGCGGGGAAACAACGTTCTCGTCCCCCATCATCTCCCCCAAACCCACCATCACCTCCACCCACTCATCCCCCAAACCCACCATCACCTCCACACACTCATCCCCCAAACCCACCATCACCTCCACCCACTCATCCCCCAAACCACCCATCAACTCCACCCAATCATCCCCCAAACCCACCATCAACTCCACCCACTCATCTCCCAGCCCCACCATCACCTCCACCCACTCACCCCCCCATACCCACCATCACCTCCACCCACTCATCCCCCAGACCCACCATCACCTCCACCCACTCACCCCCCCATACCCACCATCACCTCCACCCACTCATCCCCCAGGCCCACCATCACCTCCAGCCACTCATCCCCCAAACCCACCATCGCCTCCACCCACTCATCCCCCAAACCTACCATCACCTCCACCCACCTATCCCCCAAACCCACCATCGCCTCCACCCACTCATCCCCCAAACCCACCATCAACTCTACCCAATCATCCCCCAAACCCACCATCACCTCCACACACTCATCCCCCAAACCCACCATCACCTCCACACACTCATCCCCCAAACCCACCATCAACTCCACCCAATTATCCCCCAAACCCACCATCAACTCCACCCACTCATCTCCCAGACCCACCATCACCTCCACCCACTCATCCCCCCATACCCACCATCACCTCCACCCACTCACCCCCATACCCACCATCACCTCCACCCACTCATCCCCCAAACCCACCATCAACTCCACCCACTCATCCCCCAAACCCACCATCAACTCCACCCACTCACCCCCAAACCCACCATCACCTCCACCAAATCCTCCCCAAACCCACCATCACCTCCACCAATGCAACCCCACTCACAAACCCCATCTCCCCATCCACACACCCCACTGACACACCCCCTCTCTCACACTCCATCTCCCCATCCACACACCTCACTCACACACCCCCTCTCTCACACTCCATCTCCCCATCCACACACCCCCACTCACTTACCCCACCATCACCCCCAACCACACACCCCCCACTCACACCCCATCTCCCCATCCACTCACACTAATCTTCCTGCTCCCTGTACCCACCTCCGGCTGTCCCAGCCTCTAACACCCCCCCAAACCGAGTGTCCAAGCCTCTACACACCCCCAAGACAGTGAGTGTCCCAGCGTCTATCCCCCCTCCCCTGGATATTGTGTCCCAGCTTCAATGCCCCCCCAAGACAGCGAGTGTCCCAGCCTCTCCTTCCCCCCGAGACAGTGTGTCCCAGCTTCTGTCTTCGTCCCCCAGGCAGTAAGTGTCCCAGACTCCACAACCTCCCAGGCCGTGAGCGTCCCAGCCTCTAACACCCCCAGGCAGTTAGCGTCCCAGCCTCTAACACCCCCAGGCAGTTAGCGTCCCAGCCTCTATCTCCCCACCAGACATTGAGTGTCCCAGCCTCTATTGCCCCTCAGACAGAGCGTCCCAGTCAATAACAACCCCAGATAATGTGCCCCAGCCTATAACAACCCCAGACAACGTGTCCCAGCCTCTAACAACCCCAGACAGTGAGTGCCCCAGCCTCTAACACCCCCGGACAATGTGCCCCAGCCTGTTTTGAACCCCCACCGCAGACGGTGAGAAACCCTTAGTTCCTGTGGAGCATTGCCAGATGTCTGGATGGCTCACACCACCAACTCAGCTCCAACCCCTCCAGCCCCGACCGCGTTCCCTGTCGCTGGAAGATTTCTTGGCGATTGGTTCAGCATTTCACACGTGGCTCAGCCTGGGAATTTATTCAGTAGGCTGGAGGCTCGGTGAGCTGTAGAACTGAGGGGCAGGCGGATGTGTTTGTGTGTGAGAGAGACGCACAGAGGACGATAGGGGCTATTAGACATCATGAAGCAGACCTGGAGCGGAGCTCTCTGCTGTTTCCTTGTGTTGGTCGCCCAAGTTCAGTGTCTCAAGTATCGTCCTCACAGAGTCCGGACCCAGAAAGCTCGCCTCCCAGTGACGGTCAAGTCCACCAGGACAGCCCTTTCACAGCACAGTAATGTTATACAAGGTACTTTCCATGCAATCATAAAGCTTTACTCGTACACCTGTATACTACCAACAAAAGCATGATCTTAGTAGGCATTCCCTTGACCAGGACAGAGAATAGGGAGCTAAGGTTTTGCCACGATTCTTATTGTTCGAACTACTGAGTAGTTTAAACATTTGGAATCGGAATTTTACATTACAGCAGCAATATCTACACCTTGTACAAAATATTTTTGAGGTGTGTCTACAGAGAACGGTGATTGGCTGTGCGGCAAATAGAAAATAAGCGGACTCAACGAGGTAATTAATATATTCCTGAAATACTCCCAGACAAACGAGCTAGGCTTGATTTTTGTCAACGTAAGGTCGTGTTTATTTTCCCCTGTTTGGCCGCAAACAGAACTATCTGTGGAAATCTGAGTTCAGTCTCACACTGAGATAGATTCCTTAGAATGATTGTGAATTTCACTGCACAGTTTCTGAGTTTTTAAACTGCCATTGAACACAATTGGCTTCTATCGTGTTACATCTTGGATTATAACTGTGTAGCTATTGGTAACAGGACACAGAGAACGGGACGGTAGGGTGTTCAATTGCTGGAATTCGTGTTATTAAACTGAAGATAATGTTGTCTGAGCGGAACATTGCGCTTCGTATCCATTTCAGTTTCTGCTGTTTTCTCTGTCGCTGCTTCATTACTCACATTTCCACCTTTGAGAGATCCTTCTCTGTGCAACAGAAGTTTGGGATCCGTTTCCATAAAAGCACCTTAAGTAGGAGAGAAGTTACTAAAACAAAGAGATGCGGGTGTTGAGAATCTGAAAGAAGAGCAGAAATCGCTGGAGAAATTCTGGGCGGGATGCTCTTCCGAGGACTGGTGTGGGTTTGTGGGCCGAATGGCCTGTTTCCACACAGCAGGAATTCTAAGAGATCAAACTCGTCAGGTCCAGCAGCATCTGTGAAGAAAGAAACAGTTAATCTGTTAACAGTTCTTCAGAACCACTACAGAGCTTCTGCTTTCTCTCCACAGTTAGGGAGAATTATTCGTTACAATTAAAGAGACCGTTTGTGAAAGTGCTTGAGCCCTCTCTGACGAAGGGTCTAGGCCCGAAACGTCAGCTTTTGTGCTCCTAAGATGCTGCTGGGCCTGCTGTGTTCATCCAGCTTCACACTTTATTATCTTGGATTCTCCAGTATCTGCAGTTCCCATTATCTCTGAGATTTTGCTCATTGGTTCGTTATTACTGAATCCTGCCGTTTTCCTAATTCGATTGACGAGTAAAGCGCAATGTCAAAATCAGTGGACGATCCCAAAGAGGGATTGTCTAATGAGAAAAAATTAAACAGGTTGGGACTCTGGAGTTCAGGAGACTGAGGTGATATCATTGACACGTATCGGATCGTTAAGGGGCTTGACAGGGTAAATGCTGAGAGGGCGTTTTGCCTCATGGGAGAGTCTACGACCTGAAGCAATGTCTCGAAAATGAAGGGGCTCCATTTTAAGACTGAGATGAGGAGGAATCTCTTTCCTCAGAAGGTTCTGAGTCTTTGGAACTCCTTCCCACAGAGAGCTGTTTGGGCAGAGTCTTCAGGGGCATTTAACGCTGAGGTCGATATGTTCTTGATTAGAGACAGCAAGAACTGCAGATACCAGAATCAGAGATAACACGGTGCGAAGCTGGAGGAAAACAGCGGGCCAGGCAGCATCAGAGGAGCAGGAAAGCTGATGTTTCGGGTCGGAGCCTTCAGAAAATTTTCTTCCGAGTCAGGGTCCCAACCAGAAACGTCAGCTTTCCTGTCCTCTGATGTCGCCCGGCCCGCGGTGTTCCTCCAGCTTCACACTGTGTTATCCTAGATTCTTGATCAGCCAGTGATGCAAGAGTTATGGGGAAAACGCAGGAAAGTAGCGTGAGGAGTGTTTGATCAGTCATGTTCCTGTTGAATGGTTCAGCAGGCTCGGGGCCGGGACATCCTACTCCTGTTCAATTTTCTTATGGTTTAGTGTATTTTTTTGCTAAATTAATTCCCACATGACGATATATTGCAATGGGTACGCTAAAGCTTAATTCTTGCACAATAGACAATAGGTGCTGGAGAAGGCCATTCGGCCCTTCGAGCCAGCACCACCATTCATTATGATCATGGCTGATCATCCACAATCAGTATCCTGTTCCTGCGTTATCCCCATAACCCTTAATTCCACTATCTTTAAGAGCTCTGTCTATCTCTTTCTTGAAAGTATCCAGAGAGTTGGCCTCCACTGCCTTCTGGGGCAGACCATTCCATATATCCACCACTCTTTGGGTGAAGAAGTTTTTCCTCAGCTCTGTTCTAAATGGCCTACCCCTTATTTTTAAACTGTGTCCTCTGGTCCTGGACTCACCCATCAGCGGAAACATGCTTCCTGCCTCCAGAGTGTCCAATCCCTTAATAATCTTATATGTCTCAATCAGATCCCCCGCTCATCCTTCTAAACCCAAGAGTATACAAGCCCAGTCGCTCCAATCTTTCAACATATGATAGTCCAGCCATTCCAGGAATTGACCTTGTGAACCTACGCTGCACTCCCTCAATAGCAAGAATGTCCTTCCTCAAATTGGGAGACCAAAACTGCACACAATACTTCAGGTGTGGTCTCACCAGGGCGCTGTACAGCTGCAGAAGGACCTTTTTGCTCCTATACTCAATTCCTCTTGTTTTGAAGGCCAGCATGCCATTAGCTTTCTTCACTAACTGCTGTACCTGCATGCTTGCTTTCATTGACTGATGTACAAGAACACCTAGATCTCGTTGTGCTTCCCCTTTACCTAACTTGACTCCATTGAGATAGCAATCTGCCTTCCTGTTCTTGCCACCAAAGTGGATAACCACCCAATTATCCACATTAAACTGCACCTGCCATGCATCTGTCCACTCACCTAGCCTGTCCAAGTCACCCTGTATTCTCATAACATCCTCCTCACATTTCACACTGCCACCCAACTTTGTATCATCAGCAAATTTGCTAATATTACTTCTAATGCCTTCGTCTATATCGTTAATATATATCGTAAACAGCTGCGGGCCCAGCACCGAACCTTGTGGTACCCCACAGGTCACTACCTGCCATTCCAAAAGGGACCAGTTTATCACTACTCTTTGCTTCCTGTCAGCCAGCCAATTTTCAATCCAACTCAGTATTTTGCCCCCAATACCATGTGTCCTAATTTTGTTCACCAATGTCCTGCGCAGGACTTTATCAAAGGCTTTCTGAAAGTCCAGGTACACTACATCCACTGGCTCTCCCTTATCCATCTTCATAGATACACCCTCAAAAAATTCCAGAAGATTAGTCAAGCACGATTTCCCCTTCATAAATCTATGCTGACTCTGACCTATCCTGTTACTGCTATCCAAATGAGTCGTAATTTCATCTTTTATAATTGACTCCAGCATCTTTCCCACCACTGACGTCAGGCTAACCGGTCTGTAATTTCCTGTTTTCTCTCTCCCTCCTTTCTTGAAAAGTGGGACAACATTTGCCACCCTCCAATCCACAGGAACTGATCCTGAATCGATAGAACCTTGGAAAATAATTACCAATGCATCCACAATTTCTAGAGCCATCTCCGTAAGTACCCTGGGATGCAGACCATCAGGTCCCGGGGACTTATCAGCCATCAGATCTAACAGTCTATCCATACCATTTCCTGCCTAATATAAATACCCTTCAGTTCGTTGATTACCCTAGGTCCTTCAGCCACTACTGCATCTGGGAGATTGCTTGTGTCTTCCCTAGTGAAGACAGATCCAAAGTACCTATTCAACTCTTCTGCCATTTCCTTGTTCCCCATGATAAATTCACCCGTTTCTGACCTCAAGGGCCCAATTTTAGTCGTAACCTTTTTTTTTCTTTTCACATACCTTAAAAAGCTTTTACTGTCCTCCTTTATATTTTTGGCCAGTTTTCCTTCATAGCTCATTTTTTCTCTGTGTATTGCCTTTTTAGTTATCCGCTGTTGCTCTTTAAAAGCTTCCCAGTCCTCCAGCTTCTCACTCATCTTTGCTAAATTATACTTCTTCTCTTTTATCTTTATACAGTCCTTAACTTCCCTCGTCAGCCATGGCCGCCCCTGCCTCCCCTTAGGATCTTTCTTCCTCTTTGGAATGAACTAATCCTGCACCTTCTGCATTATATCCAGAAATACCTGCCATTGTTGTTCCACTGCCATCCCTGCTAGGCTTTTGTACCACTGAACTTTGGCCAACTCCTCCCTCATAGCTCCATAGGTCCCTTTATTCAACTGCAATACTGACACTTCCGATTCTCCCTTCTCTCTCTCAAACTGCAGATTAAAACTTATCATATTATGGTCACGACCCCCTAATGGCTCCTTTACTTTGAGGTCCCTGATCAAATTCGGTTCATTGCACAACACCAGATCCAGAATTGCCTCCTCCCTGGTAAGCTCCAGTACAAACTGTTCTAAGAATCCATCTCGGAGGCACTCCACAAACTCCCTTTCTTGGGGTCCAGTACCACCCTGATTCTCCCAGTCTACCCGCATGTTGAAATCTCCCATAACAACTGTAGTGATACCTTTGTGACAGGCCAATTTCAACTCTTGATTCAACCTGCACCCTACCTCCTGACTACTGTGAGAGTGCTCTAAGGGATAAGCATTTTCAACATTATTTTTGAAATCAATTTCTTATGCCAATGTGAGTAATCATTCTTCCTAAAGTCCAGTCACAGTGTGGAGAGGCAGTGCGTGTGAATAGCAGAAAAACTGTTATTTTCCTAATAGCCTATATGGTCTGGAGTTATAGAGCACATTTTGGTCTGCAGTGCACAGCATCAGAGCTGATGTATGGGAAACTGTTTCCAACTGAAGGGATAACTGCAGCCCTCTGTGTGGAAGGGGCAACTCCTCATCAACTGGTGCACATGAGAGGCAATGTAACAAAACAGCTGCTCCACTGTCACACTCTTCAGTTTTAAACAAGGTTTCCAAAGAATTACGCTTTGTCTGAACTTTGGCTGGTGGGCGGTGTTGGGTGGGGGCGGCAGAAATAGAAGTCAAATCCAACATTCTGGAAATGTTCAGCAGGTCCGGCAGCACCTGTGAAGAGAGAGAAAACAGGATTTTGAAATTCATAAGTGATAGTTTCTGACCGGCGCAGACTCAATGGAGGACCTCTCTTTTTCTGTGCTGTACCTCTATGAATTTAAAGATAGAAATGTAAGAGTCTCAAGTCGATAGAAGGTGAAAGAACAGCAACAAAACACAGAGGAAAGTCTACGATAGGGTGGAAGGCAGGAGAAATGACTTTATGGTGGAAAAGTAGGAAGTGGTACGGTAAATAAATGAAAGATCACGTGAGACATGAATGACCATCCAAATGCAACATGAGGATTAAGAACTTAAAAATGGCAAGAGCAAAGAACAGATGGAGGCAGATTTTATATTCCTAAGATTTGCATCTGTACCTCCAGGTTCCACTCTTCGTCTTTACTCTTGATTATCCAAGTAGTGTGTAGTCTCCTTATTCATGAAGTTTATGTCTTTTTTTCCGAAAAGAATGACCATTTTGGCCTGGTCATTGTTGCAGTTCCCTCTTCAGGTAAATTCAGGTAGTAACCCTGAGTATTAGTGACAGAAAAGAGGCAACATTTCACCATGTGGCTGGCAGGTCATAGGAGGTTGAGGGGCAAAAAGAAAAGCTTTTGCACCTCTTGTTCCAAAGATTAAACATTTCCTTTCTACTTCCCTCTTTGAGAATGTCGTGGTAATATGGAAACAAATTACCTATCACTATTTTAGGGTCAATTCTGAGGTACATAAAATCCAACAACGAACTGCAGAAGTAATATTTTCTCTTAAATTACATCTCAGTACTTATTGTTTTCAATTTCTTCAGTTGCTTTGCATTATGTAACAGTCACACGGCTTCCTTTTGATGAGAATGTCGATCTGTCAATACCCTTTTACCAGGTTCTCTGATTGGCTCAGTTGGCGGGGTGCAGAATGATCCCAATAGTGTGGCGTCAACTCCTGCACCAACTGAAATTACCGGAAAGCCTCTGAAATTCAGATGATTCACCATTTTCAGAAAAAAGCACTCTTGGAGTTGTGGATTTTTGGCAAAAAATCTATGGATCCCATTTTGAGATTAAACTCTCCCTTTGTAAAATCCTGCAGGTATTCTCCTCTACATTAGGGAGACAAAATGCACACTGGGTGATCGCTTTACGAACACCCATGCCCTGATCATAATAATAAATGCATGCTTTCAGTTCCTTTCCGCTCTAACACACAACCATGTTTCCCGACCAGCACTTCTGCCTCAAACTTGCTAAGTGCTCCAGGGAGGTTCAGCACAAGCTAGAAGAACAACGTCCTCCTAGCTACATTTCAGACTTCAGGATTCAACATTGAGTTTAACAATTTCTGAACATGAACACCCTCCGCCTTGTTTGTTACTCATCCCATATCCCGAGGCCCTGTGCGGGTTGCTCCCAGCACAGCTAATCTATTTTCAATTATTTACACTTCCCATTAGTACCCCACCCAGCGTTTATCTCTGTCAGCTATTATCAGCAAACCCTTTCCTTATCCTTTCTTGTCACTCTCCCTTTCTCCCTGTCTCTCTTGTAGGCACTGTCTCCATGTATCCTTTCTCTTCACACTTACCCCCACGACCACCTCCACCCACCTACCATTCCCACTCGGTCAACAGCACAAAAAGCAACATTTCCCAGCTATAAGAGACAGCAGGAACTGCAGATGCTGGAGAATCCGAGATAACAAGGTATGGAGCTTGTTGAACACATTAGGCCAAATTTCGGAACCCTCTACCACTCCTCCTCTCTGATGAAGGGTCTAGGCTCGAAACGTCAGCTTTTGTGCTCCTAAAATGCTGCTTGGCCTGCTGTGTTCATCCAGCTCCACACCTTGTTATTTCCCAGCTACTTCTAGTTCCGATGAAGCATACTGCACTTGAAACATTAACTTTGTTTCTCTCCCCACGTATGCTGCCTGGATTTTCTCCAACAATTTCTGTCTTTGATTCTTTGTTCATAGGAATGTGTTGGTACTGTCCAATTTGCTGTTGTATGCGTTAAAGGGGAACTTCATTTCAGACCAGTGCTATTTATTTTCAAGTTTACGCGTTTTCAATTCGTCTCCAAAGTTTTGAGACATTTTAGCACAAATATATCCCAACAAGGGACGTCTGTTTCAGCACCATATTATCACCAGCCATCTGCGAACACTTCTTCCTGGCATTCTGTGACTTCATCAGATTCCTCGTTGAATTCTCACTAAGATGTGCAGAACTCAAGCCCGAAGCAGTATAAATTGATTTTACATCATGCACAGGAAAGAATATAAAGATTGTGGAGAAGCAGATTTTATTTTGAACGTCCACTCACGTACTGCCAGATTTTGAACGTTAGCTTTCCAGCTCCTATGACGCTGCTTGGCCTGCTGTGTTCATGCAGCTCTACACCTTGTTATCTCAGATTTTGCTGTCAGATTTAGACAGCAATGAAACTCTCAGCGATATTATTACAGTAAAATTCAGGCTTAAAATTAGATTGGAATAACATGTAAAACACATAATAAAGATGTGGAAATATAGTCAGATGAGGGGGAGGGAAAGCAGTGACTTAGGCAGAATCTCTAACTGCACCTAACTTGTACTCTGATCTACAACATATTCCTGTCTAAGACCCTAGCTCTACTCTTTACTGAAGTGCTGTAATTTCAAAATCTTCATCAGTACTTACAAATCTATTACTATTCCTTGCTATGATTTCTTGACAATCTCTCAACAGATTTGTGAAAAAAAGGTTCTGTTTGAGCACAGTCCTTAAAACATTACTCACAAAAGCAAGAAGTGTTTAAGTAACAAACTAAGCACAATTACCAGAAACAATACACAATTTGTTACCTCACTCTCAAACACTGGCATCTTGGCCATGGAGGTTGTCTGCAGAAAATATACTTTTCTTTTAGATATCTCCTTGTGAATCGCTGAAGGGGGAAGAGACAGTTTTCCCACTTCTGGTGATTATAGGAAAGAAAAAGATAAAAAGCTGCATGTAGTCTAGTTAGAGATAATGCGAACTGCAGATGCTGGAGATTCCAAGATAATAAAATGTGAGGCTGGATGAACATGGCAGGCCAAGCAGCATCTCAGGAGCACAAAAGCTGACGTTTCGGGCTCTGATGAAGGGTCTAGGCCCGAAACGTCAGCTTTTGTGCTCCTGAGATGCTGCTTGGCCTGCTGTGTTCATCCAGCCTCACATTTTATTATCTTGTAGTCTAGTTAGGTTTGGAAAGGGAAACCAGCTTAGTGAGTCAATTTAAGTATAGACTAACCAGATCAGAATCAGAAGTGAACCTGCTAATTATAAATTGTATGATATTATGTTATTGTTTTCTACTTCACCTTCCTTAAATGGAAAGGTTTGAGGTTTGATTTTAATCTATAAAGTACTTCCATTCATTTCATTCCTCAATTCTGAGGAAGGGTCACTGGACTCGAAACGTTAACCTCCACAGATGCTGCCAGGCCTGCTGAGCCTTTCCAGCAACTTTGTTTTTGTTCCTGATTTACAGCATCTGCAGTTCTTTTGGTTTTTACTTTCATTCATTGTTGAGTAAAATAAAGCAACCTTACAATTTATATTTTGCATCACCATAAGAATGCATTTTCAGTCTTCTAAGTGAAAGCATGATGAAGTGCATAATAAGTGACATGATAACCAGATTTTATTACTTTTGTCAAACTCTACTCACATTGCTCCTAGTTTATTGTATAATGAAATATTGGAAGTTATGAGCAATCGTTGATCATCGGAGAATATCAAAGGTGGAAATAAAAATGTCTACCACTTGGTATAGACACTCAACACCCTTCCCACACCACCTCGCCCCCAACTCCCTGCCCAGGAATGGCTTCACCCATCAGTAAATGGCTACACTTTGATTTCTGATTCTAGCCTCCATTACATTCTACTGCCCTTTGCTATGTCAGTGGTGATAGAATTCACAGCAATTTGAGCCCAAAAGTCTAGAACACCTTCCCTAAATCTCTGAAACTTTCAGTGTCCATCTCTTCTCTGTTTTACTTTGGACATTTTATATGTTAAAGTTCCTGTATAAATGTGTTGTGAAGTCTAACTGCAATTATTACATATCCATTACTATTTATTACCAAAATTACATTGAATATTGATCTGGTTGAATGGTTGGAAGGGATGAATAATCATCTCCATTTCCTCTTTCTGATGTTCAACATTTTATATCATTCTCAACACTACATGATAGGACTTTAGTTTTTGCTCAGTTGCACTGCTAATCATAGTACAGGAAGGCAAACTATCTAGATAATACTTCCTGTGAGCTATCATTTCCATAAGGAGTCTTGAGAATTCCAGCAGTAAAAACATGTTAATTTCAGGTGAGCTTTTTACATGACCACTAGAACTTTGTGCATATGGCACTTTAACTATATTATTTTAATGACAGATTCACAATTGATTTATCAACTTGCAATTTGATTTTCTTTTATTAACTGAAAACCTGTCGTCCTGATGACATAATTGCGACAAAGGTTAGGAAATAATGAAGTAGGCAAAGAAGGAGCTATTTGGTGACAGTATGTTTGGATGTTTACAGTAGAAAAAGCTGAAGTAGAAAACAATTTTAAGTATCTAAGAAAGATTGAATGATAGATATGGGACAGTGCAAAAAGTCATGACACCAATACCACAAGTATTGAGGAAAAAGACCTTAAGAGCGAATATCTCTTTTGCTTTCAAAATTTGCTCCTGGAAAGCACTATAAATCGTAGTTATTGACTCTAATATTTTTGTTCGTTGTTCTGTCAATGTTTACCATTGCAAGATGGTGTTAAGATTTTTTTGTGCTCGACGTTGCTTGGACGAATATCTCAATGTAGCTGCAGATTCTGGCCAGGAGGTGGTCTTGATGAGTGAGGTTCTGAAGTCTGTTGCAAACTCACCTAATGCATCAAAAATTAAATGGATCGACCAAATGCGCACAACATCACGTGCAACGTACTAGGTTTAAATAAATGTTTTATTTCAACAAATATATGTTTTATTTAAAATTAAAAAGTAACATTTGTTCCTTTCACAGAAGCACAATGTAAAATTCAGCCTCAAGATCTGGTTTTTATTATCGATAGTTCCCGCAGTGTCCGGCCGCAGGAGTTTGAAAAAGTGAGAGTCTTTCTGGCTAATATGATTGACACATTGGACGTTGGGCCCGACAGGACCCGAGTAGCCATTCTCAACTATGCAAGCACTGTGAAGGAGGAGTTCATGCTCAAAACTTACAGTAATAAGAAAGACATGAAGCAAGCAGTTTATCAAATCGAACCTCTTTCAACCGGTACTATGACAGGCCTGGCCATTGAGAGTGCAATGAACAAGGCTTTTACGAAGTCTTCAGGAGCAAGACCAGAGGAACTTGGTATCTCTAAAGTAGCCATCATTGTGACAGATGGGAGACCCCAGGACCAAGTGGCAGAAATATCTGCAAGTGCTCGAGCTTCTGGCATTGAAATCTATGCTGTTGGTGTGGACAGGGCTGACATGCAGTCTCTGAGGCTAATGGCCAGTGAACCTTTGGATGACCATGTCTTCTATGTGGAAACATATGGTGTGATAGAGAAGCTGACTTCTAAATTCATGGAGACCCTTTGTGGTGAGTTATTTCTGCAGCCACTATATATGGATATTCATGTCATATAACAAAATAACAAGTTAAAGCTGTATTGTGCAATTATAGAACCATGAATTTCCATGGTAGTTGGCATTTTCACACTCTCCACAATGTGTAGATCATGTTGTTTGAATAAAAAGGGTTGAAGCCTAGTCTCAAAAAATGACTTCTTCAGAAATAACATAAATAATTTTAAAAGCACTAATTTCAAATTTAAAAAAAATCTGATAAAACATTCAAGAATTGGAAACATATACAATTAACCAAATAATCCAACCTCATTATAAATTGAAATGATTAAAAAGCTGGGATGAATCTGTGTGAGGTTCTCATGTCATCTATTGTAACTTTAACACAACAGCTACAGAAATCTGAGAAGTGGAGTGAAACGATGAGCGCAATTGGCAAATGTGAGAACTGCAATGGAATTTCCTCTTCATTGCCTTACACATGCCCTCTAAATATTTTGGATAGATTCCTTCATCAGTGCAAAAATGAACCAAGGGGACAATATATGGCATTAAATAATACAAGACAGCTCTAGTTCGACTCACTCAATAAACATTAAAATTGACATTTATTCATAACCTTGAAAAGACAGTAATGTATTAATGATAACAGCATGCTTTTCATTGGATGCCTGAATTTCTTTGGTGCTGTTCCCATTCTGTCACCATAATTTTGCTGTTCATTATGATTAGATATAGCCTTTAGGAAGGATCTCAAGATCTCAGAAAAAGAAGTGTAAGTTTCACAGGGTTATCAGGTATCGGTTATGCAACATATTGGAGGAAAAGTTAGGATTATTCTCTTTAAAACAAAGATGATTGAGGAGACACCTAAAATGGCTGACACAGTTGCAACAGTCTTTAGCTGGAAGTGCTGAGTGGATGATCTACCTTGGCATCCTCCAGTGGTTCCCAGCATTACAGGGGTTAGTTTTTAACTGGTTTGGTTCACTGCATGTGATATCAAGAAACATTTGGAGGCACAGGATATTGCAAAGGCTACAGCCCCGAAAACATTTCAGCAATATTACCGAAGACTTGTGTTCCAAAACTTGTCCCACCCCATGCAATGTATTTCAGTGTCAGCACAGTACTGACATCTACTCAATGATGTGAAACATTGCCCAGGTACGTCCTGTACACAAAACTCAGGCCAAATCCAACCCAGCCAATTACCATCAAACTTATCTCAATCATCAGTAAAGTGATGGAATGTCTCATCAACAGCGCTATCAAGCAGCACTTGCTCAGCAATAACTTGCTCAGTGACACCCATTTTGGGTTCCACCAGGGCCACTCAGCTCCTGACCTCATTACAGCCTTGGTTCAAACATGGACGAAAGATCTGATTTCCAGAGGGGAGGTGAGAGTGACAGGCCTTGATATCAAGGCTGCATTTGGCTGAGTGTGGCATCCAGGAGCCCTGGCAAAACTGGAATCAATGGGAATGTGGGGATCTCTGCTGGTTGGAGTCGTACCTGGCACATAGGAAGATGGTCATGGTTGTTAGAGTTCAGTCAGCTCCAGGACATTGCTGTAAGAGTTCATCAGAGGCATACGATCTTCAATTGTTTCGGCAATGAACTTTAGTGCATCACAAGGTCAAATGTGGAAGTGTTTAGGCATGATTGCACATGGCTCAGTACCATTTGCAACTCTTCAGATGCTGAAGCTGCCCATATCAAACTACGCCAAGACCTGTACAATATCCCAGTTTGGATTGACAAGTTGCAAGTGTAATTTGCATTACCCAAATACCAGACAATAACCACTTTCATATGAAAAAGTTTAATTGTCAACCCTTGATGTTCAATGACATTACCATTACTGAATCTCCCATTATCAACATTGAACAGAAACTGAACTGGACTGGCCACATGAACACGAGATAACAAAGTGTAGAGCTGGATGAACACAGCCGGCCAAGCAGCATCTTAGTGGCTTGCTGTTTTCATCCAGCTCCACACTTTGTTATCTCGGATTCTCCAGCATCTGCAGTTTCCATTTATCTCTGGCCACATGAACACTGTGGGTGCAGCAGCAGGTCAAAAACTGAGAGCCGGGCAGCGAGTAACTTACCTCCTGATTCCCCAAAATCTGTTCCTCATCTACAAGGAACTGGTCAGGAGCGTGATGGAATACTCCCCACTGCCCTGGATAGGTATAGGTCTAACAAGACTCAAGATGCTTGACGCCATCTAGGATAAAACAGCTGCCTGATTGACACCACATTCACAAATATTCACTCCCTCCACCGCTGACAATCAGGAGCAGTAGTGTCTACCATCAACAAGATGCACTGAAGAAGTTCCCCAAGGCTCCTTAGATAAACCCACAACCACAACCATCTAGAAGGACAAGGTCTAGCAAATACATAGGAGCACCACCACTTGCAGGTTCCCCTGTAAACCACTCACCATCCTGACTAGGTACTGTATTGCCATCTTTCAGTGTCATTGGGTTGAAACTCTGGAATTCCCTTCCTAACAGCATTTTGGATGTACAACACCAAATGGATTGCGGCAGTCTACGAAGCAACTCACTGCCACCTTGTCAAGGACAGCTAGGGATAGGAGTAAATGCCGGCCCAGCCATCAATGGACATGTCCCACGAGTGAATAAAAAAAAGGAGGTTTGACAGAGAAAATAGGGAGAAAACTTCATTTAGAAAATGCACTGAGCCATAGCATTGAAATATAGAAGCTATGAGCAGTTGGAGGCCCTTCAAGCCTGCTCTGCCATTCATTACAATCATGCTGACTGTCTGACTCAATAGCCTAATCCTGCTTTCCCGCAATAAACCTTTGATCCCATTCACCCCAAGTGCTATATCTAGCTGCCTCTTGAATACATTCAATGTTTGGCATCAACTACTTCCTGTAGTAAAGAATTCCACAGGCTCACCTCTCTTTGGGTGAAGAAATGCCTCCTCATCTCCATTCTAAATCGTCTACCCTGAATCGTCATACCGTGAGCTCCTGATTCTGGAAACACTGACCATCGCAAACATCCTCCCTGCATCTGAAGAGTCTAGGCCCAAAACATCAGCTTTTGTGCTCCTAAGATGCTGCTTGGCCTGCTGTGTTCATCCAGCTCCACACTTTGTTATCTCGTATCCTCCCTGCATCTACCCTGTCTAGTCCTGTTAGAATTTTATAAGTCACTATGAGATCCTTCCTCATTCGCCTGAACTCCAGCGAATACAATCCTAACCCAGTCAATTTCTCCTCATACATCAGTCCACCATCCTCAGAATCAGCCTGGTAAACCTTCGCTGCACTCCCTCGAGAGCAAGAGCATCCTTCCTCAGAAAAGGAGACCAAACCTACATGCAATATTCTAAGTGTGGCCTCACCAAGGCCTTGTATAACTGCAACAACACATCCCTGCTCCTGTACTCGAAACCTCTCCCAATGAAGGCCAACATACCATTTTCCTTCTTTACCACCTGTTTCATCTGCATGCTTACCTTCAGCAACTGCTGCACAAGGACACCCTGATCCTGCTGCACACACCCATCTCCCAAATTACAACCATTGAGGTAGTAGTCTGCTTTTTTCCTTTTTGCTTCCAAAGTGAATAACCTATAATTTATCTAAATTATACTGCATCTTCCATTGATTTGCCCAATCACCCAACCTGTCCAGATCATACTAAAGGATCTCTACATCCTCATCACAGTTCACCCTCCTACCCAACTTGGTATCATCTGCAAACCTGGAGATGTTACATTTTGTTCCTTCATCCAGATCATTAGTATACATTGTAAACTGCACAAGTTACTGCCTGCCAATTTGAGAAGGACGAGAGAGCAGGCTATCGTAGACTGTCACTGTGTAATAAGAAGGGGGTTATCGCCAACCTAACTATGTGAGACCTCTTGGGGATGAGTGACCATAATATGATGGAATTTTTATCGAGATGGAGAGTGAAGTCATTGATTTGGAGACGAGGGTGCTGAATCTTAAATAAAGGAAACTATGAAGTATGGTAAGTGGTGATTTGAAACCAGATTGAATATATTTGACAAAAATAACTAACAGTGAAATGAGGTAAATGTTTTCACAAAGTGGTTTGTTAAGATTTGGCAAGATCAATGCAAAAGGGTGGTGGAGGCAAATACAGTGAGAAATGTCAAAGTTCTGGACCCTCAGCCTTTGCAATGATCCAACAGGTTGAAATGTATTTCAGTGTGTCTGGATGAGAGTGAAGGCTGCAGGGGAGATGAGCTAAGTGACTTTGGCACCACGGTACAGGGATTACCTAAGAGGGGTGAGTGAGAGTGAATGTTGCGGTAAGAGGGGACAATGTATTGAGGGGGATTGTTACTTTTCCCTGCACCAAACATGAGCCCAGATGGCAGGGTGCCTGCTAGATGCTAGAGTTCACAATATCTGCTTAGAACTAGAGAAGAGCATCAGATTGAAAGGGCAAGGATCCAGTCATCTTGGTTCATGTGGGTAACAATGACATGGGCAGGACAGAGCTAAGCAGCAAATTCAGAAGCAGAACCTCAAAGCTAGTAATCTCTGTATTATTACCTGAACCAAATACAGATGTATCTGGGCTATCAGGGCAAATCAGATCAGCGAGATGAATGTATAGCTCAAAGATTGGAGTGGGAGAAGAGGGGCTATTAGACTAGAACTGATGGAAGTGGGATCTGTACTGATGGGGTGCTTTCCACCCACACCATGGCTGGGCTGATGTGTTGCCAATGATGTGACTAATGAAGTAAAGAGGATTTAAAACTGTACAGTGGGGGAACGGGATCAAATTTGGGAAGAGCAAATCAAAGGGTACTCACGGAAAGGGGAAAGGTATTAGTATGAGAAATGATTTACTGATCGTAAGTGATAAAAGTATGAATTTAAGAGTCAACCAACACATTAGAATATAATTTATAAGGAGTGAAAAGGGATAAAACTCAATGTCTGAATACAGGTTACATTTGAGACAAAATAAATGGTACCGAAGAGGGAAGTAGAAATGAATAAGTACGAGCTGGTGGCCACTATAAAAACATGGCTACAGGATGACATGGATTATAGCCTGAATATTGAAGGTTAAAGGACATTTTAGGAAAGTAGAAAGGCTGGCTGGGTGGCTCTGCTAGTTACCAATTAATAGCACAAAAAAGTGGAATGACTAAAGTTTAGGAAACCATGTTTTAACTGTTTACCAACTATATAAACAATTAAATGAAGGGATGGAAGGTATGGTTACCAAATTTACTGATGACACAAGAGGGCAGGAAGCCAAGTTACAAAAGGGACACAAACAAAGAGATTATAAAAACATATTGTCTGGTTAAGTGAGCGGGCAATGATGTGGCGAGTGGAGTATAATGTGGGAAAATATGAAAATAGGGATAAAAAGGAAGCATCTTCTCTAAAAGGAAAGAGATTTCAGAACTCTGAGATGCTGAGAGATCTGGATGTCCCAGTGCATCAAACGCAATAGGGAGTTGGCTAGGCATACAGCAAGGAATTTTTAAAGCTAATAGAATGCTATCATTTATTGTGAGGAAATTGAATAAAATATTAATGAGGCGATGCTTCAATTGTTAGGGAGATTCTGTCTGAAGTACAGTGTACAGTATTGTAGTGAGGGAATGATGTAAGTGAGTTGGGTGGCAGTTCATGAAAGGCTTACTAGAATAATACCCAGAATGAGCTGGCTGTCTTATAATGAAAGATTGGGCAGAATAGATTTGTACCTGCTGGGGTTTGGAAAAGTAAGAGTGGACTTGATTGAAACAATATAAAAACTTGAGGAGTGTTGAAAAGGCAGAAGTGGAGAGATGTTTCCTGTTATTAGGGAATCTAGAACTAGTGTCATTTTCTTTTAATTCAATGGTCACCATTTAAAACAGAGATTAGGCAAACTGGACTGAGACAGAGCTAAGAGTCTTTGAAACATAAACATAGAAAGATAGGAAGTGGAACCCTTGTCCTGAAAAGATAGTGGAAGCAGAGTCTTTAAAGAATTGACAGGTTTGCTGGAGGAGGTGGAAATATGGATTTAAGGTTACAATAACATGATGGTTTGGGAGGTTGAGTGGTCTACACCTGCTCCTCATTCATTTGTACATAGTTGCCTGTACTTGAGGAAGTCTAACTTACAGGGTATTGAAGAGAAAACTGGGCAATACAATTGGACGTCTCTTTCAAAGAATCAGCACAAGCCTGTTACATAGATTATTTGCTATTGCTCTCAGCTGGTATGATTTTATTATCAGAAATTAAACTACAATGAGGTTTGCAGTGCAAAAGTTACAACAGTGGAGTGGCAGCATTTCCAAGGAAATTCAGTCATAATATTTTAATGTAGATTTTCACTGGGCCTATGTTATTAAATGCTAAATATTATGTAATTATGGTAATATGGTGGATGTATAGTAGATTTCTGGGAAGGAATTTCACCTTTATGTTGGAGCTGGTAGAATGTAAATTGTTTCTAAAAGCTCCAATTGACTTTACGGAATAAGACCTTCTGCTTTTCACTTTTCTTTACTGCGATGTCAAGTTGATGAATCCCCAAAGCCAGATTCAAAGGTAAGAGGAAAGTAAGAGGGAATGCCCAGGCTCAGTCTCCCACAGGCACTCCTCGAAACAAGGGACAAAAGTAATCTGTTATGGGAAGTGAAATTACAGTCAAAAAACGGACAATTCCTTAAAATAGAGGATAGTTGGTCTCATGATCATTTTTTTAAAAAGTAGCTAAAACAATTTCCCAGCCAACAAAATGAAGCAGGATGGCACAGCGCTAAGGCTTCACCACTTTGCAGACTTTACCAGGGGTCAACCTCTCGTTGAGTTCAGTCACATTGCCTGGCAGGTTTGGTGATGGAGAAATGCAGATGGGAACCTAGCCACCTTCCACCTCCAGCCCAATCAGGCAGCCTACTTCCTTCTTCCACTTTTCTCTGTATTCTGCTGAGGCCGGCTCACACTCTGCACAACAGCAGTGATCCACCAGATAGAGTCGTAGAGTCATAGAGATGTACAGCATGGAAATAGACCCTTTGGCCGAACTCACACATTTCAACCAAATATCCTATATGAATCTAGACCCATTTGCCAGCATTTGGCCCTTATCCCTTTAAACCCTTTCTGTTCAGATACCCATCCAGACCCCTTTTAAATGTTGTAATTGTACCAGCCTTCACCACTTTCTCTGGCAGCTCATTCTACATATGCACCACCCTCTGCGTGAAAAAGTTGCCCCTTAAGCCTCTTTCATACCTCTTCCCTCTCATCTTAAACCTATGCCCTGTAGTTTTGGACTCCCCTATCCCGAGGAAGAGACCATACCTATTCACCTATCCATACCCTTCATGATTTTGTAAACCTCTATAAGGTCACTCAGCCTCTGATGCTCCAGGGAAAATAGCCTCAGCCTATTCAGCCCCTCCCTGCTCAGCCCTGGTCTGCACCCCTATGTCTGAAAGCCAGGACATGGAGCCCAGACTCTAGTACTACTATTTAATCAGAAAGGCAAGAAACAGTTTTACTGGTTAGCCTTGCGTTGGCACATTTTAGATGCGAACCTTATTAATTTCTCATTGAATTATCAATCCGTTGCTTTGGAATTGCTTATTTGCCCCAAATTTTTAAGTTTACTGTTGTGCCAAATGTTACCCCTTTGAAGCATTGTCATTGCTCCCTTGCACAAATAAGAGAAATGTGGACCCCAAGTGAATAGGTTGGACAGCCCTTGCCTTGAAAGGTCAAGGACGGTAGATGAATTTGAACTCAATTATAAACGATTTCTCCTCCAAGTCACACACTATTCTGATTTGGAACAATATTGCCATTCTGTCACTTTCACTGGACGAAAATCCCAGAAACCCTCCCGTAATCTTGTTAGGCAAGGTGGATAGCAAGAAGCTTTTTCGCAGAGTGGGGGACTCAATTACTAGGGGTCATGAGTTCAAAGTGAGAGGAGGAAAGTTTAAGAGAGATATGCGTGGAAAGTTCTTTACACAGAGGGTGGTGGGTGCCTGGAGCACGATGCCAGCGGAGGTGGTAGATGCAGACTCGTCAGTGTCTTTTAAGATGTATCTGGACAGGTACATGGATGGGCGGGGAACAAAGGGATACAGACCTTAGAAAATAGATGGTAGGCTTACACAGAGGATCACGCTCAGCGCGGGCATGGAGGGCCGAAGGGCCTGTTCTTGTGCTGTAATTTTCTTTGTTCTTGGTTGTAATGTCTCCCTGGGTGTATCTGCAGAACATGAGCAGCTACAGCTCATGAAGACAGCTCACCACTCTCACCAAAGCAAAGAGGGCTGGACCGTCAATGATGGCTGTGAAAATGATATTCGCATGCCATGTACAAATAAAAGACAATAAAAGGAGAAAGAACAAAGGTTATTAAATTATAAATGATTAAATGTAAATTCCAAATAATCTTGCAAAAAATTGAATGGGCAATACAAATAAGTGAAAACTTATATTTGCCATTTTAGCAATTTTTAAATGCTGTTCCCATTGAATATCCATAAAAATATTAAAAAATTACGACACAGAAAGAGGCCATTTAGCTCATCATGTCTGTGAAATCTTTGTCCTTTGAGATAAAATATTGCTGCGTTGTTTGTCCAAATAAAGGCAAAGTGATGAGATTACATTATCACATGTTTATGCTGAGCCCAAACAAGGGGGCTTGCAGGTATCATAATTCAAGTATACAGTGTTTGATACAGTTTATTGCTCCAAGTGTCCCGGTTAAAACATCTACCACATAAGATAAAGAATCACTAGAATAGGCGACATAATATCTAGTTTCATAAGTTACATAACTTGTTGATATGCCATTAAGAAATTAAATTATATCACTTGTGCTCTTAATAAATGGTCTATTTCCATCTAAAGTGGCTGTCATAGCCTTTTTTTAAAAAAAGAACGTGTTGCAGGTGTGGATTTCTGCGCTGTTGGTAACCATGACTGTCAGCAAGTATGTGTGAGCACAGCGAGATCATATTACTGCAGGTGTCGTCCAGGTTTTACACTGAATGAAGACCAGAAAACCTGCTCACGTAAGTCACTAACCCTCAGGGGCTTGTGTGTTTTAAAGGACAGGGTGATTCTGTCAGTTTGGACTTGGTTGTAGGTGGAAGGAACCTGAATATTGCCTTAGCACTTAGGATATGAAAAATAGTTAACAAATGTTCTTTCACAGTTCTTGCAAGGTTTTAGAACCTTGCATTATGAGTGTTAGGTACTGGTAAACAAATTAATCTGATAGGTTACACACTAGAAGCATATTGAATGGATTGCCCAAGGAAGGAAAATTGTTTGAATTTTCCATGCCCATTGATGACAGCCTGGTTTGTGACATTGCTGGCAAAATGATGGTGAATGCATCAGGAAGAGGGAACACCATCTTCTTGCTGCGCTGCCACGTTGCCAGTGGTGGGAAAGCTGGTGATTTAACACCCACTGAGAGGCCAATTGAACTACATCAGAGACTCATTAAGGGTCATTTCCTGCCTCTGATTGCCAGATAAACCCAGGTGACTCCCAGGGCTTACAAATATCAGCACAACTCATCTTTTATTGGCCCCCCCTGGTCCAAATGGCTGCCCGCACAACAGTGATGCCACCTGAGATTAATGAGCACCTCCAACATCTTTCCCCATCGGGTTTCAGTTTTCTCCAAACAGGCCTATCATTGAGGGCAACCTTACCATCTCCTTGGCCATGCTGCCTCAGCAATGGTCATCACCATAAAAGCGGTTCAGCTCCTGCTTTCAATTCAATGGTGGCACTTCAGCATCACTAATAAAAGTCAGCCCAATGTATTTTTAGATCAATCCTTTAAGTTATTTAACGCTCCAAAGTAGGAATAAGATCACTAAGTGTAAAGGATTAGATTTGTTTTCATGCTAATTTCAGACTCTTTGAATGGTTTCTTTGCCTTTGATTAATCTAGTGCTGTTAAGTAATATCCAAGAAGTTTATCACCATTTTCACATGGCTGATCACATTATCCGTCTAAAATATTTTTAATAAAATATCAAATGGTAACTGTTAACACTTTTATTTGTTATTATTGCTGCCAATAAGGTAAATCAATGAATTTAAAGATGTTTATGAATAAGATATGTCAACTTGAATGAAACATTTCAGGTGTGAATGTGTGTGCCATTGGAAACCATGATTGTGAGCAACTATGTATAAACACCACAACTGGCTATTCCTGCAAGTGTCGTCCAGGTTTTATATTGAATGAGGACCAGAAAACCTGCTCACGTAAGTCACTTACCTCAAAGGGTTTATTATATTCAAATGGACATGGTTTACCTGCAAAAATGTAGTCAGTTGTAGATAACATTAATCAAAATATTCAGTCTTTTTGGGTGAAAATTGTATGCATACAGTGTCACTTCTAGCACTCCTCGACAGACCTTTCTTGTTTCTCCAGAAGTAGCTAGTACCTTGGCTTGCTCTCTATAGACTTTGCTTCAATGATTTAGTTTCAGGTTGTTGCCTTCACCAGGCCATCATTTCATTACACAACCCAACCTGCTCATTGTGAGACTGGATCTCTGATCTTGGACAAAGCAGGTGCTGGCAACATTTGCATTGTCTAGTTCTGAAAGAAAATGCAAGAAACAGCAAGATGGGCTGCACAGCAGCATTACTTAGAGAGTCAGGCACCCTGATTAGAGGTGAGCTAAATATTTGGAAATTCTTTCCATGAGAAGTTATCTGGAAGGACTGGAGGCAGTTTGGGAGTTTTAGTATATTTTGCACAGTATCAGATATCAGTGGAATAGGCAACTTGTCCACACGAAAGCTCCAGCAGGTACTTGGACAGCACGTAGAGTGCTTCTGGGTCTGTGACATGACAGAGAGATGGATTAGAGGCTGTAAAGAGGGCAGGTTTTACACCATGCTCTCTATCATATTGGAGCAATTCTGCTTCATGTCTCTTCACAGGCCAGACAATGTATCCAAACTTTTAATGTGCGTGTTCTCCAGCACTATCCTGTGTCGCAGCCTCATTGACATGCTCATCTGACATCTTCTTTACCCTCTGTCGAATGACAGATATTTCATAAAAGCAAAATACTACAGATGCTGGAGATCTGAAGTAAAGACAAAAAGTCCTGGAAATCCTGCAGATCCAACAACTTCCTTTTAGAGAGAGAAAAAGTTAATGTTTCAAGTCCAATATGAATTGACATTTCCTTCTGGCAATGTTGTAGCTCACTCATACCATGGCATGCCATGAGTTGATCCCTCTCACGTCCAAAGTAAGTGCAGCACCATGCTTTGAGCTGGTGATAGATGCAGTAATGGAGCATGTGAAAGGGCCTCTGCATTAATGCTGTGATATTGCTTTATCTTGTTCCTCTGGATGTACTGTCATTGGTCAGATGTCAATTCTTAGGTGTCTCTGAAAGTATAAATTCAAAAGGGGCAAATGGAATGGTTAATGGGTGGGAAGCAAGTGATCCTGTGTCACCCTGTTAGGAGCTTGCCTATCACGCCAGAAAGCAGGATTAAGATTTGCTTTCAGTTAAAAAGAGCAGATGGCTGGCAAGATGCAATTATCATCCTCAAAGTTGTCAGTGACATTAGATTCTATGGGTGCCATCACAATAGATTCTACAATGCAGAGAGCCATCTGTATTTAAGAGATGCAAATATCTTTGCCCTCTACGTGCTCTACTCCTGCACCCTTTTGTTACCTTATCCTTCAAGAGAAGGGGCAGAATGTCAAACATTTTGTTTGGATGGTATGGCCATAAAGATAAAGAGCAGGAGCCATATGGCAGCTATGAGAGGTGGGTGTGAGGCTAGGAACATTACTACGTGTCTAAGAATATCTGAGACCTGAGTTCCAGGAACCGGTGATGGGGATGTGGTGCATTGAACACTATGAGAGATTACTGGCACTGTAGTTGGAAGGTATCACATAACCTTAATAATTCACATGAGAATCCCTACACTATGGAAGCAGGCCACTCAGCTCACTACATCAACACTGACTCGTCCCACCCAGACCGTCCCTGCCTACCTATCCCTGTAATCCGTCATTTCCCATGATCAATCCACCTAACCTGCATATCTTTGGGCAGTGGGACGAAACCACAGTGCCCAGAGAAAACCCACACAGGCACGGGGAGAATGTGCGAACTCCACACAGACAGTCGCCCAAAGATGGAATCAAACCCAGGTCCCTGGCGCTGTGAGGCAGCAGAGCTAACCACTGAGCCACCGTGGTGCTTATCTTGCTTCCAGATCCTTAACTACAAACTCTTGTAGTTAGTTTTCCCAGCTAACTGCTCTCTGTCCTCTCTGAGAGCATTCTTGTGGGTTGCTGAGCTCCCAAGACGAAGTTCTCCTCTTGCCCACCTACACCATTAATGCCATCAGCACCATATCTGTCAGCATGGAATTGATTTAAACCAGACTTCCTAAAGAAGCCAGTTTGTAACTGCTCTGAAATACATCAGTGGGTAGCAGAAACATAGTTCCATTGTGATTACACTCTGTTTAGACCCAGCAGGTGCAACACCTACAATGTGCGAGGATAAAGCAAAATGCATTCTGACGTTCTGAATATAGATTTTGTTATAAAGGCAGGTGAACCCAATAACTCCTTTAACCAGTTCTCTAATATTCTGATCAGTTTGTTTGATGTTCTGTGCCCGTGCTGCTTTGTTTTCTAACTTTTATTCTCCTCTCATAATATTTCACAGCATCAGAGAATGGTTACAGCACAGCAGGAGACCCTCCCCTTGTAGCCATGCAAATGATTTTTCTTCTGATGCTTATCCAATTCCCCACAGCAGGCCAGGATTTTGCTGGCCTCCACCATTCTCTCTGGCTGTGTTTTGTAGATCTTAGTAACTTGCTGCATTAGGTCATTTACCCCTATCATTATTAGCTCTTTTATCCTCTAATCCTTCACCCCCTTTAACAACAATTTAGCTGCCCTTGTTTTAAGTCTACAAGTATTTCAATTGCAGCAATCATTTTTATTCCAACTTAGCTTTAAGCTGAGGTCTTCTTTAAGAGGAGCAGGGTACCTGCTGCACCTAGTATGCAGCAATGTGCCTGTATTTCCTGTCATACATAGAGCTCACTGGTAGCAGTTTGGTGAGATGGGAACAATGCAGAAATTGTTTCAATAAGGTGGGGGTGGGGCAGACAGATATTAATTCTTATGCACATCAATTAGGGTGAATATGGCCAAAATCAAAGACCCCTTGCCCAAAAATGTGGACAAATGACCTGCTCCCACACTGTAGGGATTCTATTCTATGAAATTGTGAATCAAATCCTTCAAAGTGAAAGATATCAATCAGCTCTAGGTATCATTATGAGGGTCACATACTCAGCATAGCACTCACATACAGCAGCAACCTGTATTTATGTAGCACCTGTAACATGACAATATGTCACAACGTGTTTCACATGAGCATTAACATTTAAAGTTTATTGAGCAACATGAAGAAATATTAGAATAGTCCACTGGAAGCCAAATTTTATGATTTTAGAGGAGAAAAGTGTCGTATGGACCTCAGTTAAATCATGTTAACCAATACATGTAAATACCATCTGAAATAACAAAGCGAGTACCTCAGTTTTACGGCTAATCTCTTCAGAAGATCCATCACCACTTTCTCAGAGCAGTAATTGTAGCCTAGCTCATATTGCCATGTGAAATATTACTAATGAGGTATTTTGTTCTGGGCAATGTCTAAATTGATGTTGCAATTTTATTTTCCAGTAAAATAATTTTCGGCTGCTTTCTTTTCACTAATTTTTAATGAATAGGATATATTAACTTTATTGAAATGTTTCAGGTGAGAATATGTGTGCTATTGGAGACCATGACTGTGAGCACATATGTGTGAGCACAGCAACATCCTATTACTGCAGGTGTCGTCCAGGTTTTACATTGAATGAAGATCAGAAAACCTGCTCACGTAAGTGACTTATCATTAGTGTGTTGTCTTCTGATCTTTGAAAGGTATTTCAATTTATCACAGCCACAAATAATAATAAGTCTATGTGATGAATCTAATCGGTGTCTGATTTTATGAGTAATGCAACATGTGTGGTAGCTTCAGGCAACAAGCACACCAATGTCCAACTTAGCTTTGGGACAAACTCATGCCAACTTTTATGCTGTTCACAAGCAGCATGGCTGGATCCTCTCGAGACAGCAGTAAGTTGCCAATTGATGAAAATGATTGCTTGTGAAATGCCTTGTTAAAGCTCAAACTCACCTCATTAATAGTTAGCTTCCCATTTTACCAAACTTATCAAACAAGCTAGAAACCGAGGAAAATAACAACAGGAAAATCAGAGCAGGTCCCTGGCTGCTCCAGCTTGCCACTTTCTGCTAGTGGCCTCCATGTCAGAAACTGGACACCAATATCTCAGCACACCTTCCATTGCCACCAGCCGCATGCACCCCATGTCCACAGTGGTGTGCCAACCTCTAAGAATGCTCATGGCACATCTCCATTCAAATTATGAGGTGCTCCTCCACTACAATACCCGCACCTTGTGTTGCAGCAAAGGCACTGTGAGTTCAGGGACACACACCCAGCTCAGGGACTAACCCAGGTTTAATCTTAGGCTCTTTGCTGGCTGTATAGTGCACACTCACTCTGAGTTTACCTGGATGCTGTCAGTGCCCCAGTGTTGTATTGCCTTCCCTTCCCTTTTTGTGCTTTGTCCCCTTAGCCAGACTTTTCAGGCTTACATTACTGCAGTCTTACTGATTCCCATAGAGCTGATACAAAAACCAGGAAGTAGTGAAGATGGGCCACTGAACCTGAAATGTTAATGCTGCTTTTTCTCCACAGATATTGCCAGACCTGTTGAGTTTCTCCAGCAATTTCTGTTTCTGTTTCTGTTTCTGATTTCCAGCATCCGCAGTTCTTTGGTTCTTTTTAGATTAACTTGTCACAATTAGCAACAAGCCTCAGTCAAATCAAGGGGGACGGTCTTCATCAGGGGTTCCTGGCACAGTAAATTGTGGCAGCCTCTGACACCAGTTAATGTCCAGCTCAGGGTGGTCAGATAAAAGATCTTGTCCTCATAAAGTGTGAAGAGCGACATGATGGCAGATCACCACTGTCTTGGCTCTTTTAGCTCCAATGTTGCTGCTTCTCTCCTGCAATGAAAGAGAGGCTGATATTACAGGAGATGAAAGTAGATGGCACAGCTATTGCTTTTGGTCCAGTTGGGGAGGCATCCTGAGTGAGTGAGTAGGCAGCGCTAATGCATGGCTAGTAATGTCGGGGTCTTGGGCTGGGTGAGAGTGAACGGGGAAAGTGTTCCAGGCATTATTGCGAGTGGTAGAACTCGAGCCTTGATGGCAAGTAATTTCAGCAGCAGAGATAGAGTGACTGTGAGGCACCATAAAGAACTTACCCTGGCAGAGTGGAAGTGGACATTGAGCTTCTTCCTACAGTGCTGTGCATTCTGAGACTGAGACTGCTTTAACCCAGATTACAACCTTGGACCAGCCTGGCATGGTCTGACGTTGTCACCTCCACAGCTAGACATGGGGGAGGAGAAAGCCCCATGTCAGCACCATTCTGTGTCCCAGAACTTCCTGGACCCTGTGCACAAACTGGGACACCCATTTCCCCCTGACTGCCATGTGCAGGGCAAAGGCCAGGAGTCATGCAGGGTGGCTCGGTTCTGACAGTGCTTTTTGGGGGTGCACAGTGAGCTTTCAAAGATGGTTTGGCAAATGGGCTGTTGGTGAATTCAGGATGGCCTTTGAGCGATAAGTCATCTCAGAAAAGGCATGTGGTAAGATGGGGTGGAAATCGGACATTAGAGATGCCATAAAGCCGTGGTGGGTTATCTAGGAAGTGCATTTGGCCATATGCAACCAGTGACTTTGTCAGGCCTTGCAAGAACAAACCTTCCAAATAAAAACACAATGAAACTCAGGCTTAGCCAAAGAAAAGCTACGATTCAGCCCTGTGTTTTCTGAATGGCTGCATCAGTCTGGATATTGGAATCAACTAATTCAGGGATTGAAACTAAATATTGGAATTGCTATTCTGAATTCTAATGCAAACAGTACTTCTATTTGTAGATGAACTTTCACTTAATTCTGAATGATATTCAGAAGTTTCAGAACCCATTTACTCTGATTGTTTGCTGCCCAGGTAACTTACACTCAGATTCATTATTTTATTTGCTTTTGTTGCAATATTGAAAGTCAAAACAGGTAATAAATCACACATAGATACATTATTCCAACGTGGGTACTCTCTTTCAATATTATTTCAGTGAAAATCTCAATTGTCTTTCAGTGCATGACAGGAAACAATGATACAAACCCTTCAACTTCAAAATAAACATGTTCAGATGACGTTAGATAGTCACAGATCTAGCACGTTATCCACTTTACCAACAAGCCACATTTATATTTGTTTATATATAAATACTTACACTTGTTGGGAGCATTGTCAAAATGACTTGTCATCGAGATGAAGAAGGATGTATGGCTGGTATTTGAAACCGAGTGACTCAAGGAGGGGAGAAAGATGGAGAGGTGTAATACACTAAAGTCTAACAGTACACAGTAGATTGTAAACCATGTAGTTTACAATCTACATTGTTAACTCTGACCCCATTCCCAGCTGACAACTCAGTTGTACCAATAAATCTTTTGATGCCCACCTACCTCTCAGGACATTAACTGTAGATTTTCTCACTTTATCCACAATAATTATTTATAATAGTTTTACAGGAAATATCTTAACATTCTGTTAAAATACAGCAATTAATTTTAAATTTGTATCCTTCACCAATTTTTGTAGATGCAATATAATTATTAAATGAAACATTTCAGGTGAGGACATGTGCGCAGCTGGAAACCATGACTGTGAACAAATATGTGTGAGCACAGCAACATCTTATTACTGCAGGTGTCATCCAGGTTTTACATTGAATGAGGATCAGAAAACATGCTCACGTAAGTGACTTACTATTATCATGTTGTTTAAGTAAACTTTCACAGGTCACTTAACAGTCCCAGCAAATATTAATATCAAAGTGTTTTGCTCTATGCCTCATTGTTACTGTTGAAATTCACCTAAATTTTTTCGTAAAAATGCTAGCCTATCATTTGAGGGTACATGCTTGCATGTTAGCATTTTTATTCCAGTAGGAGTTCTCAATATAAGTCCTAATTGATCTTGTGTATGGGAGGAAATCATTAAAACAGCAGACCAAGGTGTAAATGGGTATTTCTGAGTGATATTAGGAAGTTCGTATATCCAGCAGAAGACCCACAATGAACCAGAGCAACAACCTGCATTAATATAACATCTCTGATGCACTAATGCATTCTAAGGTACTTCTCCGAAACACTACCAATCAAAATTTATCATTGAGTCAGCTAAAGACAGATAAACGATAGCTGAGTCAAAAAAGGAAAAACTTGAAGGTTAAGACAAAATTAAAATAGAACAATGAATACTAGAGTGTTTTCCTTTGTCCATTTTTATAGATATGACACAGTTATTTAATGAAATATTTCAGGTGAGAATATGTGTGCTATTGGAGACCATGACTGTGAGCACATATGTGTGAGCACAGCAACATCCTATTACTGCAGGTGTCGTCCAGGTTTTACATTGAATGAAGATCAGAAAACCTGCTCACGTAAGTCAAACACCACTAATGTGTTGAAATGTGAGGCTGGATGAACACAGCAGGCCCAGCAGCATCTCAGGAGCACAAAAGCTGACGTTTCGGGCCTAGAGGGTCTAGGCCCGAAAAGTCAGCTTTTGTGCTCCTGAGATGCTGCTGGGCCTGCTGTGTTCATCCAGCCTCACATTTCATTATCTTGGATTCTCCAGCATCTGCAGTTCCCATTATCACCACTAATGTGTTGTTTCTTCACATTGTTCATGTTGTAAACAAACTAAATTAATTCACAGAACTGTTCATAAATCTTTCATGAGTACGTATGTCCGTAACTATGTATTTAATTCAATTAGATGAAGCCTGGCGAGCAGTTGGTACATCTGAAGGTGCATATTGCAATAGCAACTTGGACGTCCTGAATGATCAGTAACACACAATCACCACTTCACCTGCACACCTTGATGATGGTCTGCTAATGTCACTTCAATGCTCGTGAGGAAATCAGATGCAAATTGAGTTGTAGATGCTCTCTGATACAGTCTGACAAGCAAATCAGTTTTACCAATGATTTCTGAGAAAGTCTACAACCACCTTTTTAAAATAATAACTAAAGATTTGCTCATACATCTGACATAATAAAATATTTTATAGGCGATGTTTTAGGCCCTGGTGTTTGCTTCCCTGAAGACAAAACAATGAATGCTCACGTGTTTTTCTTCATCATTTTGTGTGGTTAAGATAAAATTAATGTCATGAAATATTTCAGGCGAGGACATGTGTGCTGCTGGGAACCATGACTGTGAGCAAATATGTGTGAGCACAGCAACATCCTCTTACTGCAGGTGTCGTCCAGGTTTTATTTTGAATGAGGATCAGAAAACTTGCTCACGTAAGTCACTTATCATTATCATGTTGTTTATCTAAACTTTCACAGGTAACTTCACAGTTCCAGCAAATATTAATAACAAAGTGTTTTGCTCTATGCTTCATTGCTACTGTTAAATATCAACAAATGTGTTCATAAAAATGTTAATCTATTACTCCAAGGTACATGTGTCCAATTTAGGATATTTATTTCATTAAGAGTTCTCATCATAAGCCCTAATTGCACTAATCTATGAGAGGAAATCATTAAAATTATGCATCAAGGTGGAAAGAGGCATTTTTGAGTGATTTTTGGGAAGTTAATGTAACCTGCACAATACCCACATTGAACCATAACTTGTATTAATATAGCACCTGTGACACACTAATACATCCCAAGGCACCTCTCAGGAGCATTGTCAAACAAAATTTGTCTTTGTGTCATCTGAGGACAGGTAAGCAACAGCTGAGTCATAAAGGAACATGTTGAAGAATGAGGCGAAGATGAACAGCTTAATTTATCTCCAGCCAAGCAGTGCATAATTGGTTCACATATCTTCGGATGAGTCCCAGCCGGCAACTGAAGCACACACATAATCTCTAAGAATGCCTATCACCACTTTTTTAGAGCACCAATTGTCAATTTTCTTACATTACTCACCTGAAATACTCCTAATAACATTTGATGTGCAATGTTAGTCCTTTTGTTTTGATTTTTGCTACAACTAAAATACAACAACAAATGCCAGATTGTTTCCTTCACCAATCTTTGTAGATGCAATATAATTACTAAATGAAACATTTCAGGTGAGGACATGTGCGCAGCTGGAAACCATGACTGTGAACAAATATGTGTGAGCACAGCAACATCTTATTACTGCAGGTGTCATCCAGGTTTTACATTGAATGAGGATCAGAAAACATGCTCACGTAAGTGACTTACTATTATCATGTTGTTTAAGTAAACTTTCACAGGTCACTTAACAGTCCCAGCAAATATTAATATCAAAGTGTTTTGCTCTATGCCTCATTGTTACTGTTGAAATTCACCTAAATTTTTTCGTAAAAATGCTAGTCTATCATTTGAGGGTACATGCTTGCATGTTAGCATTTTTATTCCAGTAGGAGTTCTCAATATAAGTCCTAATTGATCTTGTGTATGGGAGGAAATCATTAAAACAGCAGACCAAGGTGTAAATGGGTATTTCTGAGTGATTTTAGGAAGTTTGTATATCCAGCAGGAGACCCACAATGAACCAGAGCCACAACCTGCATTAATATAACATCTCTGATGCACTAATGCATTCTAAGGTACTTCTCCGAAACACTACCAATCAAAATTTATCATTGAGTCAGCTAAAGACAGATAAACGATAGCTGAGTCAAAAAAGGAAAAACTTGAAGGTTAAGACAAAATTAAAATAGAACAATGAATACTAGAGTGTTTTCCTTTGTCCATTTTTATAGATATGACACAGTTATTTAATGAAATATTTCAGGTGAGAATATGTGTGCTATTGGAAACCATGACTGTGAGCACATATGTGTGAGCACAGCAACATCCTATTACTGCAGGTGTCGCCTAGGTTTTACATTGAATGAAGATCAGAAAACCTGCTCACGTAAGTCTCTATCAATGAGTTTCCCATGTTCTCATAGCCATGGATTATTCCATGGTGATTATATTTTGTTGTATGAGCCTAAACATTACTTTTGTCCTTGTGATAGCAGAAAGTGATTGCCACAAATTCTTTGGCCCGTACAGAGTAGAAATTTCCCATTATTGGTTAAAGTATGTTGAGTGAGATTAAAGGCATTCAGTCTGCCATCGTTTGGACCAATCCTTCCCACACAAACTTCCACACTTCACCGCATTAACTTTGGAATCGGGCTCTTTCATCTCATGCAATCACAGGATATGCAGACTTGCTCACCACTGCTGGGACATTCTGGCATTTGAGCAGTATTTTTGCCCACTGAAGCCCAGCTGCAGCACCACCTTATATGCTGTAGTGCCCCTCACATTATGACTGCGGTCACAGAGCAGAGAGAAGAGCTCGCTCCCACTTTGCAGAAAGGGACCTGGAGGTTAGGCTGGTGGAGAGGAAGACTACTCTTTCTACTACAGACTGTCAACTGAAGTAACATTACCAGACTCAATCAAACTGGACACAGGCCTGCAACAGTGCTGTGTTCCAAGTTAAAAGGAATGCCCAGTAGCACAGGAGGAAGGTTAATGATCAACTATCTGAGGATCTTTGGTGAATTTCTGCAGTGCATCTTGTAGATAGTGCACATTGCTGCTACTGAGCGTCAGGGTTGGAGGGAGTGGATGCTTGTGGATGTGGTGTCAATCAAGCGGCTGCTTTGTCCTGATGGCGTCAAGCTTCTTGAGTGCTATTGGAGCTGTAGTCATCCAGGGAAGTGGGAAGTATTCCATCATACGTCTGACTTGTGCCTTGTGGATGGTGGGCAGGCTTTGAGGAGTCAGGAGTTGAGTTGCTTGCTGCAATATTCCTAGCCTCTAGCCTGGTTTTGTAGCCACTGTGCTAATGTGGTGAGTCCAGTTGAGTGTCTGGTCAATGGTCACCCCTAGGATGTTGATAGAGAGAGATTCAATGATGGTAACACTTTTGAATATAAAGGGGCGGTGGTTAGATTTTCTCTTATAGGTGATGGTCATAGCCTGGCATTTGTGTGGCACGAGTGTCACTTGCCACTTTTCAGCCCAAACCTGGATATTGTCCAAATCTTGTTACATTTGAACAAGGACAGCTTCAGTATCTGAGGAGTCACGAAAGGTGCTGAACATTGTACAATTATTGATGAACTTCCCCACTTCTGACCTTATGATGGAGGGAAGGTCATTGATGAGACAGCTGAAGATGGTTGGGCCTAGGACACTACCCTGAGGTATCACAAAAAAGAGGCACAGACTTAAAGAATGAATAAGACACCAGTGAGGTCATGAGTTAATAGCAGGTATCAGCTCCAAGGAATGTTTGCAGGTAGCTTAATTGATGAATCTATATCTACTATCTGAACTATGCAAGTTACAGCAAGAGCTCATTTGTGAAAGAGTCTTCTTTGCTTCGATAATTCAGTCAACAAAGTGTGAATTCAACTCAGATAGGTGAATCAATGCAAGCACATTTGTCGCGATTGCCCAAGGCAGAGTCTCAATTCCAAATAATCTACGCTGACCCTGAAGATAAAAAACAGTAACTTATTCCACCCACTTTACACTTAGAAAATACCATTTTATGCAGTTATTTCAATCCCATCTGGTAAGCTTCCAAGTTTGCATTCTTATGAGTGAGCTCCAGATTCCACTGGAGATGGAAGATAAACCTCCTTATCCTCACATTCCCCTTTACATTGCTGTTTCTGTGGCCCCCTAGAATCTTTTAGCTACTCCTCATTTCTGGTGAGCCACTTTAGATAACAATTAATGTCCCAACTTACCTTCTATACAAATTTCCATGCCTTGCTTGCTTTACATCTTCCCAAGCTGGAGGACAATCTAGTAGTCTGCCCTCACTCTGAAACATTGAAGAATTTGCAATGATGGGAGGTTCTAAAAGGAGTTTCCTCCGTAGTCAAATCAAAAGAACTGCAAACCGTAGAACGAATGCTGTAAATCAGAAATAAAAACAGAAATTGCTGGAAAAGCTCAGCAGGTCTAGCAGCATCTGTGGAGAGAAGTCAGAGTTAATGTTTTAGGTTGAGTGACCCTTCCTCAGAAGTCAGAGCAGTTCTGAGGAAATGTCACTCGACCCAAAATGTTAATCTTGATTTCTTTTCACAGATGCTGGCAGACCAGCTGAGCTTTTCCAGCAATTTCTGTTTTTGTTCCTTAGGAATTTAGTTTAACGTGTTATCTGTCCATGAGAGACTTCAGTGCATCGCTGTTGGATACGATAGTCTTTCACATAGGTATTGATGATGATTCCATTTTCTGCTTGTTATACACTAATAGTAAGCTGAATTGATAGCTGGAGGAAGGAAGTTTTATTTTTAGGTACATGCTGTCGGGTAATTGTTGCTCCACAGTAAGTATCTGCCAGTTAGGGTAAACTATTAGGTTTGTTTATACACCAGTGCTCAACATTCAGCAGATTCCACTTACCTGCTCAGGCCAGTAGAAAGGTTTCTTTTGTTTTATGAAGTTGGAACTAACATAACATTTGGATTTGGTGCTCGGCAATAAGCCAGGACAGGTGTCAGATCTCGTGGTGGGAGAACACTTTGGCGACAGTGACCACAATAGCCTCACATTTACCATAGCCATGGAAAGGGAAAGGAGCAGTTACCAGGGGAAGATATTTAACTGGGAAAATGAAACTATGATGCTATCAGGCAGGAGTTGGGAAGTACAGAATGGGAGAAATTGTTCCACAGGAAGGGCACAACAGACATGTGGAGACTGTTTAAGGAGCAGTTGTTGCGAGTGATGTATAAATTTGTTCCTCTGAGACAGATAAGGAGGGGTAAGATTAAGGAGCCTTGGATGACGGGAAGAGAGGTGCTTCTCGTGAAAAAGAAAAAGGCAGCTTATGTAAGGTGGAGGAAGCAAGGGTCTAGCACAGCTTTAGAGAATTACAGGCTTGCTCGGAAAGAGCTCAAAAGTGGACTGAGGAAGGCCAGGAGGGGGCACGAAAAAGGCTTGGCAGGAAGGATTAGGGAGAACCCGAAGGCACTTTACTCATACGTGAGGAATAAGAGAATGATCAGGGAGAAGGTAGAGCCGATCAGGGATAGCGTAGGGAACTTGTGTGTGGAGTCTGAGCAGATAAGGGAAGCCATAAATGAGTTTTTTGTTTCGGTTTTCACTAAGGAAAGGGACCTTGTTGTGAATGAGAACTTTGAGGAGCAGGAAAACAGGCTTGAACAGATCTAGATGGAGGAAGTTGATGTGCTGGAAATTTTGGCAAACATTACGACTGATAAGTCCCCAGGGCCAGACCAGATTTATCCTAGGTTGCTCCGGGAAACGAGAAAGGAGGTTGCTAAGCCGCTGGTGAAGATCTTTGCTTCCTCACTCTCCACGGAAGTGGTAGCAGAAGATTGGAGGGAGGCAAATGTTGTTCCTCTTTTCAAGAAAGGGAATAGGGAAATCCCTGGAAATTATAGACCAGTCAGTCTTACGTCTGTGGTCAGCAAGGTTTTGGAAAGAATTCTGAGGGATAGGATTTATGACTATTTGGAAAAGCATAGTGTGATTAAAGGGAGTCAGCATGGCTTTGTGAGGGGCAGGTCATGCCTTACAAATCTTATTGAGTTCTTTGAGGAAGTCACGAGACAGGGTGACGAGGGTCAAGCAGTGGATGTGGTGTACATGGACTTCAGCAAGGCATTTGATAAGGTTCCCCACGGCAGGCTCATTCATAAAGTCAGGGGGTATGGGATACAGGGTGATTTGGCTATCTGGATTCAGAATTGGTTGGCTGACAGGAGGCCGAGTGTGGTTGTAGATGGTAAGTATTCTGCCTGGAGGTCAGTGCTGAGTGGTGTCCCGCAGGGCTCTGTTCTTGGGCCTCTGCTCTGTGTAGTTTTTAAAAATGACTTGGATGAGGAGTTTGAGGGGTGGGTTAGTACATTTGCTGATGACACAAAGGTTGGAGGTGTCGTGATAGTATCGAGGGCTATTGCAGACTTCAGTGAGACATTGACAGAATGCAGAGCTGGGCTGAGAAATGGCAGATGGAGTTCAACCTGGCTAAATGCGAAGTGATGCATTTTGGAAGGTCGAACTTAAATGCTGAATATAGGATTAAAGGCAGGATTCTCGGCAGTGTGGAGGAACAGCGGGATCTTGGTGTTCAAGTGCATAGCTCCCTCAAAGTTGCCACCCAAGTGGATAAGGTTTTTAAGAAAGCACATGGTGTTTTGGCTTTCATTAACAGGGGGGTCGAGTTTAAGAGCCATGAGGTTATGCTGCAGCTCTACAAAACCCTGGTGAGACCACACTTGAAATATTGTGTCCAGTTCTGGTCGCCCTATTATAGGAAAGAGATGGAGGCTTTGGAGAGGGTGCAAAGGAGGTTTACTAGGATGCTGCCTGGACTGTAGGGCTTGTCTTACAAGGAGAGGTTGACTGAGCTCGGACTTTTCTCTCTGAAGAGAAGGAGGAAGAGAAGTGACCTGATCGAGGTGTACAAGGTAATGAGATGCATGGATAGAGTCAATAGCCAGAGACTTTTCCCCAGGGCAGGATTGACTGCCACGAGGGGTCATAGTTTTAAGGTGTTAGGAGGAAGGTATAGAGGAGACGTCAGAGGGAGGTTCTTCACCCAGAGAGTTGTGAGCGCATGGAATAGTTTACCAGTGGAAGTCGTGGAAGCGGAGTCATTAGTGACACTTAAGCGACTGCTGGACATGCACATGGACAGCAGTGAATTGAGGGGAATGTAGGTTAGGTTATTTTATTGTTGGATTCGGATTAATCCACGGCACAACATGGTGGGCCGAAGGGCCTGTAGTGCTGTACTTTTCTATGTTCTATAACAATGATTTGAATATGTCCTTTATTTGGATCCAAACAAGAAAGTGAGTGAGATGGGTTAAATGTTACTTCTTCACATGTCTGTCTTCCCTGAATTTTAATTCCCATTACATCATTTGGGTATAACTTTATTTGGTTAATTTTGTCCAGGTTTTTTTTCTAACTAATTTGTTGTTTACTCCAATTAACGCGTCCACAGAATATTAACGATGTCACCAAATCCGTGTTCCCTGAATTCCTGAAAACTGCAGATTCATAAGTTAGAAGTAAATACGTGACATGATGTCATCATTTCTAAAAAAAACTAGAGGCTTCCTTTATAAATCAATACAGCGCTCCTGATAAGTGATGATTGTCCTCAAGTTTGAAAATGCATTTCCCTTTTGATATTTTTCTAATCAGTTTACTCTTCATATCATTTGCAGACTTTCAGATTTATTCTTGCATTGATTTTTGCTCTTCCTGTCGTTATAAATGTTGAAAATAAATTAATTAGATTCATAAAAACTTTTAGTGAATGATGTTACACTAAATTTAATGTAATATTTCAGGGTTGGATGCATGTGCTATTGGAGACCATGACTGTGAGCAGATATGTGTGAGCACAGCAACATCCTATTACTGCAGGTGTCGTCCAGGCTTTACATTGAATCGGGATCTGAAAACATGCTCACGTAAGTCACTGACCATTCAGTGTATAACACATTAGAACAAATATGTATTAATCTGTGTGGATGTGTTTGGTTGTCAGTGAGATGAGCCTAAATGTTGCCTTTATCCCTGCGATATCAAAAAGTGATTATCATAGATTCTTTGACTTATGCATAATCCTTTGGAAGAATTCTTTCAATCAATAATGTTGATAATTCATAATAAACGTTAATATACTTGTTAACAAATCACTCTCAGGTACTTTTAAGTTGTCTGCAGAGATAGAAGACATTCATCAAGATGTTCAAACTTGTAGCTACGAGCTGAAACAATGACACAGGATTTCACATTTCAATATTTTTATTGTAATAAATAATTTTAATAACACTATTGACCAAACACTATTTCTGTTTTGTAGGCAACTTATAATTTAAACTACAGAAAGGAATGTTTCCCGTTTGTACTTGTCACACTGCATTTTTCACAAGATTGCAGTCCTTATAGCAAACAGGCTGTTGTTGCTCCTAGCTTATAACAGGTTGCCTTTAACCACATTTCGCTGACTATTAATATTGAATCACCATTTCCAAGCATCTTTCACAGTTTTTGGACTGCTTCTCAAATCACCACCAGCAGTGAAGCCAGGCTGTGATCGGACAGATCTCCAGGAATCCTAGCGGGCTGTAGAATCATGTCTTTCAATAGAGACTGTCTTCTTCCTACTCGAGATAATGGGAACTGCAGATGCTGGAGAATCCAAGACAACAAAATGTGAGGCTGGATGAACACAGCAGGCCAAGCAGCATCTCAGGAGCACAAAAGCTGACGTTTCGGGCCTAGACCCTTCATCAGAGTGGGGGATGGGGTGAGGGTTCTGGAATAAATAGGGAGAGAGGGGGAGGCGGACCGAAGATGGAGAGAAAAGAAGATAGGTGGAGAGGAGAGTATAGGTGGGGAGGTAGGGAGGGGATAGGTCAGTCCAGGGAAGACGGACAGGTCAAGGAGGTGGGATGAGGTTGGTAGGTAGATGGGGGTGCGGCTTGGGGTGGGAGGAAGGGATGGGTGAGAGGAAGAACAGGTTAGGGAGGCGGAGACAGGTGGGACTGGTTTTGGGATGCAGTGGGTGGAGGGGAAGAGCTGGGCTGTGTGTGGTGCAGTGGGGGGAGGGGACAAACTGGGCTGGTTTAGGGATGCAGTTGGGGAAGGGGAGATTTTGAAACTGGTGAAGTCCACATTGATACCATTAGGCTGCAGGGTTCCCAGGCGGAATATGAGTAGCTGTTCCTGCAGCCTTCGGGTGGCATCATTGTGGCACTGCAGGAGGCCCATGATGGACATGTCATCTAAAGAATGGGGGGGGGGGGGGCGGAGTGGAAACGGTTTGCGACTGGGAGGTGCAGTAGTTTGTTGTGGACTGAGTGGAGGTGTTCTGCAAAGCGGTCTTCAAGCCTCCGCTTGGTTTCCCCAATGTAGAGGAAGTCACACCGGGTACAGTGGATGCTGATGTCCATTTCAAGCCCACCGACTCCCACAGCTACCTAGAATACACCTCCTCCCACCCACCCTCCTGCAAAAATTCCATCCCCTATTCCCAATTCCTCCGCCTCCGCCGCATCTGCTCCCATGACAAGACATTCCACTCCTGCACATTCCAGATGTCCAAGTTCTTCAAGGACCGCAACTTTCCCCCCACAGTGATCGAGAACGCTGTCGACCGCATCTCCCGTATTTCCCGCAACACGTCCCTCACACCCCGCCCCCGCCACAACCGCCCCAAGAGGATCCCCCTCGTTCTCACACACCACCCCACCAACCTCCGGATACAACGCATCATCCTCTGACACTTCCACCATCTTCAATCCGACCCCACCACCCAAGACATTTTTCCATCCCCACCCCGTCTGCTTTCTGGAGAGACCACTCTCTCCATGACTCCCTTGTTTGTTCCACACTGCCCTCCAACCCCACCACACCCGGCACCTTCCCCTGCAACCGCAGGAAATGCTACACTTGCCCCCACACCCCCCCCCCCCACCCCTATCCCAGGCCCCAAGATGACATTCCACATTAAGCAGAGGTTCACCTGCACATCTGCCAATGTGGTTTACTGCATCCACTGTACCCGGTGTGGCTTCCTCTACATTGGGGAAACCAAGCGGAAGCTTGGAGACCGCTTTGCAGAACACCTCCACTCAGTCCGCAACAAATTACTGCACCTCCCAGTCGCAAACCATTTCCACTCCCCCTCCCATTCTTTAGATGACATGTCCATCATGGGCCTCCTGCAGTGCCACAATGATGCCACCTGAAGGCTGCAGGAACAGCAACTCATATTCCGCCTGGAACCCTGCAGCCTAATGGTATCAATGTGGACTTCACCAGTTTCAAAATCTCCCCTTCCCCAACTGCATCCCTAAACCAGCACAGTTCGTCCCCTCCCCACACTGCACCACACAACAAGCCCAGCTCTTCCCCTCCACCCACTTCATCCCAAAACCAGTCCCACCTGTCTCCGCCTCCCTAACCTGTTCTTCCTCTCACCCATCCCTTCCTCCCACCCCAAGCCGCACCCCCATCTACCTACTAACCTCATCCCACCTCCTTGACCTGTCCGTCTTCCCTGGACTGACCAATCCCCTCCCTACCTCCCCACCTATACTCTCCTCTCCATCTTCGGTCCGCCTCTCCCTCTCTCCCTATTTATTCCAGAACCCTCACCCCATCCCCCACTCTGATGAAGGGTCTAGGCCCGAAACGTCAGCTTTTGTGCTCCTGAGATGCTGCTTGGCCTGCTGTGTTCATCCAGCCTCACATTTTGTTGTCTTCTTTCTACTTATGGCTCTGTTGCTTGCAAAGCTGAGCAGCCTTTTCTCTCTGTGAACTACGCAGAACTGTGTCAATCTCCGATGGTCATTAATTTGCAAGGAAGCCTGTAACTGGATCTCAAGATTGGTTTTCTCTGCCCCTCTCCCACAGCAGCATAAAACACATGAACACATTCAGGCAGAAGTGCTGATTATCTATTTTTGATGCCACCTTTCTTTCACTTAAGCAGAAAATGAATGGTTCACTGCACGTCTATTAGAATCCATGCCAAGAACCCTTTTGGGACTTTGAAGCCATTCCTCAGCAACTTTGCCCGAAAGCAGCCCATTCCAGGGTCCCTGGACTGGCTTCTGTTAAAATCCCTGAATTTTAATTCCCATGTCCCCAGGACTAACCTTGTCCTAGCACCTGGATTGCCTTGGCAGGATACCCCTGACTGAACTTAACCCAGCCCCACTGCACCCTGACTACCTGAACTGGTTGCATTTGACATGACTGTGGCCCGTTGCCAGTGTCATGGTTCTCTGGGATCAGGTAGGAACAAATGCATAGCTAACCACTGCCATTCCACTGTATTCTATAGTGGCACCCTCTGACTGACCACAGACCCCATTAAGGACTGATCCCTTTTGGCTTTCACACAGGCTCATTTGCTTGAAACAGGGGCAGTGTGTTTGCCACAGTAGCAGCTAGCACATGCTGCAGGTGTAACATTGACTTAGCAGTGTCATACAGCAAGTTGTCCACTCATAGTACTTTGAACTGTGACAGCAACAGAACAACAAAAATCTATTGTCTAAAGTACAGTTTAACTTCACTCTGAACAATAAAATAGATAACAATTGCCACCAATATCCTGTATATTTTCTGAAGATGGGTCTCGGTCCGAAACGTCAGCTTTCTTGCTCCTCTGATGCTGCTTGGCCTGCTGTGTTCATCCAGCTCCACACCTTGTTTTCTCAGATTCACCAGCATCTGCAGTTCCTACTATCTCTGTATCAAAACCTCTTCCAGTTACCACATTCTCTGTAGAGAAAGTCACACCTTTTTCTAATATCAACATTTGAGCCAATCTGCTACCCCTTAGTCTAAATCTTTGGTTCCTTCATTAGGTATTAATGGAATCTTAAATCACGTTCAATAAAATGCTCCCTTAATCTTATATGATCCAATTTACACATGTTATAATGACATTAGATGGTTTCAGTTTGTCACAAACTTCACTCCCTGGTGCAGAATTCTCTGGAGAAATTCTAAACAGTCCCATAAAAGCTACTCTCTTGGATTTTATCTTCCAGCAGATGGCTTTCATTTTCTCTATTTTACATCAAAACTGCCAGTTTCCTTCAATCATTTTTATCTTCCAACTTCAGCACTATATGAAACATCTGCTGTTTTAATTTGTGCATCATCTGAGTGAAATTTGTATCCTGATTATTGTCAATTCATTTCTCTTTCTTTCTTCTGTGTGTGTTGTAAACAATGATTTGCTGCCTCCCATGTGTTTCACATGATAAATTGTAGCTATCAGCTCAAATAGCCAACTCCCTTATTGCAGAAGTTTTATAGCCAACCAGGTACGATTTGACTCCTAAAGGGATTTCTAAATTTCTCCATTAAAACCGCTTAAAGCATTTCAAAATCTTCAGCTGCATGCACTGAGACCCTTTCCTTTTTTCTAGAAAATTCCAAAAGTGTCTAGTTCTGTCAGTTCTTCAGGTTTCTAAGTTTTTGTGCATGAGCTTCGGAACTAGCTCATTTGCATTAAGCACCAGAGTCTTCATTTTATCATATTGTGCAGAATGTTCATTGGAGAGGGTTACATAAGCCTCCAAAGTAATAGGATTGTCCAGATATTTGGTAGGCACTATAATTTCATGGCAATTTTTTCAAAGTGTATAAAATATATTGCACCTCCTTCCTCACTGAATTTAGGCTTTAGGCAAACATTTCTTGCCAAATCAAAACCAGGAATTAAATCTGCATGAAAAATCTCTAAGTGGTTCTGAGGAAGGGCCATTCATCCCAAAATGTTAACTCTGATTTCTCTCCACAGATGCTGCCAGACCTGCTAAGCTTTCTGATTTGCAGTTCTTTCAGTATTTAATGAAATCATCAAACATGTCTGATACACATTGTTCTTGAAATCAAAGTTCAAATTTTCTGGCTTCCCTTTTTCCTTTCTCTTGGATTTCTAACTTAGGTTTTTGCATTTCCCCGTATTTAGAACTATGAATCCCTACTGTGTTGAAACAGGCAATTCAGCCCATCAAGTCCACACCTACCATTATCCACTAACCCTGCATTTCCCACGGCTAGTCCACCTAGCCTGTGTATCCCTGGATACTATAGCATGGCCAACCACTTAACCTGTACATTTTTGGACTGTGGGATAAAAGCAGAGCATCCAGAAGAAGCCCACACAGAGAACATGTGAACTCCACACAGACAGTCATCCAAGGTTGAAATCAAACCTGGGTTCCTAGCACTGTGAGGCAGTACTGCTAACCACTGAACCTCCATGTTACTTCTCAAACTGAAACCTTTGTTTTGTTTACTATCTGCTTTGCATTCAAGTAATTTTATTTTCTCTTTTTTTCTTCTGTTTCAAGTTCAATGTGTTTCATTAGTGACCCAAATCCTCACCAACTCAAGCTAGATGCTATCCGTATTACCTTTTTCATCCTCAAAGTTGAGCTAATGATCCCTTCCTTCTCAATGCCCACTTTCAAATCTTTTTCTAATGTTTCTGCCATCACTTTTAAATGACCTTTTACAGTTGTAACAAAGACAAATTCACTCTTTTGAAGAAACCTTCACAAAGGGCAAACATTTTTAAGCATTCAACAAATATAGTTAATGTTGTTGTGAAATCTCATTCTTTTAAGCTTCAGCACATCAGAGAGAACTCATTTCAGGTTTTGGATTTAAATACCCATACAAAGCTGCGAATTTTGTTATGAGCACAATGGAGGTTGATAACTTGAAAAGAGATTCAAAATTCCACTTACTAACTAAAAGAATGACATCATGTGATTTTATGGGCTTCCTGATGGAAGAACTGTCAAAGGCAGTTCTTTAATGCTTGCACATTATCAAATTATAAAGGGGGGAGGCAATGGCCTAGTGGTATTATTGCTGGACAGTTAATCCAGAGACCTAGATAATGTTCTGGGACCTGGGTTCAAATCCTGCCACAGCAGATGGTGGAATTAGAATTCAATAAAAGTATCTGGAATTAACAATCTGATGAATCCATTGTTGATTGTTGGAAAAACCTATCTGGTTTGCTAATGTCCTTTAGGGAAGGAAACTGCCATCAGTTTCTGGACAACTGGACAAGCATATGGACGTACATGCAATATTGTAGGTTAGATTGGCTTCAGATCGGTATGGCAGGTCGACACAACATTGAGGGCCGAAGGGCCTGTACTGTGCTGTAATGTTCTATGTTCTATCCCTACCTGGTCTGGCTGACATGTGACTCCAGATCCACAGCAATGTGGCTGACTCTTAATTGCTCTCTGGGCAATTAGGGATGGGACACTAAATACTGCCTAGCTAATGACACTCTCATCCCATGAATGAATAAAGAAAAAAAAAGTTCCAGGGGTAACAATTATAGATTTTGTGCATTTTCTCACAAACAATAATGTAGGAAAACATTTTACACTAAGATGTTAATATTTGTCTGTGATTATTGTTATAACTAAAATACAGTAATGAATAGAGTATATTAAATTTAATCTTTGATTTCAGGTTTGAATAGGTGTGCTACTGGAAACCATGACTGTGAGCAAATATGTGTGAACACTACAACAGGATATAACTGCAGGTGTCGTCCAGGTTTTATATTGAACGAGGACCAGAAAACCTGCTCACGTAAGTCACATTCCACTCAGGCTTTGCGATATGCTGCTCTGTAAAATCATATTTTATTGTAGCTGATAGAAGCCTGATGATAATTGTGTATTCTTTCAGTCTCACACAGTTCTTGTAAGGTGTAGGGTTGTACTTTGCCATCCTATATTGGGCCAGAAGGGACACAGGCAGCGGAAACATATAGCTATCGCATGACCTGTGTTCCCTCTGCAAATTGCTTTTGTGGTAGTGAGGTTGAGAGTGGCCTGCTGAAATTATAACATCCCTAATGCATTTAAGGGGTAAATAAAAAGACATTTTTTTCAGACTGTCTGTGACTTTGCAGGAGGCAACCAGACCTTGAGAGCCCTCAGTGTTCAGATATGGTAAGTGCAGGTAAGTAGCAGATTAGCAACAAGTTAGGAAGAACATTTTCTTTTAGTGACAGATCATCTAACATGGGAAGGTGCTCATTCCCTGAAATGGATAACAGAAGTGCATCAAAGTACAGTGGAAGAGGCAGAACGTTATCACTTAATGGGTTGTCATCTACCTGGCATCACCCGGACAATGGATGACTGACCAAGGTTGCTGAGACTTCATCAGGTCAACATGGAAGGGTGCAGCTAGAAATGGATACTGCAGCCTCAGATATAGAAAGTAATGAAGTTGCAGAGGAGGAGTGTGCACAAGGCTGAAGGTGCCCTGGGCATTAGGACACCAGAGGAGAAGAATGGTCACCAAAGAGGGTGAGATACTACCCTGAGCGCAGGAAAGCTACCTGGACATGTTGGAAATTCATTGCTGCAGAACAATGCAATGCTCCAGTCAAATGCATCCTCAGTGAGGAGCTCACTCCTTACTCTACTGATGGCTGTGCCCTGCCAGTCAAGGTAATCATGCCTGTGAAATTCTTCTTTAGATCCTTCCAAGGCGCAGCCTTTGGATCTCTGTGGAATTTCAGGGTTGAGTGCTCAGCACCGGAACATCCAGGTGATTGATCCCTTTTTTCCAAGACTGGAAACTACATCAGATTTCCAAATGATGGAGCTTTGTCAACTCACAGGGCGCTCAGCTTCATTGCTATTTTCTGTTGCTCCAACTACAGGGCATAATTCATTGTCATATTGCCATTGACGTGCACACTGACCAACTAGAAAAGTTTCTTAATAGTAAGAATTGGCACTTACTGAATGTGGGGCTCATCTGTGACTACAAGATCTTCTTTCATGTGCATATATGGTAATTGCTATACCTTCATTCTCCATTAGTCAGGCTTTCCTAGCTAATGTCTCACCTCCCAAAATCATGGATAGATTTTTGGGGAGTTATTCTCTGGTAAGATAGTTTGTCACTATTTTATAAGCGTAATGGCCCGAGCCCGTTTGCTCACCAGAACCTTCATAGAAAAGCCCAAGATGCTAAAGATGTACTTTTGCTGTCAACTACTTGAGTGTTGCCCTGCAATACACAATCTGCTAGGGTCTCCTAAATAGTTGTTATTTGCTTTGTCCTTTACAATATCACAAGGATGCAGAGACAATGGAAGGACTGAGCTCATCTGTGAAACAGAAGAAGCACGATGTAGGAGAAAGTGCACAACGACATGTTATAGTCTGACAGTGAAATGTGAGGCTGGATGAACACAGCAGCATCTCAGGAGCACAAAAGCTGACGTTTCGGGCCTAGACCCTTCATCAGAGAGGGGGATGGGGGGAGGGAACTGGAATAAATAGGGAGAGAGGGGGAGGCGGACCAAAATCTCTCCCTATTTATTCCAGAACCCTCACCCCATCCCCCTCTCTGATGAAGGGGCTAGGCCCGAAACGTCAGCTTTTGTGCTCCTGAGATGCTGCTGGGCCTGCTGTGTTCATCCAGCCTCACATTTCATTATCGTGGATTCTCCAGCATCTGCAGTTCCCATTATCACTTATAGTCTGACAGGTTTATTTGAAATCACAAGCTTTCACAGCGCTGCTCTTTGTCAGGTGCAGTCACTTCACTTCCTTAGGACTGTGTCATCTTACCTTCTTGGAGGTTTGAATTACTGCCTGGAGTCCTCACTGTCACCAGTGAGAAGCCACTGTTTAGTTCACACACTACTTATTACTGTTTTGTACTATTTTGCACAAAATTAATATAATCATGCATTGTGTTGCAAAGGGATTTTCTTTGAAATCTTGACCCATCAAGAGAGACTTTCCAGTGTGTGTTTCAAGTAAGCACAACAAAGAGGCAGCAGAACAATTTTTAACTGTACTCCACACACATGCCAACAGTTCAAGCGGAGTATGAAGCAGCAGTCACAACAAAGTCTACTGAAGCGAGCCTTTTATCGATCCATGCTGAGGTGAGCCCACCTCCAACGCTGGCTCTTGTCTGCCTCTTCAGGTTGCAGATCCATCACTAAAATCAAGATGGAGAAAAAAACTGAGTGATAGTGTGAAGTTCCCATATCCCATATTCAGCAACAACAGCATGCATTTATAAAGCACCTTCACTTTGCAATATGTCACAATGCACTTCTCAGGAATATTATCAAATACAACATTCAGACAGGTGACCAGAAGCTTAAGTTAGTTTGTGATGAGTGTATTGAAGGAGGAGAGAGAGGTAGAGAGCTTCATTTAACTTTAGTCAGACGCTGCACAGTTGAGTCTGAATGTCCAATGATATGGCTCAACTCCATTGTATAAGTAATCTCTAAGGAGATCCACTCCTCCGGGCACTAGGGTACAGAACTTTGCTTACATTTCCCATGCATCTATTTTTGTGGAACATGCTAACTTTCTGCTTTTGATTATCGGAGCATTGAATTTAGGTTGGATTTCAGCTCCATTTTTTTTTAATGGATAAGAGGCACTAAATTGATTTATAACTTTCAGGTGTGGATTTGTGTGCCATTGGAAACCATGACTGTGAACAAATATGTGTAAGCACAGCAACAGGCTATCACTGCAAGTGCCGTACAGGTTTTATATTGAATGAAGACCAAAAAACCTGTGCAAGTAAGCTACTTAATTCTGTCAAAATTTGACACTTTAGAACACTTTTCCAAAATATTACACCAATATTTTGTAAAATATTAATCAATTGATTCATATATCCTGAGCCCTAGCTCAATCTGGCAATGCATTATTATACTAATTTTTGCAACTATTACCACTAATCTTGAGCTGGAATCCACTAGACATTTGACATACTTCTTTGAATTAATTTTCCTGACACTTGCCTGTTTTACTTCTAAACCATTATTGTCAAAAAGCATTTCTTACTGGAGTGGAAAATGATTTGAATAAATGACATTTAATCTGGTGTTTTTTGCATGGATAGTTTTCATTTCAAAATCATTGAACAATTTTCTATGCCATTTTACAAATGCACTTAAATTATTAGTCCGTCTGCACAAGCAAAATCAAATGGTAACCATGCCTCTAATCATAGAATGGAATTTTACTTTGCAGAAGAAGCGCAGAGAAAGATCACTATTCAAGATCCATGCAAATGTGAAGCTTTGCTTGATTTCCAAAGGGATGTCGAATCCAATTTCCAAGCACTGGCTAGTAAAAATATCCTTTTTAATAATTGGTTTTGTATCTCTGTCCAGATTTCTGTTGTTCCAGGTCACTTAATGGATTTTGTAACTAAACTTATGTGCCTCTGCAGATCTATATGAAGTTAAAAAGTTGATGAAGGAATAATAGAATAAGGCAAATGAAAAATCTTTTTACTGGTGATTCTGGTTACTTATAACTGCAAAACCATTACAATTTGAGCTTTCTGATAGATGCAGCAGATACACACACAAGTGTGGTCATATGCGGTCATATCTGGCAACTGGATATTGCTAACATTTGGCTGGCAATGTGCAGAAGTTTAGCTAATATTGCTAAATGTTATTAGAAAAACATCAGCACTGATTCATATCCTTCCATTATATGGATGATACAGATGGATATCGATTGATTATGTCTATGATGTCACTGTCATGCCTGTAGGAAAGGACAAGATGGATCATGAAAATCAGAATTGATTGAAAGAAACAAAATAAAAATAGAGTCATATTGATGTATAGCACAGAAACAGACCCTTCAGTCCAATTCGTACATGCCAACCAGATATCCTAAATTAATCTAGTCCCATTTGCCAGCATTTGGCTCATATCCCTCTAAACCCTTGCTGTTCATAAACCAATCCAGATGCCTTTTAAATTTTGTAATTGTATCAGCCTCCACCACTTCCTCTGGCAGCTTGTTCCATACACACAACATCATTTGTGTAAAAACGTTGCCCCTTTGGTTCCTTCTAAATCTTCCCCCTCTTACCTTAAACTTATGCCCTCTAGTTTTGGACTTGCCGATCTCGGGAAAAGACCTTGTCTATTTACACTATCCAAGCCCCAAATGATTTCATAAACATCTATAAATTCATCACTCAGCCTCTGGCACTTCAGGGAAAGTAGCCCCAGTATATTCAGCCTCTCCCTATATCTCAAACCCTCCAACCCCAGCAACATCCTTTTAAATATTTTCTGAGCCTTTTCAAGTTTCACAAATCTTTCTTATAGAATGGAGACCAGAATTGCATGCAGTCTTCCAATAGTAATCTAACCAATGTCCTGTACAGCTGCAATATAACCTCCGACCTCTTATACGCAATGCACTCACCAATAAAGACCTCAGTGAATACCTCACTGACCAATCCACACCATTGCCTACCTGCACTCACCTATCACCATCCCACCTACCTTACCCAGGTCCTCTCATCCCCATATCCTTGACAAATCTGTCTTCTCTCCTGCCTATCTCCCGCCTCATTGACCTGTCCATCTTCTCTCCCACCTATCCGCTCCTCCCACTTCACTGACTAATCCTCACCACTGCCTACCTGCACTCACCTAACACCATATCACCTACCTTCCCCAGCCCCACCCCTCCTCTTTACTTACTTCAGAGCTCCCTTTTCCCTCCCCCATTTCTGAAAAAAGGTCCTGACCTGAAACATCAGCTTTCCTGCTCCTCTGATGCTGCCTAGAATGCTGTATTCCTCCAGCTCCACACAGTGTTACTTAAGTATACCAAACGCTTTCTTCACTATCCCGTCCACCTGTGACTCCACTTTCAAGGAACTGTGAACCTGCACTCCAAGGTCTCTTTTGTTCAGCAACACTCCCCAGGACCTTACCATTAAACGTATGAGTCCTGCCTTGATTTGCCTTTCCAAAATGCAGGACCTCACATTTATCTAAACTAAACTTTGTCTGCCACTCCTTTTTATTGTGAAAGATAATGCTTGATTCGGTCAGTAATATACAGTTCATAACTATTGTAAGGTTATATTGACCAACTCAATGTTGTAATCCTTAACTATTTCATACTTGATCATGTAACAAAAAAAATGCAAGCATTTGAAAACGAGCTGGGTCGATTCTGAACATTGTGCGAGCACTCTCTTTGAAGAGTGCATGTTATTTGTCATTTCTGGTTGACTAATAGACCATTTTATTGAGAACAGTTCTTTCCAAGCTTTTATTATAATCTTGATCTGACTAGTTACTTTTATTTCTGTGCTGCGACTTTAGGTTTTAAAACAAAGCAGAGAATAATAAGATATGCCATGAAGAAAACTGAAGCCATTCATTCAGGTGTTACTATATATTGGCTCAGTTGTTGAAAGTATTGATTTTACTACTGTGACATATTGCATAAATGATATGTATCAATATTAGTCTTAACTGTATACACTTCATAAATAAGTAAGTTAGTAGATGAAAGAAATTAGAGGTAAAGGAATGCTTAAATATATTATGTACAAAATTTACTACCCGATAGATCTGTTTTATTGTCATAAATACCATATTCTGGACATAAATGACCATTGATTCTTGTCTTGGATAAAGAGTAATGCTATGGGCAAGAATATGCATAATGTATATTTGAATTCAATTTTAATGTATTCTATTTTCAAATCCAGTAAAATGTATATTTGATAGTAAAGAAGTTAAATAAATTGTTTTGTTTTCAGATGTTTGTGTTCTCATAACTATTATTGTAGCTTATATAGAAGTATGAAAGATTGTGGAAATACACCAAATGGCTAGTATTCTATTCATTCACTCCCTAAAGTGTGCATTAAAATTTACCTTTGATTTTATTAAACTTTGTTTATTTTCAATTACTTTGCTTTTGTATATTGAGCTACACCATCTCTGGATCTAATTTCATCAGATTCTTACATTTACCTGATGATATTGAACAAAACATTACCCCATCTCCCTTAAAAATCTATATAATAAAAATCAAAGTCTAATTTTTGAAGTATTTAGTAACAAAAAAAATCAAATCTTACAAAACTTGCTGCATTCCCTAACTGTTTCTTTCTGTCATACATCTCAGTGTACCAGTTAGTATCATCATTACATTGAGGATAATTCTTTATGTAGAAGGCTGGGTTTAAATATCAGAGTTGCCTATGAGTTCACAGATGTCGTATAAGACCTGCCTCAGCCTAATAGATTCCTCTACAATGAAGACAACATTTTATGGCCAGCAGAGGTGGTGATGGACTGTTGGCTTGAACAGCTACCTTTGCTTTATGTCCTAATCTTCACTCTCAGCGACTGCTCTTGTTTATTAGAAGATCTTGACACCATTTTTAATAACAATTTGCTATTTTGGTTGTGATTTCATGTTAATTGCATACATGTTCATTCAGTTTTTGAGAGAGTCTTTGAAATATTTCCTTTCTATTCTCTCTTCTCATGTAATCAATTGAGTTTCGTTTGAAAAGTGTTCAAACTATTTCCCTGTGGTAACAAGTTCCATATTGTAATCACTGTTTGAGTAAACAAAATTCTCCTTATTTCTCAATTGAATTTACCAGGAGCTATCTTGATTTTAATGGCTCCTTGTTGAGACTATCTATAAGTGAAAACTCTCTGCATCAATCCATTCATAATTTTAAAGGCTTCTATCAGGTATTTTTCAGAGTTTTCCTCTATCTAAAGATAAGAATCTCTGTAAGTTGAAGCTTTCTCACTGACTCTGACTGAGAATCGCTAAGTTCTAATGTACTTATATCTTTTCCTCACTTTAAAAAAATAGGAGCATGCAGAACAGTATACACATGTGGCCTGGCCATAGTCTCATACAAGTTTAACATAACTTCTTCATTTTTAAATATTATACCCCTAGAAAGTAGCACAATTTTTTTCCGCATTTTTAAAATTACTTTGTTTACAAAGTTGCCAAGATGATTTTTATCTACGTATCTACTCATGTGATCTTCTTCAACATTAAAGTTCACATTTTCTTGATGGTAATGATACATGTTTCCCTATCAAATTATATCACCTCATTTTTAACTGTGTCAAATTTGCAACTTCAACTGTCCAGTTTGTCATCTTTCCATGAAAAACAAATCTGGAAATCAGAAACATAAATAAAAATTGCCGGAAAATCTCTGATCCGGCAGCATCTGTAGAAGGAAAGCAGAGTTAACTTTTCAGATCCAGTGACCCTTCTTTAGAACTGGAGAATTTTCCAATATCTTTTTTATTGTGCATATTGTTCCTTAGCCTTAGTTCAATCCCCACTATCATTCACAAGTTTACTTATTCCTGCATCTGAATCATGAATCCAAAACATAACCAACTGTAGTTCCAGATTTAACGCAGTGTGGACCCGAAGGAATGCAGCAAGCCAGGCAGCATCTGAAGAGCTGGAAAATTGAAGTTTCGGTCCCGACCCAAAATGTCAACATTCCTGCTCCTCTGATGCTGCCTGGCCTGCTTTGTTCCTTAAGCTCCACACCGTATTGTCTCTGACTCCAGCATTGGTAGTTCTTACGAACATCAACTGTAGTTCCAGGACTTTTTTCTTATTTATTTACAAGTTGTGGATGTGACTGGCCAGTCCAGTATTTATTGCCTTTCCCTAATTGCCCAGTGGGCATTTAAGTGCCAACCATATTGCTGTGGGTCTGAGGTCACATATAGGCCAGACCAGGTAAGGACGGTAGATTTCATTCCCTAATGAACATTAGTGAACCAGGTGGGTTTTTCCAACAATCATTAACAGTTGACTCTTGTGCTAGACTTTCTACTTTCTTCCAATCTTAATAGGTATGCTTTACCCCCACAACCTGTCTGCAGCTGCTATATTTGCTTGTGCATCTATATCATTTGCCTGATTGCTGTCATCACACAATCCTTTCCTGCCTGTGACTGAGTAGGTACCTGATCTCCAGTAATCCCCTAAGTTCTGGCAAATTGGGATGTTTCCTCCTTGGCTAGTCCCATTGGGAGCTTCCAAATGTAATCTAGCCAATATATCCAACAAGGTGGTGTTGGGGGGAGTGTAGGAGGCACCCTTGCCAATGTTTCCTCTGAGAAATCTGAGTACTTTCTTCCTCAGAGGTGCCGAAGGGGATGTTTTGGTGGTGACATCCCCTTGCATGAGGGGATTGTGGACCTGAAGCTGCTACCTGCATGACATAAACTAAGCATTAAAGGTGTCACAGACTGGGCTTGTAATATATGGCAGGTGCAAACCACAATGGCAGTCAAATCAGTGTGAGAGTGACACTGCAAGGAACCTTGCTGCTTCCACAATTGGTGGGAAATGGATGTTTTGGTATCTCTGCAGGAGCGGTCCTGGACCTCTCTGGCCTGTGCCAGTCTCCTCTCCTTGTAGGGGATGAGCAGGCAAATGACCCTACACTCTGCCCTAGCTTTTTTGGTCCCGTTAAGTGCCATTTTCTCCTGAAATGAGAGAAAGAGAGGGACTGAGTCTACAGCGTAGCTGGCCCAGCTGTTGTTGCAAAACAAGGCTGTGGTGACCAGAGAGAGGAAGTAGGAAGTGGACAGGTGCACAGTTAGTAGATCGGGGTGTTGGGTGAGAGTGAGTAAGAGAAGATGATACGAGCAATATTGAGAGAGGAACTTTAGCAGAGATGGTATGTAGTTGTGGGGAGATGTTGGCACTTAGCCTGGCAGGGCAGAGAAATTCACAAACCTTCATGCACCACTGCTGGGCTCCTCACCAGATGGTTGAGAATGCGCTGACCAGGTGAGCAATCTCAGCCCAGCCTGGCAGGGCCTGGTGTTGTGGCCTCTGCTGGTGTTCCTGGGTTAAGAAACTGGCTGTCCTTTGTAACACCTCATTCATCAAGTTGTGAAGGTTCTGTCAGCCAATCACACCATGGTCTCTGGGCATGTGTGCAATTGTGCAGGGCAATTTCAGAACACCGGTGCTTTTCCTGGTGTGCAAAAGTGTTTTAAAGACAGTGCCAGTATCAGGGATTCTATCTATTGGCGGATATCTGACCAGTCGTAGTTCTTTTGGCTACATAAAATGTTGAATCCAGTTGCCAATGAATGAAAAAGCTACCATAGAGGTAGGGTAGGTAATAGCTCCTGAGGTGAATTTGGAATGATATTATGAGAAAACTTGAATGAAACTTGATGAAAGTTCCACTTTCCACTTCAATACGAAGAATCTGGCATTTTGTAACATCACTGCTTGTAGGAATTCATTGGGAGCAAATTGACTGCAGCATTTCCTAAACTTCAAAGTGACTACAATTCGAAGATATTTCACTGACTAAAAAGCACTTTGTGATATCCTGTGGTTATGAAAGGGAGCACTGAAGTAAATATTAGAGAGGAGGTGGTGTTAATTTGAGCAGTGATGGCAGAGAATTAACCATTTAGTGTGATGACATTCCTTCAACATTGGAAATCATGTCTGGGAAATTGTAGGTTTCTAACTGGATATTTCCAATGGCAAAATCTTTGTGGCTTGTTATAACGGAAATCGTCTGCAGACATCTAGGAAAAGTAAAGGCTATAAATCCAAGTCAATGTAAGATATTAAAGGCAGGTATTATTTACTGGAATTTTGCAAAAAATTCCAGATACCACATTTTAAGATGTCACTTTAAGCCGTCTGCAGTTGAAGTAAGTAACAAATAGAAGGCTCAATTCAAATGTTGCCAATATAACTTGTGTGCCAATCAGAATTTTTTCAGTTGTTAAATATTCTTGACCATATTGATGTGATATATGTGAGGACACTGTGCATAATTCACTCAAATAAGAAGGACATCCTTTCTGTTGCAAATAAATGGTCTGAAAATGTTCCGCTGTCTGCCTAGACTGGCCAGTACATCTACACTTTACATTCCCTCCTGATTGTGTCAGTTGTATATGGGAATTTCTGAGAATGAAGAAACTTTCTAATCCATAAGAGGAGATGTTGTTGAATGAAATTTCACATAACATTTTGTTCCCTTCATTTAATGCCTTAACTTCTTTTCCCTTAAAATTCTTGGTTCATCAGGGGTCAAGAAATAAAGGTGATTTAAAAAATTAAAGAACTTCTAGAAATTTAGAAATTCTTGAGGGGCATAGATGGGGTGAATAGTCGAAATCTTTTCTCCAGGATAGGGGAGTCCAAAACTAGAGGGCATAGGTTTAATGTGAGAGGAGTAGGATTTTAAAAAAATGGCCTAAGGGGCAACTTTTTCACACAGAGGGTAGTGCTTGTATGGAATGAGCTGCCAGAGGAAGTGGTGGACGCTGATATAGTTACAACATTTATACGGCATCTGGATGGGTATGTGAATAGAGATAGTAGGAACTGCAGATGCTGGAGAATCCAAGATAACATGGTGTGGAGCTGGATGAACACAGCAGGCCAAGCAGCTCCTAAGATGCTGCTTGGCCTGCTGTGTACATCCAGCTCTACACCTTGTTATCTCGGGTATGTGAATAGGAAGCGTTTTCAGGGATTTGGGCCAAATGCTGGCAAATAAGATTAGATTAATTTAGGGTATCTGGTCGGTACGGATGAGTTTGACCGAAGGATCTGTTTCCTTGCTGTTCATCTCTATGACTCTATAACTGTGAATGCTGGAAATCAGAAACAAAAACAGCAATTGTTGGAAAAACTCGGCAGTTCTGGCATGAATATTAGGTAAAATTTCAGAAGTGCTTACGACAGAAGATTTCCAGGGATATAGATGTATAAGGTCAGACTACAACCATTTGCAAGTGAATCTCATTCACAGAATCATAGAAAGACACAGTACAGAAGGAGATCATTTGACCTTTCATACTTCTGCTACCTTTTTGAAAGAATGATCCAATTTACTTTACTGTTTTATTCTTTCATCATTACCAGGCACATTGTTTCCCTTTTGAAAGTTGTTGTTGAATCTGCTTCTTCTGTTCTCTCATGCAATGCATTCAAATCAATAACAAATTACTGCATAAAATTAAGTTTCACCTTATTACCTCTGGGGCTTTTTGTAGAAGTTCCCCTTTAATCCAGTCATCATCCTGATTTGGAAGTATGTTATCATTCCTTTGCTGTTGCCGCCACCACACCACACCACCCCCCCACCGCATGACAGTAGTAGCCTGTACTTAATCACAACTATGAGCATCACCAATGAACTTCCCAACCAGCGTTCCAAAGGCAGTTAGGAATAGATAATACATACTGCTCTAACTAGCAACACCCACATCCTATGAAAATTTAAAGAAAGAATTTAGACCTCTTTCCTCTGGTTACTGACCTTTCTGCAATTGAAGATAATTTCTCATTATTTACATTAAAATTCTTCACAGTTTTGAAAACTTCTACCATACTTTCTAATCTTCCCTTGATGTGCCATTCTCCGAGAAAATTAATCCCACTTTTTCAAAATTTCCCACATAACTGGAGTGCTTCATACCTGGTACCGTTCTAGCAAATTCTCTACTTTTCCTAAAGTTGCTGTACAGAATTGGCCATAGTACTCTAACCGCAGCCTAGCCAGTATTTTTGTAAGGATTAACATAAATTATTTGTTGTCATCCCCTACGCTCTTATCAATAAAGTCACAGAACAAGTTTTCCTTTTTGATGGCATTCAAAACTTTCGTGATATTTGTTAATTCCTCCAAGACTGTGAAAGAGATTAAGATAAGTCAGTGAATGAAGAAGCATGTTTCCTAGGCTTCTGCTGGCAGAAAACTCTGGTGTATGAGATCATGATTTCCCACTTCCGAGTACTGTAAATTATGATCTAATTCCTTCATGTAATGTGCCAATAAATTCTGGAATTTTGGTTTGATTTAGGTAGTTTGCTGAAGAAAGCAAATGGAGTCCAAAGATGTGCAGGTTAGGCAGATTGGCCACGCTAAATTGCCCATAGTGTCCAGGGTTGTGCAGGCTAGGTGGATAAGCCATGAGAAATGTGGGGTTGCAGGGATGAAATGGGGTGGATGGGTCTGCCTGGGATGCTCTTTGGATGGCTGGTGCGGACTGAATGGGCCAAATGGTCTGCTTCCATGCTGTAGGGATTCTACTGATTAGTCTATGACCTATGAATCAGAGGTGATTGCAAAAGATGACTTTCAGTGGCACTGTGAAAGATGATGTTGTCCCAGCTCTATAGTGTTGTGTTGTTTATTCTCATGGGAAGGTGTTTGAAAGATAGCATGATAATGGCAGTCACATCCATACTTCACTGGAAAGTAAAGTGAGTAGATGATAAAATGTAATGCCACCCTTACAATACACTGGATGATACTGGTTGGAATCTCCCTAAGCACTAAATAATGAGGGCATTGGCAAGAAATTTGAGAAAATAGTTTGAGGCGGTCAGCAAGGAGCTTCTGAATGCTGAGGATAAAAAGTTACATTTTCAAAACGAGCGTTGAATGGCCAGACAAAACTCATGTTAGTGAGCAGTGACAGACCTACTTGAATGTAGTAGCATGTATTAACATCTCATTATTACCTAATCTAGCCTCATTAGGATCATAGGAACTGGAGTAGATCATTCTGCCCATCAAACCTGCTCCACCATTCAACACAATCATGGCTGATCGAGCAGCTGAATGCGTTTTACCCACCCTATCCCCATAACCTTTTATGCCATCGATAAACAAATATTTATCAACTTCTACTTCAAAGATAATCAAAAACCAAGGACTTCTGTGGTGGAGAATTCCAAAGATTTAGCATTGTCTGAGTAAAACAATTTCTCCTTATCTCAGACCTAAATGGCATCCACTTATTTTTAAATTGCGCCTGGTTCCAGACTCCTCAATTTATGGAACAATTTTATCTTAATCCACCCTGTCAATCACTTTATGTGTTTGAAGATTGCAATGAGATCACCACGCATTCTTTGCAAGTGTAGAGAATATAAGCCCAGTTTGCCTTGTCTCTTTTTTAAGACAGTCCACTATTTTGGGAACAAATCTGGTGAACCTTCTTTGAACTCCCTCTACAGTAACAATATCTTACCTGATATTATGATATATTCTTGACATAGAGTTTCCATTCTCCCACCTGCCGGATACAAACTAGATGGCAATAATTCCTTATTGGAAAATAAGAGCAACTACCTTACTCCAGCTTCTTCCTCACTCCTCCAACTCTCCATCTTGGATACCAGTCGCCACTGTTTTAGGGCATACACCATAGCCAGCGATTACAAACACACCCCATCCATGGACCTTGTCATCTGACACATACGAGAGCACCAGTCTCACCATACCCTCATGGCACACCACTTACAAGGTGGTTCTGTGCTTCAATGCTTCACTTTGGAGTATACTGGCATCGACTATTGCATTGTCACAGAAAGGACACTTTGTACACCAGCACTGATCCCAGGGCTCCTACTTACTCCTTTAACACCCACTCCATGTGTGCCTGCTTCGGTGCTCACAGCATCCCTGCCTTGCCTTTCTGTGCTTCCCCATAATCCCACCACACACACCCCCCAACACCAAATCTAGCCAAAGTTTAACTGGCTCACAGTGTTTCTGTCTTGCCTTGCCTTCTAGCACAGACAAAAGCCTGATAGATTGTGATCGTTGTCAGTTGGGATCAGTCAATGGAATAGACATGTTGCAGTGCATCATTGTACTATTTCATTCTCACATCTGCAGCTTGCGCCAGCAGCTATGTGGCAACACACGCTGCATATGCATCAACCAAATGGCTATGACTCAAAGTCTAAGGGGACTAGACCTCAGTCAGGTCAAGGGAGACACAGGAGTTTCAGCACAGTAAGTCAAGGGTAGGCTCTGATATTAGTCAAGGGGCTGGGCACAGTAAGCTTGTGGTAGACAGTATCAGGGATCTGTATCTCTGCAGGCCAGGGTGCATGTCACAATCAGTCATGTGGGTTCAATGCAATGAGTAAGTCATTGGGGGAACTGCAAAGAAATGAGGCAGAGGTCTGGTCAGTCATTAGTCAGGCTGTCTGAGCTAGTGGGTTTAAGGGCTGGTCCACAATCAGTGCTGGGGGTCTGTCCACGATAGGTCAAGGTGAGTTTCTTTGGGGGAAGCTGGGGAACTTAGTTATTGGGATTGGAGGCAGCATGCTAGGATGCAGAGGGAACAATCATTGTGAAAGGGGATCTCAACATATAAGGGCAGTGTCTTGGACTGTAGCGTGTATCCAAGTGGTTCTTTTCAGATTCGGCTAAATGTAGATAACAGAAGGCTTGACAACAGTAATTTGCTTATATTCCAACATATATTGAGTAATAACAAAAGTGAAAAAGGAATATTTATTATATAAATAAAAAGAATAAAAAAGAAAGGGAAAAGAAACAAAACGTCTTACGCCCTTCTGCACATCAGGGACCCCTCAGTCGACAGCTGGTCTGGAGACAGATTGTTCCTGGCAACGTTCGCGATCCTGATCCAAGGTGAAGTCCAGCAACACGGAACGAGACTCTTCTCTCTTAGGCAGTGTAACAAACAGCAAGGTACAGAAGAAAACAACTACGGAAAAACACATGATTATGCTGGCATTGGCAACTACAGGAACGTTCACAGGGCTCATTCAGGGTCGTGGAGCTGTTGAATATCATTAAGTGTAGCCCTTCAGCCGATCCTATACAGGTAGTAGGGATTGGCTGAGAACAAAATGTAAAATCTTGATGCCCTCAAAACTTGTAAAAACTGGTTTGACCACAATTAGAGATAATGGATTCAGTGATTTTGCTCTTTTCCAAAATCCCTTAGATTCAGGAAGGATCCTAGAGGATTGGAAAACTGAAATGTTAACACAGCATCCTGCTTGCATGTCCACGTAACAAAGTGTGAAGCTGGATGAACACAGCAGGCCAAACAGCATCTTAGGAGCGCAAAAGCTGACGTTTCGGGCCTAGACCCTTCATCATAGGCCCGAAACATCAGCTTTTGCGCTCCTAAGATGCTGTTTGGCCTGTTGTGTTCATCCAGCTTCACACTTTGTTACCTCGGATTCTCCAGCATCTGCAGTTCCCATCAACTCTGCATGTCCACGTATCTGCCTTTGGCATGCTGCAGTGTTCCAGTGAATCACAGTGCAAACCAGAGGAACAACATCTCATTTTCAGACTAAGCACTTTACAACCTTTTGGACTTAATACGGAATTCAAAACTTCAGATTGTGAACTCACTCCCATTTCTTCCCTTTACCTGTTATATTCTCTGTCACCATGTTCTCTCTCCCTTCCCATCACCCCCGTGGAATCATCTGTTCTTTCTCGTTTGGCAGTTGGACATACCTGTTCTGTCATTCTCACATTCCGATATTGCATAATTATTGTCACCCTCCACTCTTCATGCCAGCACTTATGAAGAGGAATCGAAATGTTAGTTTCCCCTCTCTCCACGGATGCTGCCTGGCCCACTATGATTTTCAGCATTTTGTGTTTTCAGTGAAAATGTTACATGTCCATTTTGAAGCCTAAAGCTCAATAATAATAATAACAGATATATTTTTACATCAATTTTCCAAGAATGCAGAAACTTTTATTTCAAAAATTAATCCAAAATATCCAGTGTATCATGTAGAACACTACTTCTCAACCATGCATCGCCTTTCTTTTTCCTTCAGTTTGTCTCTGCCCATGAAGGCAGGCCCCACTAAGGGCAGATATACCCATTTAGAATCTTGATAGTTCACAACTTCAGTTCTTTTTGGATGTTCACTCTTGAGATTATCCACGAATGTTCTAACATTCCAAGAAGTAAAATCGAGAGATTTGTTTTCTTTTGGTTTTGGAATCTGGTGATCTTGATAGGTGGGGTTCTCAAGACAAGGAAAAAGTGGGATTGGAGATAATGGGAACTGCAGATGCTGGAGATTCCAAGATAATAAAATGTGAGGCTGGATGAACACAGCAGGCCAAGCAGCATCTCAGGAGCACAAAAGCTGACGTTTCGGGCCTAGACCCTTCATCAGAGAGGGGGATGGGGGGAGGGAACTGGAATACTGAAAAGTGGGATTGACTATTTTTATGTAGGTTTTTTTTATCTTATCCCATTTGGGGTGAATAAAGGGTATCTGAATGAGGACTACTGAGGAAAAGATGCTGCTGCTGAATGTCCCCACACAGGTGGACCAACACCTTTATGCATCTCATTCAAAGCAGTCGCTGGAAATTTGAAATGAAAAGATTAAGTGGTGAAAAAACTCAGAAGTCTGGGAAAAACTGTGGAGAGAGGAATGGAACTTAGTTTTGAGTTCAATATGACTTTGGAACTGAACAGTGAGGTGGAAAAGTGATGGAACAGCAGGGAAGTCAGTGTAGTTTAGAGGGCAGGTAAGAATAGAAATCACTAGTAGCATAGAATAAAAACAATCAAAGGGAACAGTATTGATTGTAAAGAAAATAGATCCATATTATTATCAGGTGGTAATGGCAGAATATAGGATAGTTCTGTAGAAAGCTAAAGCAAGAATACCAGATACTGGAGCAGCATGGTAGACTAAATAGAGAATAGAGTTTGTGCTGAGAAGTTTTTGAACTCAATGTTGAGTCCAGAATACTAAATACCTAAATGTAAAGGAAGTGTTGTTCCTCCACCTTGCATTGGACTTCAATGGAACACCTCAGCAGAACAAGGATAGAAATTTGAGCATGAGGGTAGGATGGCATATTAAATTAGTTAGCAACTGGAAGGTCAAGTCCTCATTGTTGACTTGAGTGGATATGTTCCACAAGTCACTCAAACTCTGTTTGGTCTCCCCATTGTCTAGGACACTGTACTGGGAGCAGTGAATACAATGGGCCAGATAGTAAGAATTCCAGGTAACTGGAAAGAATCATTTGGAACTTCAAATGTAGGGAGGGAGGATGTAAAAGGACTGGTGTTACACGTTACAAATATCATGGGTGGGGGTGGAGGGTGAGCTACTCGGGGTGATAGCGTCATGGAGTTTAGAGGATTGGCTCTTCATCACAATTTGTCTATGCTGGACAAGGAAGGGTCACCGGACCAGAAACGTTAACACTGTTTTCTCCGCCACAGATGCTGCTAGACTTGCTGAGCTTTTCCAGCAACTTTGCTTTTGTCCATGCTGACCAGTTTCCAAAAGTGAACAAGTTCAATTTGGCTGCATTTGGCCGATATCTCGCTAAACTTTTCCTATCCATTTACCTGTTGAAATGTCTCTAAATGTTATAATTGTACCTGCCTCTACCACTTCCACAGCTCATTCCACATACACACCAACCTCTATGTGAATAAATTGACCCTTCGGTCCCTTTTCCCACTCTCACCTTAAACCTGTGCCGTTGTAGCTTTTGGGGAAAAAGACCTTGTCTATTCACCCTTTCTGTGCCCCTCAAGATTTTATAAACCTTGATAAGGTCACTCCCCAGCTTCCTGTGGTCCAGGGGGGAAAAAACTCTTAGCCTGTATTATGAATCAAACCCTGTAGTCTTGGCAACATCCTTGCAAATTCTTTTTGCACCCATTCCAGTATAATAACATCCTTCCTATAACAGGAAGAAGGGTCACTGGGACTGAAACACTGACTCTGATTTCTGTCCATAGGTGCTACTAGGTGTTAGATCTGCTGAGATCCCTCAGTAAAGTTCTCTTTTCGTTATCTCTCCAATCTCCAAGTCTCCATGTCTACCTGGTGATCTCCAGCGATGATCCCTGAGTTGCTGCGGCCATTGGCTGAAACCCCAGCGCCCACAATGCAACGCGCCGGGGAGCCGCCCGCCGATTGGCTGAGACCCGCCGGTCCGCCCCAGGGCTGGCTGTGCCGTTAGGTCAGCCTATTGGCGGAGGGAAGCGGCCGGTCAGTGATTGGCGGAGAGCGCTGCGGGGCCTCGGTTGCCGTGGAGACGCGGCCTGGCCGCTGCGGGAGGGAAGAAAGGTTTGAGATCGTTTAACGTTTCCCTTCCCTCCTCGCCGCTGTCTGTGCGGTGGCTGCTGTCAACCATGTTCATCTACTTGAGCAAGAAGGTGAGACGGCGGCTGGCTCGCTCCGTTACTTTTTCTTAAAGGGAAAAAATTTAAACTGCAACGGCCGGCGCTGTGCTCGCGCGCCAGCCCTGCGCGTAGAAGCTGCTCCTGTTCGCGACGTTGCGCGAGTAACTTCGATCCCAGTATCTTTCAGTTGTTCGTGCTGTGCGTATGGTTTTACTCACGTAGAGTGATTGGTCATTCCACACGGTGGGGAGGGGGGGCCGCCGTCTCCCACCTTCCAATCCACTTCCTACAGACAAAGGGGGTGGCCGTGGATACCCGCATGGGCCCAAGCTATGTCTGCCTCTTCGTAGGGTCCCTCTTCCGCACCTGCACTGGCCCTATCCTCCACCTCTTCCTCCGTTGCATTGATGACTGTAAAGGTGGTCCCACAAGGAGCTCGAACAGTTCATCCACTTCACTAACACCTTGCACCCCAACCTTAAGTTCACCTGGACCATCTCCGATAACTCTCTCTCCCACCTGGACCCCTCTGTCTCCATCTCTGGCAACCACCTAGAAACCGATATCTATTTCAAGCCTGCCGGACTCCTATGTCTTATGGTCTTATGGACTCCCACAGCTACCTAGAATACACCTCCTCCCACCCACCCTCCTGCAGAAATGATATCCCCTATTCCCAATTCATTCACCTCTGCCCTCAGGATGAGGCCTTCCACTCCCATACATCTCACATGTCTTCGTTTTTCAAGGACTGCAACCTCCCCCCACCCCCCCACCTCAGTGGTCGAGAACGCCCTCAGTCATGTCTCCCGCATTTCCCGCAACTCATCCCTCACATCCCCTCTCCTCAATAACAATAAAAAAAATTCCCCTTCTCCTCACGTACCACCCCACCAACTTCCGGATCCAACGCATCATCCTCTGACACTTCCGCCATCTGCAATCAGACCCCACCACCAAAGACATTTTTCCCTCCCCACCCTTATCTGCTTTCTAGAGGGAGCAATTCCTCCGTGACTCCCTTGTCAGCTCCACACCCAGCACTTTTCCTGCAAGTGCAGGAAGTGCTATACCTGCCCCTACACCTCCCCTCTCAATCCCATCCCAGGTCCTGAGAAGACTCTCCACATCAAGCACATGCAGATGTTCATCTGCTAATGTGGTATATTATATCTGCTGTTCCTGTTGTGGCCTCTTCTACATTAGGGAAACCAAATGGAGGCTTGGGGACTGCTTTGCAGAACACCTATGCTCAGTTCGCACTAAACCACTGCACTTCCCTTTTGCGAACCATTTTAACCCCCCCTTCCATTCCTCAGACGATATGTCCATCCTGGGCCTCCTGCAGTTGCACAACGATGCCACCCAAAGGTTTCAGGAACAGCACCTCATATTCCACTTGCGAACCCTGCAGCCCAGTGGTATCAATGTGGACTTCATAAGCTTCAAAATCTCTCTCCCTACCGCATCCCAAAACCAGCCTAGCTTGTCTCCACCTCCCTAACCTGCTCTTCCTCCCACCTTTCTCCTCTCCCACCTCAAGCCCCACCACCATCTCCTACCTACTAACCTCATTCCGCTCCCTAGACTGACCTATCTCCTCCCTAACTCCCCACCTACACTCACCTTTACTGGCTCCATCCCCGCCTCTTTGACCTGCCTGTCTTCACCTTTCTTCTCCTCTACCCGTCTTCTATCCACCTCCCCCACTCTCCCTGTTTATTTTAGAACCACCTTCGCCTCTCCCATTTCTGAAGAAGGTTCTAGGCCTGAAACGTCAGCCTTCCTGCTCCTCTGATGCTGCTTGGCCTGCTGTGTTCATCCAGTTCTACACCTTGTTATCTCAGATTCTCCAGCATTTGCAGTTCCTACTGTCTCTGAAACTCTTATAACCTTTGTCCACCCCAGTACAACACCCAACAGCAAAGTCAAAAGTCACACCAACACCAGGTTATAGTCCGAGATAGCAAGAACTGCAGGTGCCAGAGTCTGCGATAACAAAGGGTGGAGCTAGATGAACACAGCAGACCAGGCAACATCAGAGGAGCAGGAAAGCTGACGTTTAGGGTCAGGACCCTTCTTCAGAAATGGGGGAGGGTGAACGGAGCTCAAATAAATAGAGGGGGATGCGGCTGGGGAAGGTCGGTGGGATAGTGGTTGGTGAGTGCAGGTAGGTAGTGGTGGGGACTGGTCAGTGAGGTGGGGGGAGGCAGATAGATGAGAGAGAGGATGGACAGGTTGTGTCGGGTCAAGGAGGTGAGAATGAGAGGCAGGGTTGGTCATGTGATGAGGCTGGAGGTGGGGAGATTTTGAAACAGGTAAAGTCTACATTTAGACTATTGGTCTGTAGGCTGCCGAGGCGGAATATGAAGTGTTGTTCCTCCAGTTTCTGCGTGGTGTCGTTGTGACACTGGAGGATGCGCAGGATGGACAAGTCATCTAGTGAGTGGGAAGGGGAGTTGAAGTGGTTCGTGACCGGAAGGTGGTGTTGTTTGTCGCGAACTGAGCACAGTTGCTCTATTAAGCGGTCTCTAAGCCTCTGCTTGGTTTCACCGATGTAGAGAACGCCACGTCGGGAGCAGCAGATGCAGTAGACCACATTAGTGGATGTGCAGGTGAACCACTGTCAGATGTGGAAGGTTTTTTTTTGGTTGTTTGGATGGAGATGAGGGGGGGCGGTGGTGTAGGGGCAGCATTTCCTGCAGTTGCAGGAAAAGATGCCGGGGCTGTTGGGACTAGTGGGGAGTGTGGGGTGGACGCAGCAGTTGTGGAGAGAGCAATCCCTACAGAAGCAGTTGGGGGTAAGGAGGGAAATATATCCTTGGTTGCGGGGTCAAATTGTAGGTGGAGGAAGAGGTAGAGGATGCAACCTCAAGTTCACCTGGACAATCTCTGATATCGCTCTCTCCTTCCTGGACCTCTCTGTCTCCATCTCTGATGACCTCCTCAAAACCGATATCTATTCCAAGCAGGTCTAGGCCCAAAGCATCAGCTTTTGTGCTCCTAAGATGTTGTTAGCCTGCTGTGTTCATCCAGCTCCACACTTTATCTCGGATTTTCCAGCATCTGCGGTTTCCATTATCTCTATTTCAAGCCCACTGACTCCCACAGCTACCTCGACTATACCTCCTCTTACCCACCTTCCTGCAAGAATGCGATCCCTACTCCCAATTCCTCCGCAGAATCTGCTCCCAAGAGGGGGTTTTCCACTCCTGAACATCCCAGATGTCCTCTTATTTCAAGGGCCATAACAGTCCCTCCCCCGTTTGGTGGTCAGAAATGCTCTCAACATCTCCTGCGTTTCCCTCACCTCTGCCCTCACGTTCCTTCCAGCAAAAACTAAGACGGAATTCCTCTTGTCCTCACGTATCTCCCCACTATCATCTGGATTCAACATATCATTCTCCGCCACTTCCGCCATATGCAGTCTGACCCCAAAACCAAGGATATATTTCCATCCCCACCCCTATCTGCCTTCCATAGGGACCACTCTCTCTGCAACTCCCTCATCTTCTCCCTACTAACCCCATCAGCCCTGGCACCTTTTCCTGCAACTGCAGGAAGTACTACAGCTGCCCCTACACCTCCCCCCTCCCCCATCACCTTGATCTAAGGAACCAAAATAACCTTCCAAATCAGACAGAGGCTCACCTGCACATCCACTAATGTGGCCTACTGCATCCGTTGCTCCCGATGTGGCCTCCTGTACATTGATGAGACCAAGCGAAGGCTCAGAAACTGCTTTATAGAGTACCTGTGCTCTGTTCGTAACACCTTCCAGTCGCGAACCACTTCACCTCCCCCTCCCACTCCCTGGAAGACATGTCTATCCTGGGCCTCCCCCAGTGTCACAGTGACGTCATCCAGACACTGAAGGAGCAGCACCTCATATTTGCCTCGGGAACCTACAACCCATTGGTCTCAATGTGGACTTTCCCAGTTTCAAAATCTCCCCACCCCCAGCCTCATCCCGTGACCAACCCTCCCTCTCATCCTCGCCTCCTTGTACTGACGCAACCTGTCCAGCTTCTCTCCCAATTATCCACTCCTCGCACCTCACTGACCGAAGTCCCACTTCTCCTCTATTTCGGAGCTCTCTTCCCCCTCCCCCATTTCTGAAGAAGGGTCTGGACCTGAAACATCAGCTTTCCTGCTCCCCTGATGCTGCCTGGCCTGCTGTGTTCCACCAACTCCACGCTGTGTTAACCAGGTTATAGTCCAACAGGTTTATTTGAAATCATAAGCTTTTGGAGTACAGTCCCTTTGTCAGGTGTTAATCCTGACATCTAAAACTTGAAGAAGGCCTGATGTTTGTTTAATATATCCTGATCACTGATGTAACCCTTTGATCTTCTACTTACAAATTCTGCGTCTGATTCCACCTCTCTCATTAACACCTGAAGAAGGAGTGAGGCTCTGAAAGCTTGTGATTTCGAATAGTCCAACGGGTTTATAACCTGATGTCATGTGACTTCTGACCTTAATTTGAGAGAGTGTTTTTATCTTTGCTGAGCAGATGGTTTCAGGGGATATGAGCCAAAAGTATATGGAAAACCAAAGAAGTATAGATGCTGCAAATCAGAAATTTCTGGAAAAACTCACCAGGTCTGGTAGGAGAGAAATCAGAGTTTAACATCTCGGTCCAGTGCCCCTTCTTTAGAATTGCTTTCTCTCTCTGCAGATGCTGCCAGATCTGCTGAGTTTCTCCAGCAATTTCAGTTTTTATTCCAGTTATATGGAGTTACGTCAAAGATTAGCCATGAGTTCATTGCATAGTGGACCAGGTTCAAGGGGCTGTTTTCTAGTATGCCATTAGACATCTCTTGACTTAAACCTGGGTCTGCTGGCTCAGAGGTAGGGACACTACCATAGCACCACCATGTTCATATGTAATTTGTTACACAAAGCTCTCTCATTCTCTCAAAACAGAATTCAGCTCTTCAAATGGGCAGGGGAGTGTTTCCTTCCCTGAAGTTTAAATGTGCATGATCTGACTTGATCTGGCGGATTGCTAACAAAGCAATCCAGTTTAACTAAGTGCTGAATGGAAGATGTATAGATTAAACAGGTGATCAATGGACTGAAGAACTGACCTGTGGTCTGTGAAGTGGAGGAGGAGAGGAGTGGGGAAAGCATGGCTATAGCTTTTATAGGCTCTTCGAAATTAATTCATCCTACTGAAATTAATCATGATTATTACAGCACAGAACAAGGCCATTTGGCCAATTATGTCTGCGCTCAATGTACAAATGCCCACTGCACCCCATTGTCATTCCCCTTCCTTCTTCCTGTAATCCTGCACTTTCTTCTTTTTCAGGTTATAGTTCAATTACCTCCTGAGTGTCTTGATTAAACGTGCCTCCACTACACACACAGTCAGTGCATTCAGGATCTTAACCATTCGCTGTTTTAAAATGCTTGTTCTTGTATCTTTGCTTCTTTTGCCAATTATTTTAAATATGTCCTGTAATATTTACAAAAGGAATGTGTAAACTTGAAAAAAAAACACATTCTAAAGAGCTGTTTACAAATATTTGTACTTTGTGTTTGTTCTGCTGATTTCAGAATCAACAACAGTTTACACTTTTATTTCACACTTATGTAAAAATAAAGGAAACTGATGCTTAACTTTTAGTTGATTAGAGGAAAGTGAAAGTTTACTTGAAAAGAGAGTTAGAATTATTTTAAAGGTGCAGAGGAAAAGTAAGGTGATGGTGGCATTTATTGTTCAAATTGGTGAGGATTTAGATGTTTGAAGGCACTGTTACTAATGATATAGAATTGCAGTGCTACTGACTGCAAGCCTGGATATGACAACAAGTTGTATGCAATTTTAACTTGATGAAATACCCTCAGAACATCTCACAGCAAAATTTTAAAGCAAAATATAAAACTAAGCTGCATTTTAAGGCAGATGATGAAAAGCTTTGTCAGGAGTTTTTAAAGTAGTGCCATAGGAGGAAAGAAAGGTAAGAGCCAGCAGATTAGAGGGAGGGTATTTCAAAGCTTAGGGACATTGCATCTTATCTCACTACCAGCAACGGTGAAATGATTAAAAGTAGGGATGCTCAAGAGGTTAGAATTATAGAAGCAAAGATATCTCTAAGGGTTGTGGGACTGGAAGAGATTACTGAAATAGGCAGCGTCTAGACCATGTAAGAATTTAAAATGAGCATCCTAAAATGAAAATGTTTCTTAACCAGGGCCAGCGTAAGGTCAGCGCATACAGAGTAGGGAGTAGGACTTGGTGCAAGTTAAAATGCAGACAGTAAGCTTAGAGGGTATGAATGTCAGAGATCAACCAGGAATGCATTGGAATAGTCAGGTCTAATGGTAGCAAAAGCATTGCGATGTCAACTGTGTAATTTATATGTATAACACTTTGTTTTTAAGTGCACCCTCTAATCACTCCCTAAGAAAATATATAAACAGTTACTTTTTAGTGTTATATAAATCAAAATATATTTATTTTGTCCTCCACTCACCAAATGTTAGTTTAACATCTATGACTATACATTGTGAGCCAGTGCGTTGAACTTTAGACTGCTCGCCTTGTACTGTTCATCAAATAGCTTTGAGAGGCAGTTGTGATACTTAGACTTGATCATCTTCATTTGAAAGAAGGCTGTCTCACAATGTAAGAGCATGTAGGAAGCATCAAGTTCATTGAGCAAGCATTTAGACCAAAAATAAAGTTGCTGGAAAAACTCAGCAGGTCTGGCAGCATCTGTGGAAGTGAAAACAGAGTTAACATTTCGGGTCTGATGACCTGAACTGTTCTGAGGAAGGGTCACCGGACCTGAAACATTAACTCTGTTTTCTCCTCCACAGATGCTGCCAAAGCTGCTGAGCTTTTCCAGCAACTTTGTTTTTGTTCCTGACTTACAGCATCCGCAGTTCGTTTGGTTTTTATTAAGCATTTAGACCAGCTGTGCTGAAGGGCTGTCGCTCTAATAGTGGTAACAAGCTTAACAACTTTCATTACATGGGACAGGTCTATAACTTCACTTGCTAATGCTTCTTATGGATTACACATGGATAAAAAGAAGAAAAATTGGGATCATTTCTGCAAATGCAACAAAGCCTGCATTTGCATCAACATGGCTGGTGCATCAACAGTCCTGATAACCACATAACAACTAGGTGTGTAGTAGGCAACTCAGCTCCTCCAACCTGTTTTGCCTGTCAGTACAATCAAGACTGATCTCACCTCGACGTTGACTCCACTTTCCTGCCCAATCTCTATAACCCTTCAATCTGTTAGTAATCTATCTCCTCAAATTTACTCAGTATTCCAGCATCCACCACACTCTGGGGTAGTGAATTCCACAGATTCACAATGCTTTGAGAGAATTAATTGCTCCTCAACTCTGTTTTCATCTGCTCCCCTTATCCTAAAACTGTGACCGCTCATTCTAGGTTGCCCCACAAGAGGAAACATCCTGTCTACATCTGAGGAAAGGCCCTCAGACCTGAAACGTTAACTCTGATTTTTCTTCACCGATACTGCCAGACCTGCTGAGCCTTTTCAGCAACTACAGTTTTTGTTCCTTTCTGCATCTACTTTGCCAATCTCCTTTAGCAACTTTTATATCTTAATTAGATCTCCTACATTCTTCTAAACTCCAGAAAGTATAGGCCTAAACTGCTCAATCTTTTTACATAAGACAACCCCGTCATCTCTGGGAGCAATCTAGTGAATCTCCTCTGTTCTGCCTCCAATACAACCACATCCCTCCTAAGGGGACCAAGGCTGTATACAGTACTTCAGATGAGGCCTCATTAATGCCTTGCTTTATACAGTTGCAGCAACAATTCCCTCATTTTATACTCTCTTAGCAAAAAAAGCTAAAATTCATTTTGTCTTCCTTTCTGCGTACTAGTTTCCAGTGGTTTGTGCACGATGAAACCCAGATCTGTCTTCGTTAAAGTACTCTGAAGTTTCTGTCTGTTTAGATAAGTTGCCTTTCTATTCTTCCAATGAAAATGAGCAGTCTCACACTTGTCCATGTTAAATTCCAACTGGCCAATTTTTATCCATTTACCTAAGCTGTCAATATCTGTTTGTAAATTTCTTATTTCTTTGTTGCAACTTACTTTCCCCACTTAGTGCCATTTGAAAATTAGGCAACTGTATCTTCCATCCCTGCATCCAAGTTATTAATATAGATTGTAAATAGTTGGAGTCATAGATCTGAGCTCTCTGGTACCCTACCGGTTAAATCTTGCCAATGAGAAAAAGTCTCATTTATTACAACCTCCTGCTTTTAGTAGGTTAGCCTATCATTTGTCCAAGCTAATAAATTACCTCAACCCCATGTGATCTTACCTTATGTGCTGCACCTTATCAAATGCCTTCTGAAAGTCCAGATATGCTACATCTATTAGTTTCCAGGAAACCAGTTTCATGAATGAAATGTTTTTCCGAAGTACATACCTTTTGAATTTGTTGTCAATATCCTGAAACCTCCTTCTCTCTTTAAGGGGCAAAAGGGTGAGAAGATACTGTTTAGTTATGTTCATAAAAGCCATGGGCACACAATCAGCTGGACTCTGTCAGTCATGTCAGTAGATTCATTGAACTGCAGCAAGAAGCAGTCACAGTCCTTCAAGTCCTGCTGTAATTACTGAAAGAAATCTTCAGATGGAGATTTCCATCATCTTATTGATATGGATGAAGTGGAGGTGCAGGTGTTGGACTGGAGTGGACAAGGCCATAAATCACACAACAGCAGGTTATAGCCCAACAGGTTTATTTGAAAACACAAGCTTTCAGAACCTCACTAAGCACCATGTACTCTTGCTGTTATTATTGCTTGCTCATTCTTAAAGTTTTTGATTAAAGGGCCAGTGGCCCCAGTCATTACTTCTTTAATTCCTTCACCATCTGTGAAGGATTTCTTGTGTTTTCCCAGAAGATGGCAAATGGAAAGTCATGCTTCAGTAAAAGCATCAGTAAAACTGTCAGAAAAAGTGGTTTATTGATTCAAAATACTGAATGTGTTCAAGAAGGAGTTTGATATAGTTTTTAGGGCTAAAGGAATCGAAGGGTATGCGAGAAATCATATTGAGTGGCGGAGTAGAATTGAAGAGCCATATAGCCTACAGAACCTATTTTCTATATTTCTAAAATATCTTGCTAATGCGTTAGAAGAAAAGTAATTGTTGACCTTTCAAAATGGTCTTCAGTTTGGTAACTTCTTTGACTGAAACATGATGTTCAAGGCATAGCCATCCTTAAATTTACTGTTTTTGCTGCTGTTCAAAATTCACCTTTTTACTAGCTAATATACTTCAGTGACAAATGAGGCTAATGCTCTTAGTTTGCACAGTTGTGAACAGAAATTCATTTTCCCTTTCTGCATGGATGTTATACATCATTGATTACTCTTTAAGTAGTTATCACTCATCATTATTGCTTCACCTTGTAGTTCGTGACGTCATTTTGCCTCTGGTTACAGTGCAGCGAGGTCTCTGGCTTTCCACCTTTGGAAAATCCAGAATGTTGCTGGCTGTTTTTAAGTTTGGAGACACAGGAGGTTGCTTCTCTGGCCACGATTTATTTCCAGGGCCACTGCCTAGTTTGTGTTGCCTGGATATTGGTTGTGGGTTGTACTAATGTTCCCTTTAATTTTTCTTTGTCCTGCCCAGAGCTCTTCGATAAGAGCTGTGCTAGGGCAGAAACTGGATTGAAGGAATTCAAACATGGAGTTCAGGGAAAAGTGGAAACACATTTGGGAGGCAACATCATGCTCAAGGTCTTTGGAGACAAAATCAACTTTGGAAATGGCATGGAAGTTTGCAAGTATAGTGGGAGGAAGTGCTGGATTTTGGTGAGGGGTGATGACAGTAGATGTAGGGATTCTGTGAAATTGATTCTATGAAAATCTATGTAAAATTGCATGTACCCTAAAACTATAAAACATAAATCATAAATCTAGTACTGAAGATTACAAAGGCAGTAGTACTTAAACTAGCCAGTGTGTATCAAATACATGTAGAACATCAATGTTCATATTCAATTGGTACAGAGTCTAAAATAATAAAAATCAGTAGAGAATTATGTATTACAAAATGAATTGTGCACCATTACAGGACTTAATTCTAATTCAAACTACATATTTAGCAATGTGATTTTTTTCTTCTGTTGAACAATACAAATTAAAACTCACTGAAAGTCAAACACATCTATAAGTTCCAAGTTCCCCCATCTTTGTGCAAAAAAAACCTTTTTAACTTTTCTCTGATAATTACAATACCACGTATTTGGTAAGAATTTAATGATGTGAAAATATTTAAGTCTGTGCAAACTTAAAGGAGTGCCAGTTGCCATTTGAACAAAATGTTGCAAGGGCCATGACTTGAAGTAAGTGGGGCTGCACAGTGGCTCAATGGCTAGCAGTGCTGCCTCACAGTGCCATGAACCTGGGTTCAATTCCACCCTCGGGTGACTGTGTATGTGGAGTTTGCATGCTTTCCTCATGTCTGCATGGGTTTCCTTTGTGTGCTCCGGTTTCCTCCCACAGTCCAAAGATGTGCAGGCTAGGTGGATTGGCCATGCTAAATTGCCCATAGTGTTCAGGGATGTGTAGATTACAAGGGTTATAGGGCAATGTGTCTGGGTGGGATGTTCTCAGGGTCGGTGTGGACTTGTTGGTCTGAAGGGCCTGTTTCTACACTGTAAGAATTCTTGATTGGGTTACAAGCTGTTAAGCAGTGTATAAATGTCATAGATTGAGTATGACAGAATTTAATTTTAATTCCTTTCTAGTTTAATGAAGTGAAAGTATTAATTATTGAAAATTAACTCAATCCTACAGTGGTGGGAAAATGAGGATGAGGACTTTGAATTCAGTGTGGTGGGGAACAAACTTTATTTGAAACTCCAACTTCAAATAAAACAAACAAAAAACCTTTCACTTAACCATTTCTTTTCCTGGTATATGATTCTTCCCATAGAAGGTTATGTAGCCATTAACAGTGGGTGATCATATGCTCTTTTCTGGAAGGGAAAAGAAGGTTGTTCAATAAATTTGAAATCACTAAATTATAGTATACAATATTTAGTTGTACTGGTTTGAAGACGCTGTTTTACCTTTTGATAACATGCATATCTTTTTTACTTATATAGTTACAGATTATGGTGCATGTTTCTTAAGCCAATTTTACTTTGTATTTATGCACAATATTTTCTTTTGAATTTCATTTCAGATTGCTATTCCTAATAATAATCAGTTGAGATGTGTTTCATGGAATAAAGACCAAGGATTTATTGCGTGCGGAGGGGAAGATGGCCTTTTAAAAGTACTGAAACTTGAAACACAGACAGGTAAGGAAAAATAAATAGAAGCCAATGATGTAAGTAGTATTATACTGTTCAATTTCCAAAATATATGTAACAGATTCAGTTTCATGGCCAAGATGAACCTGGAGAACTGTTCTTTTTTCTGTGAGATGGCAGGGTAAAGAAATTGTAAGAAAGTGAGCAACCAGATTATTTAGACTGATAACTATAAAGAATGGCTTGATTGTTCATTCTTTGAAAAAAAAATGTCTTGGGCTTACGTAATAAGACCATAAGACATAGGAGTGGAAGTAAGGCCATTCCACCCATCAAGTCCACTCTGCCATTTAAATCATGGCTGATGGGCATTCCAACTCCACTTCCCTGCACTCTCCCCGTAGCCCTTGATTCCTTCTGAGATCAAGAATTTGTTGATCTCTGCCTTGAAGGCATCCAACGTCCTGGCCTCCACTGCACTCTGCGGCAATGAATTCCACAAGCCCACCACTCTTTGGTATATCAGAGGTAGGGAGAGAGATGAGGGATGCCAGTGGCTGGACAGAGAACCCACAGAGAGAGAAGGGAAGAAGGTCATGAAGTCAGAGATGGAGTTGACAAATTGAGCTCAAGACCCAGGAGGAGGATGGTGCAAGGTGGGTGCAGGAGCTACGAGACCCTCTTCCCCCTTAGGCTTCCTTTTGTGCCCTCCCCAGTTCTCTTCACCCCCACCTCCATTCTGGTTCTGAAGAAGAACCATATCAGACTCAACTATATAAGTACCGCTCTCTGGTATACCAAAGTACATGCAGTAGTTAATGAGCGCTTCCCAACTTTTTCCAACAGTGATCCTCCTTTTAAGGCTTGTCAAATTGCCAAATTTAAAATTGTCATCTCCTTCATGGACAACTTTGAGTGTAGGTGATGGAATGACTTTTGAGACCATGGGGTGAGAGGTGAGAGCCTATGAGAGCAGGAGGCCTGTAGAGCAGGAACATGCCTGCAGTAACTCAGTTGAAGCTTCATGGTGGCCATTACTGCCTTGAAACTTGCGCCCCCAGACTTTAGCCTGCAACCTCCATTGGAGTTCTGATTCCCCACTTTAGGAAGACCTGAATTAGAGGAAGTAAATCTTTCTCCTGGGCAATATATTGGTCAAGGAAGAAAGCCAGGTCACAAGGGAAAATCTGTGAAGGATACATTTACATCAGATTGGATTGATTTAAGAAGTGGCAAAATGTTATCTTGGTATGAAAGCAAAATATGGCAGATACAGAATTGGCTGGCCAACAGAAGACAGCGAGTGGTAGTAGAAGGAAAATATTCTGCCTGGAAGTCAGTGGTGAGTGGGGTTCCACAGGGCTCTGTCCTTGGGCCTCTACTGTTTGTAATTTTTATTAATGACTTGGATGAGGGGATTGAAGGATGGGTCAGCAAGTTTGCAGACGACACAAAGGTCGGAGGTGTCGTTGACAGTATAGAGGGCTGTTGTAGGCTGCAGCGGGACATTGACAGGATGCAGAGATGGGCTGAGAGGTGGCAGATGGAGTTCAACCTGGATAAATGCGAGGTGATGCATTTTGGAAGGTCGAATTTGAAAGCTGAGTACAGGATTAATGATAGGATTCTTGGCAGTGTGGAGGAACAGAGGGATCTTGGTGTGCAGATACATAGATCCCTTAAAATGGCCACCCAAGTGGACAGGGTTGTTAAGAAAGCATATGGTGTTTTGGCTTTCATTAACAGGGGGATTGAGTTGAAGAGTCGTGAGATCTTGTTGCAGCTCTATAAAGCTTTGGTTAGACTGCACTTGGAATACTGCGTCCAGTTCTGGTCGCCCTATTATAGGAAAGATGTGGATGCTTTGGAGACGGTTCAGAGGAGGTTTACCAGGATGCTGCCTGGACTGGAGGGCTTATCTTATGAAGAGAGGTTGACTGAGCTTGGTCTCTTTTCATTGGAGAAAAGGAGGAGGAGAGGGGACCTAATTGAGATATACAAGATAATGAGAGGCATAGATAGAGTTGATAGCCAGAGACTATTTCCCAGGGCAGAAATGGCTAGCATGAGGGGTCATAGTTTTAAGCTGGTTGGTGGAAAGTATAGAGGGGATGTCAGAGGCGGGTTCTTTACACAGAGAGTTGTGAGAGCATGGAATGTGTTGCCAGCAGCAGTTGTGGAAGCAAGGTCATTGAGGTCATTTAAGAGACTGCTGGACATGCATATGGTCACAGAAATTTGAGGGTGCATACATGAGGATCAATGGTTGGCACAACATTGTGGGCTGAAGGGCCTGTTCTGTGCTGTACTGTTCTATGTTCTATGTTCTAGATGCTGGAAATCTGAAACAAACACAGAAAATGCTAGAGAAATTCAGCATTCTAGCAGCAACTGTGCAAGAGAAACAGAGTTAACGTGTTGAGTCTGATATGGTTCTTCTTCAAAACCAGTTTGGAGGTGGGGGTGAAGAGAGCTGGGGACAGTACAAAAGGAAGCCTAAGGGGAAGATGGTCTCCTAGCTCCTGCACCCTCCTTGTGCCATCCTCCTCCTGGGAGTTGAGCTCTCTTTGTCAACTCCATCTCTGACTTCTTGACCTTCTTCCCTTCTCTCTCTGTGGGTTCTCTGTCCAGCCACTGGCATCCCTCATCTCTCTCCCCACCTCAGAATTCCAGTTCGGAATCAGGCATGTTTCCTTGCATGTGTGCTGGAGTGAATTTCCGCGTGATGTCACATGTAAAATCTACGTGATGACGTCAGTTTTGGTACATGCGTTCCCCAATGATCATGCATGTGTTGTTGTCTGCAGTTGTTGGCATCAGTAAATACTGCTAAAATGAAAAGGAAGTCCATTTTCCCCTAAGGTTTAAACAGTTAGATGAGAATCTTGGTGGTAAGTGGCAAAAGCCCAATTTGCATGTATTAACAACTCATTATTAGCTAATCTCACCTCATTTATATGCAGGCTGCTATTCTTCCAGATGCAGGCGAGAAACTAGATGGCACCAATTCCTGACTTGAAAATCACAACAGTTACGTAGTGTCTGCATCTTCTCCTGGCTTTTATTACCATCGTCTCCCATCATCTCAGGGCTTGCACATGGACAGCGACCACCTCCATTCGTTGAATTTGGCATTGGCAAAAGACCAGCATCACCACATCATGGCACATCCTGTTAATAACATAAACAGTTCAGCATTTCATGATTGCGCTTTGGAGCTCACCGGCTCCTTATACTGCATTGCTTCTGCCAGGCACTCTGTGTGCAGACTCATTTACTTTACATTTACCTGGATGAACACAGAATCTCTGAATTGCTTTGCCTTTTAGCAGGCCGGAAGAGAAAGAACTTGTCATGCTTGCCAACTCTGAATGGTTGAGGGGTTGGACATGTTGCTCTTTGTTGCTATGCTGTGTCAATGCCACGCTTACAGCATGGGCCAGCAGTCTGTGTGACAGACACATTACATCTGCTTCAGCTAAATGATCATGATCGAAAATTGAAGCGTGCCGTCCTTAGTTGAGTCAAGAAGGACTTTGGTCAGTCAGGAGATATTGCCATATTAAATTAAGGGAAACACCTAATTGCAGTGCAGGGGTTCGGCCATGGTTATTGAGATGCTCAGAATGGCCATAGTCCTCCCTGTGAGCTCAAGAATTCTTTTCTTATAGGGGCTAAGAATGTCAGCCATGCCACCATCTTGGCCCTTTCATCCCTATTGTGGACTGTTTTTTCCTGTGCTGAGGCACAAGTAGAATTGAGTGAGATGAAATTGCCTAACAGCTGTTAGTGATGGTACAGGAGTAGAAAAGGTGGTGAGGTGTCCCAAGTGAGTGAATGGGAAGCACAAGACCAGGAAAGCTTAGTTATCTGGGGTTTAGGTAGGTGAGAGTCATTGAGGGAGATGCTGTTTGCATTACTGAGAGTGGTATGAGCCATGGTGAGAGGTGGGTGCAGTAGCAGAATTAGTGTATGAGATAGCAAAGAGAAGATGTGGCACTTACCATTGAACTTGTATCATGGTGACATCTTTCTTGAGACTGTAGAAACTGCGTCCGGATGGTTACCTTAGACCAATCTAATGTCATTGCCTCTGTCGGTGATCCTGAAGAAACAGAATGGCCCGTTTCTCCACCACTCCGTCCAGTAAGACTTCCTGGTCCCTATCAGTGAATCAGGTTACCAGCTTCCCTTTGTGAACCATCTCCTTTGGATTAGTAATGGAACAACACAGTGTTCAGGATAGCTCCTGGCTTGCACTGTTTGAGCTCGTGAGCAACTGGATTTTAAATATGGTACTGGTGTGAACATCTACGCTGCATATAAACATCTGCCTGAGCTAATGCAATGCATTATTAATGAGCTGAATTGTGGAGGCTTACATGAGAAAAGTCATCAGAGTTCATGGAAGGAAACCGTATGTGTAACTCTCAGAAATGAACACTTGCCGAAATATGTGGGAAAATTCTACCATTTGTTCCTAATACAGCATTAATACTGTATGAGAAGAGAAAGCTGATTGGTTGAAAAATAGACTCTCATTGGTCAATCATTGCCCTGAGAAATGAACCTGAAAATGTTCGTCATCTGTTTGTTGAGTTGAAGTAGGTATAGGCGTTCTTTCTGTCTGAAAAGAATTGGAGACCTATGTATTACTATTTTGGTCAGTAATGTAGTTAAATGAATTGAATTGTTTCTTTTTCTGATGATAAAATATATAGTGAGATTTTCCTTAGCTCTTGATAATTTCCAATAATTTTCATACATTCATTTTAGATGTGCTTAAGTGGTATTCCCCATGAATTTGAGTTTGTCTTGTCATCTGCAGAATGGACCCTAAAATGAGTGTATTTTCAGGTGGAATTTTCAGTCTGCTCCCAACAACAAAATTAATTATAGGCCTCCACTTTTAAAAGAACAGAAAGCTTAGGAAACTGTACTGGCACATTTGGTTTTATTTAGGTCTTTAATTTTATTCATGCCTGAAAGCTACACTATGTTTAGTTTTGATAATATTGTTCAAATTTGTATCTGTGTTTAAAGCAACAATAGATACTATGATCACATTGCATTTTATCTTAAGTTCTAATTAACTATTGTGGGTTTCTGTAGATGATACAAGATTAAAGGGACTGGCTGCACCCAGTAACCTTTCCATGAATCAGACATTAGAAGGACACAGCGGTAAGTTTTTTTTTAGTTTTATTCTTTCTTTTGTGTTTAAAGATGAATGCTCCATTAAGCTACTTAGGTGTTAGCTGTTGAACAATTTAAAATTGAGATGATTGCTCCTACTGCTATGGTTGCTAAACTGTTCTCATTGCAGATTGCATATACAAAACCAGAATTTATTGACCTGCCTAAACTGAATCAAATTTTAACCAGTTCCTTTTGATATTATAGATTCAGCTCCTTTGCATTGATAGACATTGTATGTAAAGATGCAACATGTCATTATAATTGCAGGGGAAGGGGTGTGATTGTTAATAAATTTCAAGCAAAATCCTTAAGCTATTAACATTTTTACCCAGAAAGTGATCTTATTTACTTGCCACTCAAAATTCCATGTAGGTAAATTATATACCAGAAGTTTATAGGAGACAATCTATGATATGCTAACCAAAACTTACATCATTGTTGATTGAGTTTTCATCTGTGAGAAATTAATGTGTCTCATCACCTCCTCTATAAGAGTTTTTTACACTTTTTAAATTTGTTTTGTGCGTCAGTTATCTCAGCAGGATTAGTGGGATTTCTGATTCTTACCAAACTAGCTATGAACCCAGTTGATAGGAGATGTGCAACATTTAGCCTGGGAAAGGCTTCCCCTAACTCTTTCTTTATGAACGTTTTTCTTTCAATGACACTTTAATTCCTGTTCCCTCTCCCACCCAAGAAAATATATGGGTCCTATTATTTTGACGAATGGGTGTGGTAACTAACTTGGGTGGATTTGTCTGTTTGTGAAAGTATGACTATTTTTATTCAGCCTGTTCAGACATGTTTTGACAAACCTGTGGAACAGGTGGGACTTGAACCTGTGACTTCTAACCCAGAGGTAGGGATGGTACTACTGTGGCACAAGAGCTGTCATTATGGAAGTATATATTTAGCATGCAATCGCATGTGACTATTGTAGCTAGCATATTAACCTATGCAATAGCTTGTGAATCCTCATTACCTGAGACAGTAAGGTAACTGCTAGAATTGACTCAAGTTTTCTGCCTGCCTATTTTTTGGAATTTGCTTTTCACAAATTGGAAAGAAAATCAAAATGTAGAGTGTGCAATATTAAGTAATAATACTATATAATAATATATAGTCATACGTGACCCCATGTGTATGCATTTAATGTGATAAAGTACCAGTCAACTTCTACCACAGACGATTCTTCATGCTTCCCAATAATCTGATGAAGAGGTTGAGAAAAAGGGTGGTCTGTTCAATCTCTGGTTGTAATATTATTACCTGCGCTACCATACATTGCCAAGCTATTATTTTCTGCATAAGATTCTTTCATTTATTACATTTGATGCTTAATTATTTCACAAGTTATAATTTTTTCAAAATGCAATGATTGACTTTTCTCTTGCCTGTGCATCTTTCTCATTTCTGTGGGTCATGTCTAATTACTAATGGGTGCAACTTTTGCAAACATTTAATGTGATACAAATTATAAACTACTTATGGCATGAATAATACAGGGACTAGGTGGAAAATGATCTTCTGTTGTACAGTTATCTTCTTCATTTATCTGTTTGACCAGGTGCGGTACAAGTGGTGACTTGGAATGAACAGTACCAGAAGCTGACAACTAGTGACCAGAATGGTCTAATTATTGTGTGGATGTTGTATAAAGGTCAGTTAACACTTCTGTGGTAAATAGCAAAATTGATTATGATGTGCGTAATATACTTATTATGAAATAACTTATTGGACACTTGCATTACAAAGATCTATCACATCAGAAGTACAGCACAGAAATTAGACCATTCAACCTAATCAGTCTATTCTGATGCTCCACTCAAATCCCTTCGCTTTTTTTTCTCGAATAAATCTACTTTTTGTCTACTCATGGGACATGGGCATTTTGAGCTGGCTAGCATTTATTGCCCATGCCTAGTTTTCCTTGAACATTTCATTGTACAGTTGAGAGTCAACCACATTTCTCTGGGTCTGGAGTCACATAGTGGCATAGTGTTGAAGATGACACATTTTTTCCCTAAAGGATGTAAGTGAGCTAGACGGGTGTTTTGTACAGTTGGCATTGGTTTCATGGTTATTAGGTAGGTTCTTAATTCCATATTTTTTATTGAATTCAATTTTCACATCTGCTGAGGCAGGATTTAAACTCCGGTCCCCAGCACATTAGCTGGAGTTCAGGAGAATGAGTGGGATCTGCTTAAGGTATATAAAATATTTAATGGAAACGGTACGGTGGTGTTGAACAGATGTTCCCCCTTGTGAGACAGTCTGAAACAAGAAGTCGTAGGTGTAGAGTGAGAGGCGGTTCAAAATTGAGATGAGAAGAAACTACTTCTCTGTGGGTTGTGAATCTGTGAAACTCACCACTACAGAGTGCAGTGGACGCAGAGTCAATCAACAGATTAAAGAAAAATGTTTTTGCTGAAAAGTGGGATAAAGGCTGTGGGGAGCAGGTAGGAGAGTGATGTTGAGACCAGGATAAGCCATGATCATGTTAAATGGTGGAGTGGGCTTGAAGGGCTGGATTGCCTACTCCGGTTCCTAATTTTTATGTTCCTACATTTGTGGATTAATAGTTTGACATAGTATTACTTTGCTAGCGCCTCCTTTTTCCCTTTAACTGCCTTATTCACTTTAAACACTCCTCGTGGTAAGCCAAATCTGAATAAGTGGTCCTTATCACTGTGTAAAAAAGCTTCTTCTGAATTCGTGATTGAATTTCTTGGTGACCAGTTTACATAGATTTGTGATGCATAGTAATGTAGGTTTAGTTCCTGCACTGACTAAGTGTAAGAAGGTCCTGCCTTCTCAATCTCACCCCTTGCCTGAGGCTTGGTGCCTCTCATGACAAACTCACCCCCATTTTTCTCTCTCTGAGGAGAGAGTAGCCCACTGACACCATGGTGACTTTACCTTAACCAACTTACCTTTACATGATGTCTAAACTTATTTTGGATCGCACCATTTAAATATAGAAGATACTTATATAGCAATTAAGATGAAAGTCTGACCTCCTTTGAATATTAATACACATATTTCATTTCTACATATACCATAGGGCAGGGAAATCGATGAAAGAGAGCCCATCAGGTTGAGTGGTTAGTGGCACAGTCTTATAATAGTTGTAGCACCAAGAAACATTAATAGGTTGAAAAATTTCAAGATAAAGAGAAACGTAAAAATAACACTGGGAGTAAAGTTAGAGCTGGTGGTAAATTATAAGGAAATTTATTCCTGGAATTTTTGTGTGTATAGGGAACCCAAATTTAAGAGAAAATGTGATTGTGAGGATGTTATAGCTGTGCACTTGTGGGGATATTGTATCTATGCTTTTGAAAATTATTTGCGAAAAATAACAAAATGTAATGTTCCTATGCATTATAACTAAAGATGCTCACTGCAGCAGTTTTCCAGTTGTTCTTTGAACAAGATTCAAACAATGAATTGTTAATTTTTGCTTTTTTAAAAAATTAAACCCCATGTTTGTGAATTGATTACAGGCTCTTGGTATGAGGAAATGATTAATAACAGAAACAAATCTGTGGTTCGCAGTATGAGCTGGAATGCTGATGGCCAGAAAATCTGTATTGTGTATGAAGATGGTGCTGTCATTGTGGGTTCAGTGGATGGTAATGTATTTCAGACTGAAGAATTAAAACATGAATTAGATTTTGATATTCAGATATCCAGAACTTTTATGGATTATTCAGTTTAATGAGTGTCCTTGTCACTTCAACTAAAAATGCTTTATTTACGATATCATTGTCCATTGAAATTAATTTCATAGCTATATTGCTGTTTATTAATTAATCATTTATAATAATTTAATTATGTATGTTAACAGTTTTGAAACCATTGTCCTACTACTTAGCTATAACTGCTAATTAATATTAACTTATTGATGATTAATGTTTTCTTTGATAGCCACATGTTTTCTGTGTTTCGTCAGGTAATCGTATTTGGGGTAAGGAATTGAAGGGCCTCCAATTAACTCAAGTTGCATGGTCACCAGACAGCAAGATTCTTATATTTGGCATGGCGAATGGAGAAATACACATATATGACAGCCAAGGAAATTTTATTGTAAGCTTATAGTTTTTTCATTATGGTTTTTGCCATTCTTATGGAACTTCTGCATGTACTTGCATATTTATCAAGGCTCAGTTCTAAGTATCCTAGTAAAGAGAATGCCACTAAATTTTTAAAATTGCAATGTTTGAGATCATTCAGAATTGGCTCACGTTTGGAGGTGTACAGAAAGTATGATTAATTAGGATGAATACTAGTGTGTTCAGTTAGGATGAAGTGTACATCTTTACTTATGAAAATTATCAATTATGAAAGCCTCTTGAGAAAGAATTATGATATTAATATTAATTTTTACTTCATCTACTGAAACTATCATTTTATTAGATTAAATTAATTGATAGCAAATTAAAAACAGAATTGTGTACAAAATGCGTAAATGGCAAAATATATTTCAATTTTATTTTCGTAGTGTAGGTATAATTTAATGGCTGTTTGATACGTGACAAGATTAAAACCGTTCCAGGGGAGGCAGTGGCCTTGTGACGTTGTCACTGGACTAGTAAATCAGAACTCCAGACTAATGTTCTGGGGATATAGATTTAAATCTCACTGTTGCAAATGGTGAAACTTCATTTTATTAAAAAACTGGAATCAAAAATCAAACTTATTGTCATTAAAAACTGTCTGGTTTACTAATACCCTTTAGGTAGGGAAAGCTGCCGTCCTGCCTGATCAGGCCAGCATTTGAACGTAGACTCACAGAAATTGCCCTCTGCACGTTCGGGATGGATAATAAATACTGGCATGTTGAATAAATGTAATACAAAGGCATATCTGTCATCTAACTTAATATGTATTCAGTATGTCTTTTTTTTAGGTAAAGCTGGTGTTGCAGTGTCTCGCCAATGTGACTGGTGCAGTCAGTATTGTTGGTGTCCATTGGTATTCAGGAACTGAAGGTTATGTTGAGCCAGACTGTCCCTGCTTAGCTATCTGCTTAGACAATGGTCGATGTCAAATAATGCGTCATGAGCATGATGACAGTAAGTATTATCATTATGTAAATAGCCATTTTTGGATTTTTTCCAGGAATTTTATTATTTTTTTTAGTTTATTCACCATTGCTGATATACCCATATCTGAAATAGTGCAATATTTTGCAAATATTATATGAATATTGTCAGTATTAGTGTCAAAATTCATTCTGACACTATCAGTGTAATACTGGGGGAGTGATAAACTGATTGAGGTGTCATTTTTTTGGATGAGTCTTTAAACTGAGGCCTAGTCTGATCTCTCAAGTGCAGTCTTCTTGTATTTTTCATAACAGATGCTGTCTTGATTGATACTGGTATAAATGTGGTTGGCATTCAGTGGAACCACTGTGGGAGTGTATTAGCTGTTGCTGGTTCCCAAGTATCAGCCGGCCAAGATAAACAGATCAATGTTGTGCAGTTCTACACTCCATTTGGTGAGGTGAGAGAGTTTCTTCTGATTTTGATATTTGGAATTTTAAGTTAACTGTATAGCCTATTTCATAAAAGCCTCATTTTTTCTAAAGGAAAGGTTTATGTTTTTATTGTTTAAATTATGAACTCTGAATCTTCAAGCTCATTCTCAACATTTGAATTGAGGAAATTAATAGCATTGTTTGAGCAAACTAAATTATTTCTACTTACAAATTGTCCTCTGTAGTTGCTGACAAAACATGACCATGCCTCAAAGTAATTGGCTGTGTAATGATTTAGGATGTTCTAAGGAAACAAATTATTCAGTCTAAACATAAGTTTTTTCGTTTCTTCCTTTACCAGAAGTGTTTGAAGACTTATAATCCTTCTTTGTATAGAAGGTTTAAGTAAGAGTATTCGATTGAAATATCTAAAATTATCTAAATCAACATCAGTTTCAGACAGAAGATGCAGTTGCTAAATTTGAGGAATACTGCCATATTGTACGTTACATTCTTGGTATTTTGAGTTATGATATGTGTTTTCTCCACTATACCAATTTCTCAAGCATTTGCGTACGTTAAAAGTGTCTGGCAAGCAGATGTATGCAGTGTCATGGGAAGGAGGAGGGCTGAGAATTGCACTTGCTGTTGATTCTTTTATTTATTTTGCCAACATCAGACCAGATTACAAGGTAAAACCAGTGACATCCCTAAATATTTTTGCATGCTCTAAAGTTATGCAATTGTTATTTCTTCATAGAAAATCTTTACATTTGTAGTTAAGAGTTATACAATGTGCTTAACAAAAAAACCAACATTGTTAATTATTTGTAAAATCCAAGTACTGAAGAAATATTTCAGCTCGCATAATCCACCATGATAATAAGTGTAATTTAATGCCTCTTGCCATCTTTCCCCCCTCAACTCCCATTGACAGTTTTAATTCTAGGCTTAACTATTGCAGTGCTTTCCTGGCCTACCTTCTTCTCTGCACCCTCTATAACTTGGACTGCTCTAAAACTTTGCTTACCATTTCATAACTTGTATCTGTTTCTGTTCACTTCTCTTTTGAGTTTGTTGATCTACTTTGGCTCCCAATCTGGCAACAGTACAGTTTCAAAACTCTTAAAGTTGTTTTCCAATCTCTTGCCTCTCTACATCACTGAAATCTGCTTCATGCCTGTAAGCCATGTCTGTGTTCCTCTCTTTCTGACATTATCGCTGATTGCTAACACAATATTGAAACAAATACTATGCTTTGAACTTGAATAGATCGAAGCTCTTCAATTCCTTCCCTAAACCTCTCCATCTATCTTTAGTACCCTAGTCAAAATGCATTTGTGCTTTTGGTCAACAGTCACAAATGATGGCAGGACTCGTCATTCTGTGCCCCTAATTTTAGATTCAGTTATGTGAGGAATCATCTACTCAGCATCTACCCTTTCATTTGCCTCAGGATCCTTCTGTTTTTCTGTAAGATCACCTCTCATTTTTCTATCATCCTATCTTTTTCTCATAGGAAACTCCTTCAACACAGGAGACAGTGTAATAAATATTCTGTGAACTATCTCCAATGTAAATAGATAATCCTTCTTATAAGGAGGTGAAAACTAAACTCATTACTCCTGATGTGATCTCACTAACATTTTAGACATATTTAAGCCAGACTCTCTATCTACCCTCCCCTTGATAAAAGGCCAACATTCCCTTTCCCTTCCTAATGCTTTACTGTAACTGCATGCTAACACAATATGGTCTGTCATTTTAGTGACTTGTGGTCTAAAGAACCTTTCTTAATGAATCTATAATTTTTTTTTCATTAAGCAAACATGCTGATCTAATTTTTTACCTTTTGGCAGTGGGGTTATTGCTCCAACACAGTAGTATATGCATATACCAGACCAGATCGACTGGAATACTGTGTAGTCTTTTGGGACACCAAGAACAATGAAAAGTATGTAAAATACGTAAGGAGTCTGATTTCAATAACTACATGCGGAGACTTTTGCATTTTAGCAACCAAAGCAGATGACAGTTCTCCTCAGGTAGGAGATTATTTCTACAGTTTCCTAAATTTCGTAAAAATGTTGCAACTGAAATATTTAGTCAACTGTTCATTCACCCATCTATCCCAAAAATTGATTGAATAAAATGCTTGCGAGACAGATCAACTGATCTTTGCTCTCTAATTGATATACAACAATGACAAATAGTTGACATGAAGTTCAAGCATTAACATAGATCAGGCATGATCTAATTGAAAAGCCGTGCTGGCTTGAGAGTTTAAATGTCCTACTTTTGAGTTTAATTTTGCTGTAATCTGCTATCAAGGAAATGTCCAGTGAGCTGTAGAGAACAGCAAAGACGTAATATTTTCAGGCAATGATGAGAAAGCACCATTGCCAGAAAGTGGTCACAAATAATAAAAGATATATATCTAAAACCCTGCACCTGTTCAAGGCCGCAGATCATCAGAATTTCCGGCCTTAAACTTTACCTGCAATTGCATGTTAGGCCTCAGACATCAGAAATCTTTTGCTACTAGAAATCTTTTTGGATGAAAATGGATAACTAGAAAATCTCAACTCCATTTAGTCTTGCGGAGGTGAGCAGATGGTATGAATTACTGCAATTTAATAAGATCTTTATTTTGATTGCTTAGCTTGACTTTGTAATTCTTATGGATTCCTTGTGGGAGTGTGAGGCTAATCAGAGTACCATGTTCTCTGGATTTACGTGCACCCAATCACTCAGCCAGTGAATGATCTGCACAGGTTGGGTGGTGAGAATATCTAACTTCCATTTCTTCTTTTGGATTTCCACTCCTTTTATCTCATCTTCCTGTTTGAAGAGGAAAGAATCAGGAAAATTGGCCCAAATTCCTCCTTTTCTAAACAGCTATTTCCTACTTCTGTAATTAACCAAATTTTATTTGTCTGGTGGACCAACAGGAGGTTAGAAGAACACAGCAGGCCAGACAGCGTCTGGAGGAAAGGAGCAGTCAATGTTTCGGGTATTACCCTTAACTGAAGAAAGGTAACACCCTAGAGTTGACACTCCTTTCCTCCTGATGCTGCCTGGCCTGCTGTGTTCTTTCACTCTCCTGTTTGTCTACTTTGGATTCCAGTATCTGCAGATTTTTTTGTCTCTAACTATATTTGTTTGTTATTTTCCTCCCTAATTTTAATATTCTCCCCAATTACATTCCTTTAGAATCATAATCCAGCTAAATGAAATTATGGGAGATTCTAATGTTAATTTCTTACACTGTAAAACATAAAATCCAAGTTTTAAAAAAAATGCAAAAAAAGTTCAAGAGGTTAATCTTGAATAGCCTTTTTCCTTATTCACAAGTAACAACTGTGCTGGTTTTGAATTTGTCAGCATTTGAGACCAAAAGACTAGGCAGGTACTGCAGGAATTCCCTGTAACCATCCCTTTGCCAAATAGATACATTACTTTGAATGCTGCTGGGGAGAGGAGGAAACTGCCGCTTAGAGGGAAGTGGTAACCGTCGAACTCGTTGCACTGTAGTTGGTTCTGTTTCACTGGAAAGAAGGAGAAAGAGTGGGAATGCTATATTAACAGGGGTTCAATTGTAAGGGAAACGGATGGATAGTTCTGTGGCCTCAAACGAAACTCCAAGATGATCTGTTGCCTCACCTATGCTAGGGTAGAGCATACCTGACTGTAGCTGCAGGACATTCTGAAGTGACCAGGGTACACATTAGTACAACAACATATGTAAGAAAAGAGCTGAGATCCTCAAAGTAGAATATAGGAAATTAGGAAGCGAGTTTAAAAAATAGGACTCAAAAGTAGTGATCTCGGGACTGCTAAAGATGCCATGAGCCAGACAGCTTAGACATAGCAGGATATATCATGTGAACAGGATATACCAGGTGAACGTGTGACTAGAGAAAGCGTGCAAGAGGTAGGGTTATGATTCTTGGGATATTGGGACCAGTTCTGACGGAAGTGGCACCAACATAAGCTGGATAGATTGCATCTGAGCAAGACCAAAACTAATGTCGTAGTCATACAGCACAGCAACAGATCCTTTACCCGTCTATGCCAGACATCCCAATCTGACTCAGTTCCATTTGCGAGTATTTAGCCCATATCCCTCTAAACCCTTTCTAATCATATACCCATCCAGATGCCTTTTAAATGTTGTAATTGTACCAGTTTCCACCACTTCCTCTGGCAGCTCATTCCACACATGTACCACCATCCGTGTGAAAAAGTTACCCCTCTAAATCTTTCCCTTCTTGCCTTAAATCTGTGCCCTCTAGTTTTGGACTCACTCTTGTAAAAAGATCTTGGCTGTTCACCCTATTCATGCCCCTCATGATTTTATAAACATCCATAAAGTCACTTCTCACCCTCCCACTCTCCAGGAAAAAAACCTCTGCCTATTCAGCCTGTCCCTATAACTCATACCCCTTAATTCTGGCAACATCCTTCCTCGGGGAAAATTTATGGCCGGAGTGGGTTTAAGTTAAAATGGGAAGCAGATGGGAATCTATACAGGGAGATGGGTGACAGGGAGATAAGGACTAAAACAAAAGATAATGTATTCTGTGTTATGTGTGAATGATACATAAAAAGCAGGCCAAATCCAACCTGGCTAATTACTGCTCCATCAGTCCACTCTTGATTATCAACAAAGTGATGGACGGTGGCATCAACAGTGCTATCAAGCACCACCTGCTCAGCAATAACCTGCTCAGTGATGTGCAATTTGCATTCCACCAAAGCCACTGACTGTCTGACCTTATTACAGCCTTGGTTCAAACATGGACATAAGAACTGAACTCCAGAGGTGAGGTGACGGTGACAGCCCTTAACACACAGGCTGCATTTAACCAAGTGTAACATCAAGGAGTCATACCTGGCACGTAGGAAGATGGTTTTGGTTGTTGGAGGTCCGTCACCTCAGCTCCTGGACATCTCTGCAGGAGTTCCTCAGGGTAGTGTCCTAGGCGCAACCATCCTCAGCTGCTTCATCAATGACCTTCCCTACGAAGTGATGTTCGCCGAATATTACACAATGTTCAGCACCACTCGTGACTCCTCAAACTGCTCCGCAGTCCGTATTCAAATGCAAGACGATCTGTACAATATCCAGGCTTGGGCTGACAAGTGGCAAGTAACATTCGTTCCACACAAATGTCAGGCTATGACCATCACCAATAAGAGACAACCTAACCACTGCCTCTTGACATTCAGTGGTGTTACCATCACTAAATCTCCCATTATCAAAATGCTGGAGGTTATCATTGACCAGAATCTCAACTGGATTCGCCACATAAACACAGTGGCTACGAGAGCAGGTCAGACGCTAGAAAAGTCCAGTGAGCCATTCACCTGATTCTCCAAAGCTTGTGCATCATTTACAGGCTACAAATCAGAAGTTTGATGGAAAACTCTCCACTTGCCTGGATAAGTGCAGCTCCAACTACACTCAAGAAGCTTGACACCATCCAGGACAAAGCAGCGTGGTTGACTGGCAACACATCCACAAATATCCACTGCCTCCACCACTGATGCCCAATAGCAGCAGTGCTTGATATCTATAAGCTGCACTGTAGAAAAGCACCGAAGATCCTCAGACAGCATCTACTAAACCCACAACCACTTCCATCTCGAAAGACAAGGGCAGCAGATACTTGGGAACGTTACCACCTTCAAGTTCCCCTCCAAGCCACTCACCATCTTGACTTGGAAATATATTGCCGTTCCTTTACTGTTGCTGGGTCAACATCCTGGAATTCTTTCCCTAATAGCACTATGGGTCAATCCACAGGAGGTGGACTGCTGTGGTTCGAGAAAGCAGGTCACTACCACCTTCTCAACGGCAGCTAAGGTTGGGCAAGAAATGCTGGCCAGGCAGCAATGCCCATATTCCACAAATGAATTTCAAAAAATAAGAAGGCAGGAAGAAAACAGCAAATTATAGACTTGTTAGCTTGGGAAAATGGGAAAAAATGATAAAGTCCATTATGAAATATGTAACAGCAATTACTATGATAAAAACAAAAGCTTGCTGATGCTAGAAACTTGAATTAAAATATTGGAAATACTCAGCAGGTCTAGTAGGATTGTGAAAAGAACCAGTCACCTTTCCATCTCTCTGTGCATTCAGATGATCATCATCCAATGTTCCACCATATTTAACTTGATGCAATGACCAAAGGCATCTTCCCCTTCCCTTTCAAGGCGGTGAAGTAGAGTTTAGCAAAGCTGACCAGCTTTCTCGAATTGAAATAATGATGCTTAAGTTAAGAAATAGCGAAGTGGCAAATTTCAAAGGAAATTGCCTGATGATTCAAGTGGGATTGTGTTCAGTCAAAAGAGTTGGTCAAATGACTGTTCTCCTTTTGTTTTTTTTGTTATTTATGGTGTCATTGTGAGGACCTGCAGTGGAAAATATGTTTCAGTAGAATTGGTAAAATAGTGTCTATGTTACTGGAGTAGCAATCCACAGGCCTGGACCAGCAATCCAGATACATGCATTAAAATTCCATCATGGTATCTAAATCTTAAATGCAATTAAATAATTCTGGAATAAAATGATCTGAAGTTGTCAACATGAAACCTGACTGGTTCGCTAATATCAGGAAATCTGCTGACCTTGCAATGTCTGACCAATATGTAATTCTAACTTCAAAGCAATGTGATATATTGTTAAACTGCCTCTGATCTGACCTAGTAAACAATACTTGAGGATAAGACAAATGTAAGTTTTATCTTTGTCTTATGACATACTGTGTTATGTACTGATTTTGAACAACTGTAAGAATACTGTCATTTTATTCTGCTGTGTCACTTACTTATTTTTCTGTTTATGCGCTGCACTTGAAAGGATGACAGTGAGATGGAGTCTGTAGTTGCTATGGTAACCATTTCCATAATTTACTTCCGTGCTATTGGGGGAAATTTTACGAGGTACTTTTCGGTGGGTTTAGAGACAAGAATTAGAAAAAAATAATGTTGTGCATGAATGCCTCCTCCCTCTTTGTCCAGGAGCAGTTGCTGTGCATATATACTTAGGGGGAAAATGATGGTGTAGTGCCACGGGGCTAGTAATTCAGAGGCCAAGCTAATGCTCTGGCGCTGTGAGTTCACATCCCATCATGACAGCTATTTCAATGTAAATTCAATTAATAAATCTGGAATCCATAATATTTTTGTAACGGTGGCCATGAAGCTATCATTGATTGATATAAAAACTCAGCTTGTTCACTTATGTTGTCTTTAGCTGGTCTAGTTTGCAAGTAATTCCAGAAATGTTATTGATACTTAACTGCCATTTGAAATGGCCTAGCAAGCCACTCAGTTCAAGGACAATTTGGGTTTGGGCATCAAATGCTGGCCTTGCCAGTGGTGTTCACATCCTGTGATGAAAGAATAGATAAATAAAAACCTGTCTAGCACAGGCAAGCCAAATGAGATTACTAATAAAGCAATTAGCCAACATGCTTTGCAGATTTGACCAGTGATGCGCGGGATCCACACAGTGTCTCCAGCACAGCACCCACCTGCTTCTTTCATAGTCAGTGAAGGTTAGAGCATCATGAAACTAGAATATACTCTGCATGTTAAAGGCGTAAATTACAAAACATGAGGCTTCCAAAAGGCAGAGGCTTTCAGTTGCATGATTATCTCCTGCAACTGTTGTGCTGGATAGTGCTGGTGGTGAAGAAGTGGCTGCCATCTCACATAGCCATTTTGTGTCTCCATTTCATCCTGCCTTCTCTCATTCCAGTCAACTTGGCGACATTCTCATTGTGAATACTGTGAATGTTGCTGGCCACCCTGCAACAGCATGTGCTAAATTGCCTTTCTGAGACCCCAGCCCACCTGCTGACTAATGAATTTGATTCATGATCTCAGAGGCACATTTATATTTAACACATTGTACCAGCAGTGCTGCTAATTCGGCACACAGCCCAAAACAGTCCCATTGTCTGAAAAAAACTAAGTACAGAAAATTCAGCTCAACATGTTAGAATTATAACAGCAGGCCAATTAAACTTTAGGCAACTGATTTTTATTAAGCACAATTCTACATTCTAATTATTTGACCTTATTATTAAAATCAGTTTCACAACACCTGATTTTCTTCTGTTTTAGTACGTTCTAGTATTGTGTAATTCCATTGGAACACCCTTGGATTCAAAATATATTGACATTGGTAAGTATACAAATTTGATTGGATGAAAATATAAAAATTCAGGTAGTGTGTGGTATTCAAAATGTGAATAAGAGTGGTGTTTGTTTGATTTAGTCAGTTTCTTCATATGTGACTGAAGCAAATTCCTTAATATTTGGATCAAAATTCATTATGACAAAGCATACTTATGATAAAGAAATTGGGGGGAAATATTGCCTGGGTGGCAAGAAGGGTTTAAAGTTGGCAGGAATGGTGGAGTGAGTTTGTCTTCCCACCACTGCTGTAGTTTTACCAGTGGTAGTATTGGTGGTGAATGGCTACCATGTCCTTTGGCCAATTGAGGGTTTAAATGGCCAAAAGAATTGGAGCCTTTTCAAACAGAGTGACTACCACGTATATCCTGACGGGCTGAGAAAAATGTGGAATCCCTTCCTGATCAGTCATCCTGTGGCCTTCATGAGGACACCCCCTTCAGTAGCCACTGTTTCCAATGACATTGCTGGTAACCATCTGATTGGCTGGCATCTCCTGGGCATGGGGCATCCTCTGTTAAAGGGATGAAGGCTATATCTGTTGGCATGATCAATGCAAAATTCAGCTAAGGCTTCCATGGCAATGGAAATGAAGTTGCCCCTGAACTTTGGCTTGATGGTTGGGTCCACTACAGCCCTCTAAAATGCTAGTCATTCAGTTTGGTTACTATTCAAATAATATATGGACTCTTAAGGGTTAAATTACAAGGTTTATACAGATGTATGCCCTGAAATTTAGGAAGTTGAGAGGACTTGATGGAAAATGTTCAAGATCCTAAAAGGAACAGATCACAGATTGGAAGGAGCTATTTTTGTTAGCTTGGCAGTTTAGGACTAGGCATCATTGTTTAAAATATGAAGCCAGACCTTTCAGGAATGAAATTTGGAAACACTGCAATGGGTAGTCGAAGTTTGGAACTGTCTTTCGTAGATGGCAGTTGGCGTTAGATCTTGGATATTAATGAATATCAGGACCGTGCACTCCATTAGTATTCTAGCCAATTATGCTCATTTTAGGAAAGACCATAATCAAAACTAAAGTACTTATCCATAACACCAAACTGGCCCCAGTAAATGTGCAGATGCAGTGCATGATGCCTGCAGGAAGCACCGCTGATCTCCTCATGCTGCATTGATGTTTTTGTATCGCCGATAACATAGTGCGGAGGGTGAGGGGTTCAAAGAGTTTGGGACAAGGCAGAGGTGATGACAGGGCCTGACGAAGCAGAGTCTGCCTTCCCCAATGGGTCTGTAAAGTAAGACTCTTTAGCTGCCACTCATTTACCACTCCTGCCGTGAAACCTGGCTAGCTTCAGAAGAAGCTTACAATAATGATCCTAGGTATGAATGGCTTGACACAAAAGGAGTGGTTGAAGACTTTGGGTCTGTACCTGATGGAGTTTAGAAGGTTGAGTGGTAATCTCATTGAAACTTACAGAATACTGAGAGGCCTGGATGGAGTAGACGTGGAGAAAAGTTTCCACTAGTAGGAAAGACTTGGACTCAGGGGCACAGCCTCAGAGTGAAGAAGTGACAAAGTTTTGGCAAAGATCTGTAGCTTGTGTTGTGGGTGAGGTTGTTGACTTGTCGCCGAGATGGCTTGTTTTCGTTCAGATGTTTCTTCTCCATGCTCGGTGGCATCATTAGCGTAGCTTCCGATGAAGTGGTGTTATTCTACTCCGCTTGGAATTTATACTGTTTGGTCCATTATGGTGATTAATGTCATTTCCAGTTTTGATCTGTGTGGGTTTGCATGTGGATGAAGAAACTGACACTTTAGAACTGAGATGAGGAGGAATTTCTTCAGTCAGAGGGTGGTGAATCTGTGGAACTCATTGCCACCGGGTGCAATGTAAGCCAAGTCATGGAGGAGATTTGAGACAGAGGTAAATAGTTTCTTGATTGGTAAGGAGATTATGGTTACAGGGAAAAGGGCAGGAGAATGGGGTTAAGAAACATACCAGCAATGATTGAATGTTGCAGCCTACTTAATGGGCCAAATGGCCTAATTCTGCTCCTTAAACCCTTATAGTTTGCAGTCATCTGGAGCTGTTGCTCTGCCTGTTCCACCTGCTGCTCGTATTGCTGTCGCTGCTGAAGAGGCGTATACCTCATGGTTTGCAATAGCACACTGCACATTGTCCAGACACACTGTGTTCATGTGCCAATTACAGCACTGTAGTGCTCCTCTGCAGTAAGTTTCTGTCATGTGGACTGGACAATTTGTATGCACTTCTGTTGCTTTTGAATGACATCGGCTCTCTCTTTGTCCGTGCGCCTGTGCGATTCACCAATTCACAGTCAATCAAAACAGCTGGTAACTCTGGCGCATTTGATTGAATCTTTAGAAAAGATTCTGCCATAGAGATTTATAATGTAAATGTTTTCAGTGATGGGGCGTAGTTTTGTAGAATTTGTTTGTCTTTATACCTTACTAGAAAATGGTAAAATTATCATTGCAGTATTGATATCATACTGCATTAAGCTATTCATCTGATATTTTATTTTGGTTCAAGTGATCATTAAAATCCTTAATAGGAAAGCAACAAAAAGGTTACCTGAACTGTATACATACAAAGCAAGAGAAATCTGACAACTGAAAATTATTTGTAGCCTGATGGCTGTGTATTACCATGAAAAAGTAGATGACTAAAACAAAAATTCAGTTAATATGTTGTAAATTATTCTAGCATGTTTTGTGTTCTGAATACCTGTTTGCAAATGCTGTAATCCCCAAAGTGGAAGGACGTGGAAAGGAATTATTTTCTTAATTTGTATAAAGTGAAGAGTTTGGACCTTTACACAATTTTCAGTATTTGGTGAGACAGTAATGAGATTGACACTGTTTCCTTTGAATATTATATGCCTATTATTTCCAATCATGTATATTTGAGAATATTAAAAATTTGAATGTTTAGATTTGACCGAGAGAAACCAAGATATATGATGATATTTTTGTATTGGTGCAGTGTTATTGTCTATTGCGTACCTAATTACATAATTTCATCCATCTTCCAAGGCAGTTGAGTCTTTCCTTGGTGCTAATCATTACTGTCATTTATCTAAAGCACTACTTAGGTATAGATATTTCAGTAATGAATGCCTTCAACTTGATCGGAGAGTAAATATGCAGGTTGAGGTTTTTAGTCTTGCTTCTGAATGAGTTATGTTGTCTCACTAGCCTGTTTTAACAGTGAAACCTTTCATCACTACGTTACAGAAGCAGCCAAGTATTCTTCTATTTTTCTGTCTCTGTGACATCCTGCAAAATTCTTTTTCAGTGTGGTAAACCTTCCGTACACAAGAGCAGTAGGATGTTGAGAAAATTTAATGTGTTTAGCTGACATAATGCTGGAAATAAAATGGTGTAAGATTTTGGAGTTCTCATCTTCTGTGCTTTGAAGTCTAGCCAGCTTCTCCATTCAGACATACTTGGTGTCCAGAAAGCTGGAAAGTATCTCATAATAATTTTTTTTTAGAAGTTCACAAGCAGCCTATATTAGTTGACAAGAAAACTTTATTGTGTGATAGATTTCAAATATCTGAATGTAAACCTAAAAGCATTAATGCTTTGACTTTACTATTCACTTGTTTTTCTACTATGTTGAAAGAATTGAACACAAATAATGTTCTTTATGCTTAGAATTTTATGCCTTTAGTTTCATAAATTCACAAAAAGATTTTAAACTTAGGCTTATTATTTTGAATTGTAGAATCCCTGCAATGTGGAAGCAGGCCATTGGGCCCAACAAGGCCCATGAACATCCTACCTGGACCCACCCTCACTCCCCCTGCATTTCCTACAGCCAATCCAGCCAACCTATGTACCCCTGAACACAATGGGCAATTTAGCATGGCCAATCCACCTAACCTGCACATCTTTGGACTGTAGGAGGAAACTGGAGCACCCAGAGGAGACCCATGCAGACATGGGGAGAATGTGCAGATACCACACAAACACTAAGGCTACAATTGAACCATGTGGTCCTGGCACTGTGAGGCAGCAGTGCTAACCACTGAGCCACCCTGCTATTTTGTGCTTTGGATTTGCCCTGAAAAAATGTATTGATTATTATGTAAGGATTAATATGATTCATTTCAAAATGTCAATCAACTATTGAACAAATAAGATACTTCCAAAATTTGAAACTGCTCACAAAGCATACAGACAGCAAATTCTCCTTTGTATGAATTTCCTAAAGCTTTATACAATGCCTCAAATCTAGGGACCTTTCTTTGCCTTTATTTTCTCTGAATTTTATTTCTCAAACAAACTTTCTATCCATTTCAATACTATTGTATTCTCTACTTTTTCAAAAATTGAAAGAATTTTGTATCCTATTTGTACCAGTAATTTTAAATTTTCAGCATTTCACTGTGGATCTGTGGGCCGAGATGAGCTCTCTTTTTATGGTCTGGTCTTTGTAGTGATGGAATGAATTAGGAACATTTGTAAGTTCTGAATTTTTACAATATTATAGCCATAAGCAGTGTTAATTAAGTCTTGTTTTCAAAGTTAATTTAGTGCAAAAACAAATTTTGTGAAAGTTTTATGTAAATGTTTTGATGTTTACAAGATATTTCAATATTTAAATGTCTTCCACATGCTTCACCATCTGGCTCTGGACTTGCTTTACTGCAGTGAATGTGTAACTGTGAAGAATATATTAAGTGTTTGATGGAGATTGTATTTCAGATACTAGCATGATTGCCTGAAACACATATTGGTACATGTAAGAGCCGACCTTGAAATGTGGTTAGTGATTCAGGAAAAGAAGTTAGACTTCATTACTAGCAATGTCAACGTTTATAGATGTAGAAAAATATAGAGCTGAATGTACGCATTTTGACTTGAATTTTTGATGAAGGAGATTCATAGCACCCTCCAGTGGCTTGGAGTCACCTTTCTCATGCAGTATTTCATACTTCATTCAACCGATTATGTACCTGGGTTCTCTGATGCACTTGTCCAATTGTGCAGAGATGGAATCGTTCACATTGCTACTGCTGCTTTACTTAAAAACCCAGCTGCATACTACTTCAAACACTGTGAAAGAGGAACTGCACTTCACATTGTCGTGCTCCACTGTTATCACTGAAAACGTGACTCAGAAACCAAAGTTCTCTCTCCACTTCATGTACAGGGATTTGTAGATGTTGGTGGCGAAATAGTGGACAGGAGCAGAAAGCCATGGCATTAGACTTAGCCAGACCAAATAGGGGCCATGGTTAGTGCTGGGTCCTGTGTTAAAATGAACACCTAGCAGTACAGAAAGATGGTTAATTATCTTAACGGGGGCGCGAGGAGGATGGAGGCAGACATCTGCCTCCTAACTCCCTATGAACAGACAGTTCTTGAACTGATGGAGAACAGCACCACTGCTCAAGTTGGCTTGGGAAAACCTCAATGTTCAGCTAACCCAATAAGCATCATTTTGCTGTACTGCTGCCACATTGTTATTGACGTTAAATAATTCTTAATCTGCACAACCTTTTTTATTCCTCTTAGATAACTAATTATCTCTTATGTAGGCAACTTCAGCACCCAAAAAGAGGCCAGCCCTTCCACGTCAGAGAAGAAAGTCAATGAATCCTCAGTGAATGTAGAACTTCATAAAATGTTGAGTAGCATGAATACGGTGATTAGCCAGAGTCATTTTCCAAAGTTGGGGGAGGGCAAATGGTTTAAGGTGAGAGGAGAAAGATTTAAAAAGGACTGGAGGGGCAACTTCTTCACGCGGAGGATGGTATGTATATGCAATGAATTGCCAGAGGAAGTGGTAGACACGGGTACAATTACAAAAGACGTTGGACCGCTATGTGAATAGGAAAGGTTTAGAGAGTAATGGGCCAAACGCAGGCAAATGGGACTAGTTCAGTTTGGGATACTTTGTTGGCATGGGCGAGTTGGACCAAAGAGTCTCTTTCCATGCTGTATGACTCTACGACTCAACCTATACTCACCACCAGCTCAGAGACTCTCACCTCAGTGGGTGCTCTATCTAGATTAGACTCAGGAATACAGTGTGGTGAGCACATTGCTGACACATGTCTGCTGAGGCCTCTTGCACTTGAAAGATTGCTGGAGACTAGGCACCTGCTCATTCTCAGGCAGAAGACAATCCCATGGTTTACACATTAATTTCTTGGTTAAAATACACTGGTAAGCCCAGGAACAGCAGGCTGGTTTGTCTCTGGCAGTTGATCAGCTGGATTGAAGGATGGAGCTGTCCACCATTGGTAACAGTACAATACGGGCTCCGGCATGTGCGCATCTGACTGTTTCCATGGAGCCGGTCATGGTGATTGAGGTCCGGCACCCTAAGTACCTGCTGAATATGCATATGGATCTGAACTTGATTGCTTTGACCATAGGAACTCTGCATCAGTGCCAAAGCAAGAGGGGGCCAGGCACCTCAACTTTATTCCAGGTGCCACCTTTTCTCAGCGAGACAGGTTGTTTCTCGGATGGAAGAGGAATCACAGGCAGAGCCTGCCAAGGAGCTACTTCTCAGTACTGTCCAGAAGCATCTAGGTGCCCATATTCTCCTCCTTATTTCTGGTCAGCCTGTATATGAACAGGGCACTCTCAGTAGATCTGGGGCATTTGGGTCAGAATTCTGTTGGGGATGACTGCCTAAGGCTTCCAAGTCAACAAGGCCAACCAGTGCATGAGCAGATAATCCCTGGGAAGTGAACACAATTTCATTCAAAGTACTCCTGAGCGCTCAGGTCAATCACAATGAAGTGTCATGTTGTGCTTTGGGACAGTGTAGCATAGTGGCTTCCCAGGGAGGTTCATTTCAGTACTTTTTGCCAATTCATGGGTATGGGCTTTGCTAGATGGCCTAGCATTTGTTGGAGAAGGAATGAACGTTTTGCATGGTTATTACACAGTTGACCTTAGACATAAGTTGGCAAGGTTTAAACTTTGTGTTCTTGTGAGTGGTGTGCAGCTCAGGCAGAGCCTGCAGAATTGTTTTCCTTTGTGCTGCTGTCCTTGTGGCCCTGTGACCTTTTAGGCACCCCAGTTCCATTGTTGCAATACTTTGTCATCATTAATGTCCCCAAGCTATCCTTGGAGTCCATGGCTTTGTGAATTACCATGGTCTTGTTGACCCTACACACTCTCCCTATGGAGAGACTAGAGCAATGGTGATCTTTGAGACATTCTCACCTGTCCTCTGCTCCCTGCTTCTTCCTGTCCACCCCCCATCCCCTTCTCCTAGGCTCCAAGGAATAAAAAGAAAATTGGCAGTAGCATGGAAATGAGGCAAGTTGAGGGTTTACTGAGATGCAATTACATGGAAATAAAGAAGTGATACTTAAGTAGTGAAATTCTGAAGTTATTGCTTAGCGTTTATAAGAAAAGTTGAAAATTTTTTTCCCCTACGTCAAGAGTCTATTTCATTCTTGCCATATTTTTCCAACATTTTCTCCATTGCCCATGCCATGCCGGGGAGGAGAAAGTTGCATTCATTGTGAATGACATCATACTTTGAGTTATTTGAGGAAATAATAAAAACAAGCTTGAATGCTGGATTATTTACTGACATGCAAGTCCAGCTCAATGGAGGTGGCAACTCATTGTCAAGTACAGCATCAGTGTTTTGCAGCTGTGTCTTTAAAAAGAGTTGCGGCATGTATGCATCACCTGGGATGCCTCCTTGACTGCAGAATTTCAAGATCCTGAGGCAGCTCTTTGTATGAGCCCTACAGACAAAGTTCTAGAACCACTCCGTTCCCAATAATCTTTCATTAACACCATGTTCCTGTCAGGAGCCAGCATGAGAATAGACAGTAAAGGGACAGTACTTACCCACTAATGAGACAGATAAGCCCTTGTTACCAAAAATGATCAGATGCAGTTATGTTTTTTGTCAATGAACCTTTCCTGGTTTTCATTCATTTACAGGATTGGGTGTCACTGCCTGGGCAGGTCAATCCAAAAAATACATTGTGTAACATTTCTTTGATTTGTGAGATCAAAGTATGAATGCTGGCAATCAATAGGTTGGTCCTGACACTGAGGGGAGAGCGTGGATTTTGTTAGATTACAAAGAAGGGAGAATTGATGAGCTGGGAACGTTGGTAGGTGATAGCTTGATCCAAGTTTCATTCACCTTTGCATATGACAATGACCCAGGATTCTTGTGAATAGTCCTTATTAGTACAAGATGAGAAGCCTCGACAAAAATGTAATTTTTTGGATGTGAGTTTGCTCGCTGAGCTGGAAGGTTAGTTTTCAGACGTTTCGTCACCATTCTAGGTAACATCATCAGTGAGCCTCCGGTGAAGCGCTGGTGTTATGTCCCGCTTTCTATTTATCTGCTTCAACCTGAGCTACAAATCTTCTCAAAACTCGCTATGTATTTTTTTCATCAATAATCTTCAATTCTACCCCTCTAGAAATAAAACCTGGTGCTTTTTTCTGATATATTTGTACTGAATCCTTTTGTTCCTTTCTGAGAGATTTCAATATCCGTCACCAAGATTGGCTTTATGCAACATTAGTGACTAATCTGGCTGATTCTTGAAAGAATTCCAGACAGATTTATGAAAAAGTAGCGAGGGGACCAACACAAGAGAAAAACTTCCTCACTAGTTTAACCAAATATATCTGTTGTAGATCCATCTCAATGATAATTTTGGTAGATGTGACCAATGTATAACCCTTGTGGGAGGAGATCCTTCTTCACACTTTGGACTTTTCCTTTATGTTGTGTAGCTCTCTCCCCTGATGAGTGGGACGGATTCAGAGCAGATGTAGCAAAGCTGGACATCTGTGAGCTACTAATAGGCCGTGAGCAGCAGTAAGATGATATTTTAGCACAATCTGTAGCCTTATGTTCCAGCCTATCTCTCAGCTAACCCCTTCCCTCCAATACTCTTACTATCATAATGCATCCAGCAGACAGTCATCACGCAAAACTAGAAATGAGGTACCAACCTAGTGAAGCTACCACACATGTTACATGCATGCCAACAAGTGGAAGCAGCATGCTATGGTCAGAAATAGGCAATCAGCAACCACCACACTAAAGTTCTATAGCATGCAACATCCCATTGTGAGTGGTGGTGGACAAATAAACAACCAACTGGAGGAACAAAAACAGAAGTTGCTGGAAAAGCTCAGCAGATCCGGCAGCATCTGTGGGGAAAAAAAAATGAGAGCTAACGCTTCGACCTGGTGACCCTTCCTCAGAATCAAATTAGAGGAAAGTTTCCTACATTAAATAACTGAATAAGTGAAACTTAGCATGTGATTGCAAAAGCTGAACTGTTTGCAGCAATCTGTAGCTAGAAGTTGATTAGATGATTCACTGTGGTCTCCCCTAGATTAAAGAAAGCAGGCATCTGCAAATATTATTCATTCCCCTCGATGGTAGGAAATGGATGAGTATACCAAGGATATCAAAAGTTTTGAATCCTGACGTAGTCCTGATAGTATCGCTGAAGCCATGCTTCAGATCTAGCTGTTCCATTTCAGTCACAACACAGGAAATCTTCCTGTTTGTCATGTAGATGTCACTTTATATTCTGTCCATAAAACAAAGGACGAATCCAATCAAACCAAGCATCACCCTATTTGTCAAATCTCAATTATCAGTAAAGTTAGAGCTATACAGCACAGAACAAAACCCCTAGGTCCAACTCATCCATGCCGGCTTGATAGCCTAACCTGATCGAGCCCCATTTGCCAGCATTTGGCCCATATCCCTCTAAATGCTTCCTACTCATGTACCCACCCAGATATCATTTAAATATCATGACTGTATCCACCACTTCCTCTGGCAGCTCATTCCATACACACACCGCCTTCTGCATAAAAAAGTTACCCCTTAGCTCACTAGTAAATCTTCCCTGTTTCACCTTAAACCTATGTGGTCTAGCTTTGGACTGCTGTACCCTGGAAAAAAGACATAGAACATTACAGCACAGTACAGGCCCTTCGGCCCTCGATGTTGTGCCAACCTGTCATACCGATTTGGCTTCGTCGGAGGCTCACTGATGATGTTACCTAGAATGGTGACGAAACATCTGAAAACTAACATTCCAGCTCGGCGAGCAAACTCACATCCAGATACCGATCTGAATCCCATCTAACCTTCACTATTCCATGTACGTCCATATGCTTGCCCAATGATGACTTAAATGTACTTAAAGTTGGCGAATCTACTACCATTGCAGGCAAAGCGTTCCATTCCCTTACTACTCTCTGAGTAAAGAAACTACCTCTGACATCTGTCGTATATCTTTCACCCCTCAATTTGAAGCTATGCCCCCTCATGCTTGTCATCACCATCCCTGGAAAAAGGCTCTCTCTATCCACTCTATCTAACCCTCTGATTATTTTATATGTTTCAATTAAGTCACATCTCAGCCTTCTTCTCTCCAATGAAAACAGTCTCAAGTCCCTCAGCCTTTCCTCATAAGACCTTCCCTCCATACCAGGCAACATCCTAGTAAATCTCCTCTGCACCCTTTCCAAAGCTTCCACATCCTTCTTATAATGTGGTGACCAGAACTGTACGCAATACTCCAAGTGCGGCCGCACCAGAGCTTTGTACAGCTGCAACATAACCTCTTGGTTCTGGAACTTGATCCCTCTATTAGACCTTGGCTATTCACCCTAACTGTGTCCCTCATGATTTTATAAACCTCTATAAGGCCACCCTTCAGCCTCCGCTGCTACAGGGAATAAAGCCCCAGGCTATTCAGCCTCTCCCTGTAGCCCAAACCCTCCAATCCAGGCAACATCCTTGTAAATCTTTTTTGTCCACTCTTCAAACAAAAATCAAGTTAGTCAGACATGACATCTCATGCACAAAGCTATGTTGACTATTCCTAATCAGTCCTTGCCTTTCCAAATGCATGTAAATTCTGTCCCTCAGAATCCCCTCTAACAACTTACCCACTACTGCCATTAGGCTCACCAGTGTATGGCCTTTCTTAAGTAAAGGCACCATATTAGCGAACCTGTAGTATTCCAGCAAGTCGCCCATGGCTGTCAATGATCCAAATATCTTGGCCAGGAGCCCACCCATCTCTTTCCTAGCTTCCCTCAAAGTTCTGGGAAACACCTGAAATGGTCCCGGGGCTTTCTGTACCTATATGCATTTTAGGACCTCCAGCATGCTCTCTTCTGTGATATTAACTATAAGGCATCACTATTTATTTCCCCAAGTTCCCTAGCTTCCATGTCCTACTTCACAGTAAATACTGATGTGAAATATTTGTTTAGTGTCTCACCCATCCCCTGTAGTTCCAAACATAGACGACCACGTTGATCTTTAAGGGGCCCTATTCTATCCCTAGTTACTCTTTTGCTCTTAATATGATTACAGAATCTCTTTGCAGTTTCCTAAGCTCCTTGCCAGAGCTATCTCATGTCATCTTGATCATCTTGATTTCCCTCTTAATTATACTTCTATTGACTTTATACTCCTCTAGAGATTCACTTGATCCCAGCTGTCTGTACCTGACATATGCTTCCTTTTTCTTAAACAGAGCTTCAATTTCTCTAATCATCCAGCATTCCCTACACCTTCCAGCCTTGCCCTTCACACTAACAGGAACATACTGTCTCTGAACTCTCATTCTCTCATGTCTAAAGGCCTCCCACATCCCAACTGTTCCTTTACCTGTGAATAGCTTCCTCCAATCAACTTATGAAAGTTCCTGCCTAGCACGATCAAAATTGGCCTTATTCCAATTTAGAACTTTAACTTTTTGTTCAATTCTAGTAGCATTATAATTGTTCCAAAGTTCTTCCCTACTGACACCTCAGTGTCTTGCCCTGCCTTATTTCCCACCAGAAAGTCAAGTGTTGGTCGTTTTCTAGTAGGTACATGCACGTACTGAATATGAAAGTCTTCTTGTACAGACTTAACAAATTCTTCCCCAATCAAGCCCTCAACACTATGACAGCCCCCGTTAATGTTTGGAAAGATAAAATCCCCTACCATTACAATCCTATTTTTCCTGCAGATATTTGTGATCCCCTTAGATAGTTACTTCTCAATCTTTCATTGACTGTTGGAGAGGACTTAGAATACAGGCCCAACAATGTGATCATCCCTATCCTATATCTCAGTTCCACCCATATAATTTCACTGGATGATCTTCCAAGAATATCTTCTCTAAGTACAGCTGTAATGTTATCCTTAACCAAAAACATCACTCCTCATCCTCTGTTTCCTCCCATTCTATAGTATCTATACCTTGGAACATTGAGTTGCTGGTCCTGTCCCTTCTTGAGCCATGTTTTTGTAATAGCTATGATATGATACATATTAAATTTAATGTTGATCTTGCTGTCTGTGCACCTATTCTGCAGCCCTAACATCTTAACTTTGTTCTATTGCCCTAATGCACTTTGTATGGTCTGCTCTCCCTGTACTACATGCAAAACAAAACTTTTTAACTGAACCTAGGTACATGTGACAATAATAAATCAAATCCCAGTCCCATGTTCACAACCATGCCCTAAGTTCGTCTGCTTTACCTGTCAGACTTCTTGGATTGCAGTAAATGCAATTTAATTTATCAGTTTTGTTTCGTTCTCTGCCGAGCTCTTGTTTGCTTTAACTAGCCTTCCCTTATCTACTGTACCATTTTATTTTGAAGGGGGATTGTTGATCAGATATGGTCAAGCACTCTGATACTTAAATTGTTCTCAAATGAGCAAATGAAAAAGTACAGCACAGGAACAGGCCCCTTGGCCCTCCAAGCCTGGGCTGACCATCATGCCCTAATTAATCTAAAAACAAACCTGCCATATTTTGAGATAACAAAGTGTAGAGCTGGATGAACAGCAGGCCGAGCAGGAAAGCTGACGTTTTGGGCCTAGACCCTTCTTCAGAAAATGTAGTTCAGAAATTTCTTCAGAAATTTTCTGAAGAAGGATCTTGGCCCGAAACATCAGCTTTCCTGCTCCTCTGATGCTGCCTGGCTTGCTATGTTCATCCAGCTCTACACCTTGCCCTCTCAGATTCTCCAGCATCTGCTGTTTCTACTACCCCTGCCATGTTTTGATCTGTATCCCTCTATTCCCTCCATATTCATGTACCCATCTAGGTGCCTCTTAAATGTCTTTAACGCGCCTGCTTCCATTACCTCTTCTGGTAGTGCATTCCAGGCTGCTACCACTCTGCGTGAAAACCTCCCTCGCACATCTCCCTTAAACTTTACCCCTCTGACCTTGAACCTGTGCCCCGTTGTAACTGGAACTTCAACCCTGGGAAAAAGCCTCTGAATATCCATCCTATCTATGCCTCTCATAATTTTGTAGTCCTCTATCAGGTGTCCTCTCAGCTACCGTCTTTCCAGTGAAAACAATACTAGTCTTTTTAACCTTTCCTCATAGCCAGTGCCCTGGAGACCAGGCAACACCCTCATGAACCTTGTCTGTACGCTCTCAAAAACTTCCACATCCTTTTCGTGGATATTTACAATGGAACCACCTACCAATGCAGTACCTCTTAGTCTAGATTTTATGTTCAAGTTATAATGTATCGCTGTATTGCTCCAAACTAAGTGCTGTCAACTAAGTCAAGCTGATGAATAATAGGAACAAAATTTGAATTAATGATAAGTAAAGTGCAGCCATTATTTTGTTATGTTAAGTAATACTTGTTAAAAAAACAGTGAATGATCTGAAACGTAATTTTGTTGGGCATTGTATCATAATGTATCGTGAGCACATTTTTCTAGTAATTTGTTTTTGCACAATGTTATGATTGACTTAGGAGGGACAGGACTGAATCCTTGTTCCACTTCCCCATTGTTCACATAAAGTTTGAATTTAAAAATGGAGATAATGATTCCATTTCAGATATATATAAAACAGAGCATCAGAAACGAGGTTCTTTAAGTGACGTCTGAAGAACTAGTTTATTGCAAAGAAACCTCTAAGCATAGATGTATTATATGCAAAAGGTAAGAACTGTATAGAGATATATATAAAACTAATCTTCTTGAAAGTAACACACACACACACCTGCAGGAGGAAATCTTTTGAAAAAAATTTGCTAATGACTTTTTTAATATGCAAGGTTAAACAAGGTACAGTGAAATACAAAAGTACTTGGTACATTTATAATAGTATTAATGACCCAAGCTATTTTCTAATTCATTTTAAAACCATCTCATAATAATACTATTTTTATTTTAGACCCACTGTTTATAACCATGACAAAAACACACGTAATTGTGGCCTCTAAAGAAGCATTTTACATCTGGCAATATCGTGTAGCCAAGAAACTCACAGCAATGGAAATCAACCAGGTAGCACGAACAAGGAAGGAGGGGCGGGAGAGGTTAGTGTTATCAATTTTTAGTGAAACAACAAAGTTAGCTTTATAAAAGGATGTGTCAGAGAAAGTTAGCATCAGCCACTGTTCCTTTTTCTCTATTGCTGGCCAGTGCCTCTACATGCAAAATAGATGTTGATTAAGGGCAGGCTGGATATGGTTGTAAATCTCTCTCTGATTGATTTCTGTGCTGGCATGCACTGTACAGACTCATGCACAAAGAAGCGTGATTTGGAGAATTGATGACTTCTGTGAAAATGTAACATAACATGAGTTGTTGATTTTAGTAAAGAAGTTACTTGTTTAAAATTCACTTTAATGGCATGTGCAAAATGCTTTAGGTCAGAGAATTACAATCCTACTAAGCAGATAGCCAACAGTCTTGTTGTCTTTAGAACAATGAAGACATGCTTCAAAGTGAATTTTTAATGCCACTTATTTGGGACAAGATATGTAAAATTATCTGATGCAAGAGGGATATTTTCATTTCTATTTCTTCATTGTTGCCCCTCTCTACTGTCTGCCAACATGCCCACGGCCTCATCCCTTCTCCCTTAGCTGTGTGATGTAGAGAATTGTACTCTGTATTCGGAGATTGGTTTTAAAACAAATTAGACTTGTAAAATGGATCTTGAAAACGGATTTTAGGATGACATCTTAATTTTCTATTTTGTTGGAATCTCAATAGCTAATAATTGATTATGACAAAATCATTCATGTACTAATTGTCTTTAAATTTAGTTGTAGAATAATGATTACTTTTTTTGTTGTCTTTAAGTTAAGATTTGCACTTTAGATCCTCTAGCATTGTTAATTTTTTAGAAAATTTCTAACAAAGAAACATGGTTTTTCTTTCTCATATGAACAGAATTTATCACGTTGATGATGAATCATCTGTTGCAGGAGATGGTACTGTAGATTTCAGCAAAGCTTTGCCCGTAAGTATTGCTTTTGTATTTGATGAAACAACAATGTCTTATTTGTGTTGCTGGCTTGTTTCTGGCAGAATATCAGAATGTCGTCAAGAGGTTGAAATATTTTGTGAAACATAACTAACCTGTTTATTTGCCTACTGATACTTTTACTTTACATTGCTATGACCCATTTTTGTGGGAGGAGGTTACTTTATTTGGGACCCTTATTTTAATTCTGACAGCTTGAAAATCTGACAGCTAATTGAGAATGAGCAAAGCTGTTGAAGATCAGTACATTTTTAAAGGTAGGAAAATGAGTTGAGAGTTATCAGAAATTGAATGGTGGGACAAATTCATTGGACCAAATGGCCTCTTACACTGCCTAATTCTTATGGTCTTATTGGTTAAGCATCTTAAATTAAGTAATCCCATGACTTCATATGCTTGCATAACTGTTATGTATGCCCTACATCTAAGTACATAGAAAATAAATTATATATCAGGACAGGAGATCTGTATTTTCAAAATTCTGTATCTCAGCCACCTTGTGTGAGCATGTAGTTGGAGTACTTTTTGTTGGTTGAATTCTTCACAAATGAAATTCATTTGCCTTGTTATTGGGCATGAGGACTGAATTGCCATGGGTTTGAGCACTTAATAAATGAGGTGGTGTGCGGACGATTATTATTATTTGGGGTTTGAGTTCCGAAGAGGAAGAACAAAATGAATGGTTTCACTTTGGGATCTGACTTCTCCAATATTATCAACAGCTGATGCATACAACTCAAATATTTCTCTAATGGGTAAAGGTCAGATTGACTCCATTGCACTAATAGCATCCTCTGCATACTGCAGGGATGAGTAGTGTTGTGAAGAAACCATGCCTTCCTTTTTTAAAGACACTGTTCCTACAAAGGGGGAGTTGCAGGCATTTTTCCAATGGTAGTGAAGGGAGAAAGTTCAGGTCTCCTTCTCCTTCTAGTGGCATAACCTGACACATTGGACAAGTAGAAGTTAGGAAGGACATCATGTTTCTATCACTGATAGGCAGGAAGCTCTCAAGACAGCCTCAGAGAGAACTGGAGCATTTGACATGGGTGATTTGTATCTAGAGTTTGGCTTCCTGAACCTGACAGCTATTCTGGTAAAGGTTCAATGACCGCACCCAAATGGTCAAGGTGAGTGAATGTATCTGTACTTTAGAGGTGAGCTGGCACATGGGGAGCCATTTAATGGGCTGGGAACAGTGTTTTGCTGAAACTGATTGCATCCACTCTCCAATTCATAAATTAATGTAGAATTTTATTCAATACTATATTAGAAATCATCTGAATCTGAGATAATTTTGGGGATGGGGAAAAGCATGGAATTGAAGACATGAGATGAAATGTTCTTGTGGATTTTTCATGTGATGTTTAATTTAGAATGCGACAGTGTTGGGATCCAAACTTAATTTTCTACCGGTGTGTTTGTTCTCCTTTAGACAACAAAGGATGCAATCTGCTGCGTCACAGCTTCTGATAAAATATTGATTGTGGTAATTCCATTTTTTCCATTTGATTTAGAAGTACATGTTCAGTATAAGATGATTTGAAGTAATATTTTGCTTTTAACTACTTCTAGTTTACTAATGAATTTTCATGTTCACAGTACGAACTAGCTTCATAACTGAGTTGCTAGATGAGGCATTTGGGTCATTGATTCCTATTTCTCAAGAGCTAAATAACCTACCGAAACTCCAATATGACCTGTAGGATTTACACAAACATTTCTGGCTGGAGCTAAGTGGCTCAGTATGAAGGGAAAGAAGATAATGCTGGTAGTAGCATGGCCACATCAACACTGTATTGCCAGCATCCCATGCACAATGCCAGGGTGTGAGTGGTATTGTAAAGAAACCATGTGTTGCTGGCAGTCTTCCTATTAATATAAAGGCACAGTTCCTATTAATAGAGAGTTGCAACTTGTTACTGCTGCGGGAGATTGAGGATCGCACATCAGGGAATGTGGTGGTAAACAAATTGGTCACATTTAAAAGTGATAAATAAGTCAAGTAGATTATGGTCTTCCACTGCCTTGTGGTCTCATTATAGATTACCCCAATGCTTCACTTGCTGAGTGCTAAGTTCAGTAGGATATGATGCTAACTAGTAGGTAGGCTACTGTGCTGGACTAAATGGGGAGTCAGCATGCTGTGATTGTTAGATTTTCGTTTAACAGCATTGAGATGTGTACCCAGCTCACAATATTCCAGGAGGTCTGGCTCAATTTTGGTGATGTTCGAATTTTTCAGCTTGGTGCCTAACAATAGTATGGCATGCCAACATGTTTTTACCAAGCTCAACTGCTCGAACTGGGAACAATCTTCCCAGCAACTTCAGATCTGTCTTGGCAGATGTATCATTTGTTTGCTGTTTGTATGCCAGATCCCGCTAGATTAACTTTTACTTGGTGTGTGGAGGCAGCTAAATTAATTGGGGAAGTCTTCATTTGTGGAAAATAAGGAGACTTTCATGCACGTAATTTCCTGTCCCCTCTGGCCTTACATAGGAAACACATAATTTTATTCTGTTAATTTTCTTTATATTATTGCTCATAGAATCCCTACAGTATGGAAACAGGCCCTTTGTCCCAACAAGTCCACACTGACACTAAGGGCATCCCACCCAGACCTGACCCCGAATCTAGACATCCCTGAACACTACAGGCAATTTAGCATGGCCAATCCACCTAATCTACACATCATTGGACTGTGGGAGGAAATCGTAACACCCGAAGGAAAACTCCACACAGACAGTCGCCTGAGGGTGGAATCAAACCTGAGTCCCTGGCCCTGTGAGGCAGCACTGCTAACCACTGAGCCACCGTGCTGCCCGTGCTCGCTGGAATCTCACGCCAGACACAAAATGGGATTCCTGTTTAGGTCGGCACTATTGCCATGTTTTTGAGATCTTTCACAATTTTTTTCAAAGGATTTGCCTTGTGTATCAACACAAGTTCTTTTTTATAGGATATGTGAAATAGATGGCTAATTCCATAGAGCTGGGCAAAGAATTGGCAGATGGGCTTCAACCCAGAAAAGTGTGAAATGATTCATTTTGGAAGGTCAAATTTGAATGCAGAATACAGGGTTAATGGCAGGATTCTTGGCAGTGTGGAGATACAGAGGGATCTTGGGGTCCATGTCCATAGATCCCTCAAAGTTGCGACCCAAGTTGATAGGGTTATAAAGAAGGCATATGGTATGTTGGCTTTCATTGGCAGGGGAATTGAGTTTAAGAGCATGAGGTTATGCTGTAGCCCTGTAAAACTCTGGTTAGACCACACTTAGAATATTGTGTTCAGTTCTGGTCATCTCATTACAGGAAAGATGTGAAAGATTTGGAGAGAGTCCAAAGGAGATTTACCAGGATGTTGCCTGGACTGGAGGTCAGGTCTTATGAGGGAAGGTTGAGGGAGCTAGGGCTTTTTTCATTGGAGTGAAGAAGGATGAGACGTGACTTGATAGAGGTTTACAAGATGAATGGAGGCATAGATAAAGTGGATAGTCAGAGACTTTTTTCCCAGGTTGGAAGTGACTATTTCCAGGGGGCATAATTTTGAGGTGATTGGAGGAAGGTATAGGGGAGATGTCAGAGGCGGGTTCTTCACATAGAGAGTGGTGTGGAATGCACTGCTGGCAGTGGTAGTGGAGTCAGTTTTGCTAAGATTTACCTAATTCTTTGCGTGCAACTGTCACAATGACCAAAAGTCAGTTCTCCGCATCAGCAGTTAATCTTGATTTAAACAAAATAAGCTTTAACTTCTGTATTCCATATCTTTTGTAAAATATTCTTGACCTCACTGCCTCTATGGATCTCTGCTTCTATTAATAATCTTCCTCTTATTCAGCATTAAATGTGTACCAGATAGTTGTGAACACTGTGGATTTGAGGTGTTCCTCATTTGCCAAAACATCTTAACAATTTGTTTCTTCAAGAAGACGAGCTTAAGCCATTGTTATTTTAATTATAGAACATAGAACAGTACAGCACAGGACAGGCCATTTGGCCCATGATGTTATGCTGACCTATTATCCTAGTAAGATCAATTTACCCTGCATACCCTACATTTTACTATCCTCCAGGTACCTATCCAAGAGTCGCTTAAAAATCTCTGAAGTAACTGACTCCACTACCACTGCCAGCAATGCATTCCACACACCCACCACTGTATGTTTGAAGAAGAGAGCTGCAAATTTATTCTAGATAATGAAATGTGAGGCTGGATGAACATAGCAGGCCCAGCAGCATCTCAGGAGCACAAAAGCTGACGTTTTGGGCCTAGGCCCTTCATCAGAGAGGGGGATGGGGTGAGGGTTCTGGAATAAATAGGAAGAGAGGGGGAGGTGGACCGAAGATGGAGAGAAAAGAAGATAGGTGGAGAGGAGAGTATAGGTGGGGAGGGGATAGGTCAGTTCAGGGAAGACGGACAGGTCAAGGAGGTGGGATGAGGTTAGTAGGTAGGAGATGGAGGTGCAGTTTGGGGTGGGAGGAAGGGATGGGTGAGAGGAAGAACAGGTTAGGGAAGCAGAGACAGGTTGGACTGGTTTTGGGATGCAGTGGGTGGAGGGGAAGAGCTGGGCTGGTTGTGTGGTGCAGTGGGGGGAGGGGACGAACTGGGCTGGTTTTGGGATGCGGTGGGGGAAGGGGAGATTTTGAAGCTGGTGAAGTCCACATTGATACCATTGGGCTGCAGGGTTCCCAAGCGGAATATGAGTTGCTGTTCCTGCAACCTTCGGGTGGCATCATTGTGGCACTGCAGGAGGCCCATGATAGACATGTCATCTAAAGAATGGGAGGGGGAGTGGAAATGGTTTGTGACTGGGAGGTGCAGTTGTTTATTGCGAACTGAGCGGAGGTGTTCTGCAAAGCGGTCCCCAAGCCTCCGCTTGGTTTCCCCAATGTAGAGGAAGCCAAACCGGGTACAGTGGATGCAGTATACCACATTGGCAGATGTGCAGGTGAACCTCTGCTTAATGTGGAAAGTCATGTTGGGGCCTGGGATAGGGGTGAGGGAGGAGGTGTGGGGGCAAGTGTAGCATTTCCTGCGGTTGCAGGGGAAGGTGCCGGGTGTGGTGGGGTTGGAGGGCAGTGTGGAGCGAACAAGGGAGTCACGGAGAGAGTGGTCTCTCTGGAAAGCAGACAGGGGTGGGGATGAAAAATGCCTTGAGTGGTGGGGTCGGATTGTAGATGGCGGAAGTGTTGGAGGATGATGCGTTGTATCTGGAGGTTGGTGGGGTGGTGTGTGAGAATGAGGGGGATCCTCTTTGAGCGGTTGTGGCAGGGGCGGGGTGTGAGGGATGTGTTGCGGGAGACGCGGTCAAGGGCATTCTCGACCACTGTGGGGGGGAAAGTTGCGGTCCTTGAAGAACTTGGACATCTGGGATGTTTGGGAGTGGAATGCCTCATCGTGGGAGCAGATGCGGCGGAGGCGGAGGAATTGGGAATAGGGGATGGAATTTTTGCAGGAGGGTGGGTGGGAGGAGGTGTATTCTAGGTAGCTGTGGGAGTCGGTGGGCTTGAAATGGACATCAGTTACAAGCTGGTAGCCTGAGATGGAGACTGAGAGATCTAGGAAGGTGAGGGATGTGCTGGAGATGGCCCAGGTGAACTGAAGGTTGGGGTAGAAGGTGTTGGTGAAGTGGATGAACTGTTCGAGCTCCTCTGGGGAGCAAGAGGCGGCGCCGATACAGTCATCAATGTAATGGAGGAAGAGGTGGGGTTTGGGGCCTGTGTAGGTGTGGGCGGGTCCGGTATTGCTACCGGTCTTTTTGACTTTCCTGGCCTGATCTTTTCGAGGCCTCTTGTTTTTGTCCTGTCTTTTCCTACTGTTCATTAGTAGGTCAGTAATGCTTTCCACTAGTCCGATTCCAGGGGCAAGCGTGTCTGGGTCCTTCCTTGCGCCCAAGAGCTCCTCAGCTTGTGTAAGCTGATCATCTACGTCCCGATGTTTAGGGATCGAAGCCGGTGTTTTTCGGCTGGCTCTTTGGCATTGGGCTTGGTCATCGGAATTCTCCTGGACACTCTCTGCCTCAGAATCGTGCGAGTCTACATTTGGCTCGCAGATGGTCTGGACCTCCGTCGGGGTGTTTGCCAGGAGCCTGCGCTTGTCTGAGATTTGCTTTGGTGTTTTAGTTTTAAGGATGCTTGCGATGGATTTGTTTATAAATTTGCATCCTGCAAATCTCGCCTCCAGTTCCCTCAGGATTGCCACCTCCTCCTGTGACCATACGCGGTCACTTATCCCAGGTTTGCCCTTGACTTTGCTTGCCGGTTTGAGGCGTTTCTCGTTCTGTAGACCCGGGTGCCTGTGCCTCTCGTATTTATTCTACTATTTTCATAACCACAAGATTTCCTGATGTTCTTTGCAGTCAATTATGTGCTTTTAAAGTGCAGTCACTAGTAATATAGCTGTTGCACTAGAGTGAAAACTTTTGTGCTCAAGACTGGAATGGGATACAACTTCTGATTTAGAGACAAAAGTGTCATCACTTGAGCAATGGCTGATATTGTTTACTTGCTTCTAAATAAAGCAGTTCGATGCTTTATAGCTGGGTTTGTTTAAATGATTGTTTACGTATTTAATAAGTCTACCTTGAAAGAGATTAAAGAAATGCATGTAGAAAAGGCACAAATATCAAGTTAAAGTAATAGAGCCATGCTGGCCATTGGTTTGAGCTGTATGTGCAGAACCATAAGCAGAAGATGCTAGAACCATTTATTGAAATAACACCATGTATTGTACACAGAGAATATCAAAGACAACATCCTTAATTTATCCACCAATACTGTATGGTTATTGCATCAAAATAATGAGGTAGTCTATTTCATGAAGCTTCTGCCTATTTCCACCTCCGTGGCTTCACCCAATTTCGTCACTGTTTCAATTAAACTGCTGCTGAAACCTCATTCATGCTTTTGTTACTTCAACTGTTCTAACCCCCCTCTACAAACTCATGGGAACCTGAAGCTCAGCTGCAAATAACTTGACTCACCTTAAGCCTTGTCTCCTACTAGCTTTGTGCTCACTGGTCTACATTTCAATCTCATCTTTGTCTTGAAATCCCTTAATGGCCTTGTTCCTCTCTGTCTCTAGAGGCTCCTACAGCCTTGCAACCCTCTAGGATACATGCAGTCCACTGATTCTAGCTTCTCGCTTTCCCAGTTGTAATTATTCCACTATTCGCGGCAATGCCATCAGTTGCTTCGCCCCTGAACTGGAAGTCCCTTCTTATACTTCTCTGCTGTGCTACCTTTTCTCCATTAAGACACTTTCCAAAACATACCTGTTTGAACAAAAGGTTGAATTAAGTAATATCTCCACATGAGGCATTGTTTTACAATGCTACTGATAATCACCTTGGAAGGTTTCATTAAGTTAAGGTGCTGGATTAGTAACTTGAACAGAGTGCAGCTGAGCCTATTTTCAGCAATTAGTGAAGAATACTTGATATTTGAAGACTAAAGAAGAGCTGATCAAAATATGATTTTGTTTGAAGATAATAAAATGTGAGGCTGGATGAACACAGCAGGCCAAGTAGCATCTCAGGAGCACAAAAGCTGACGTTTCGGGCCTAGACCCTCCATCAGAGCTCTGATGAAGGGTCTAGGCCCGAAACGTCAGCTTTTGTGCTCCTGAGATGCTACTTGGCCTGCTGTGTTCATCCAGCCTCACATTTTATTATCTTGGAATTCTCCAGCATCTGCAGTTCCCATTATCTATGATTTTGTTTGCTTTGTTTTCATTAAATGCACCTCTTGTCTGATTGTTTTAAACCGTAGAAATAAGCAAACAGCCTACAGTTGTCCAGCTTTTCTGGTTATGTGGATAGGTGGGAGGTTTGGTGGCAAGGCCTTGTTCAGGACCTTTAATTACTAATACCACTCAATAATTAGAATAAAAGTCAAAAGAACTGTGGATGCTGTACATCAGGAACAAAAACAAACTAGCTAGAAAAGCTCAGCAGGTCTGGCAAAAGCTGTGAAGGAAAAAACTGAGTTAATGTTTTGGGTCCAGTAACCCTTCCTTAGAACTTCTGAGTTCTGAGGAACGGTCACTGGACCTGAAATGTTAACTCTATTTTTTCCTTCACAGATGCTGCCAGATCTGCTGAGCTTATCCAGCCACTTCGTTTTTGTTCCTAATAATTAGAATACTGAAGAGAAAATGGTTCTACTTTTTTGTTTGACAAGTCATGTACACAATTAGTTATTTTGCTTTGTATTTTTCAGGGTCGTGAATCAGGGAAAATTCAGAAATATAGTTTACCAAATGTTAGTCTGTTACAAAAGTATTTGTTCAACTACAGAAGTTATCAATTATCGTTGAACTGTAATTCCAGGTGAGTCATTTTAGTAAAGAAATAATGGAATTGAAGTCTTTTTCTGTAAATAGTTGCATATTGTGTCCTACTTGGTTGTAGAACATCATATGTAAGATGTCTGTAGCATAGCCAGGGGTGTGCAGGAGAACCCACAAATGAGGTTGACCCCCTTGTCCGATACCATCCTGTGCAATAAAAGTTTCCATCAGCTACACATCTGTTGTGGGCCTTCCTCTGTTGTAAGTAATATGGTGAGGGGGGTGTGTTCAGGTATTTAGTTGGCAATTCATTGTCCATTTAAGGGCCTGAATGGATCCAGTGTTAAGTGGGTTGCTTGTTGCCTCTACTGGCCTCTGTAAAATTGGAGTCAGGTTGGGTTGAAGGCATGCCAGCCCCATTTGCTGTGTTTGATGCGTACCTTGCTTTCAAACGGTACACAGGAATCATATAATTTCAACTGAGGTCTTATTCTGGGAGGCTGTAGATCACAGTGATGATCTGCGATCAAAAGATCAGCTTCCTGAGGCTTTGGCTGTCAGATATGTTGTGAAAGCCAGTTCACTGTGTTGGGGAGGAATGGGTGTTCCCATGTTTGGAGATGGATGTTTGTTTTAATCCCCTGTTTCCAATGAGGAGATAAGTGATTGAGGAAACAGGAGCCAGAAATACCCAAGTCCAAACACCCATAGTGGTGTTAAAGACTGAAATCACTAAATTGATTCCTGTGTAATTTTCACACCATTCTAAAAGCCCATATTTTTTAAAAAATACATCGTTTGGAAAAGATTAAAATATCAACTAATAAGTCTTAGAATTCAAAATTCCATAGATTGATTCAGATACTTATTTATTTCACAAATAATTTAACTGGGACAACTGTCAGTGGGGAAGAAAAACAGAGATTTTGGGGTGAGGATTTTATACCCTTAATTGTTTTATTCTTGTGTCAGTTATTCATTTAAATGGACGTGATTGGATATAATACCTGGTGATAACCGTTTATTTTAATAAAATTGGAAACTGCTTATGGCCATTACTTGAACTCAAAATTGAGTAGAAAATGGTGGACATGCAGCAATTTTGTGGAGTCAAGGAAAAGTAACATTTCTGTTTAATAACCATTTATCAGAACTGGAAAAAGACAGAAATCTAATTTTTTTTTAAGTAAGTACCAACATGGGAAAGGATCAAGGGAAGGTCTTTACAAAGTGGCTAAACAATAAATTAAATGATAAAAGCTTATTATGGTTTTAAAACAGGAGACTGACGGAAGACTTATTTATGAATTGAAAATGCTGGAAATATTCACTACATCTGCAGCATCTAAAGAGAGAAAGAGTTAATGTTTCAAGTTTGTGATGAGTGTTCCTGCCCCCACAGAGGCTTCCAACTGTCTGTGCAGCAAATACTGCACATGTAACCAATCAAATAACCAAGTAGGGGCATGTCCTCTATGCAATCAGTGGGGTGGGGCAGAAGCACAATTGGTCACAGACCCTAGTAAAACCATAAAAATAAGAGCAGGAGCAGAAGTAGGCCGTTTGGCCCCCATCAGTAGGATGATGGCTGATCTAACCTTTCTCACAGCACTTGCCTGCCCTTTTCCCATAATCCTTAATTGCCTGAGCACAGTACACACAGAATGCAAGGGCTTGTTTGCAGTCACTGTTAGCTGGGATGCTAACGTTCAGGAGATCTGTTTGACTACATTCCAGGGAGTGGGCAACAGTAAGTCCTGTAGGACCTGCATCTGCAGTCGGGGACACACGTATCATTAGTCAGGAACCTGCAAAGACAAATCTGGTCAGTCATGTCTGGAGGCTGTTTATTGAAGTTGGTCAGAGCCTGGGATGAATATTTTCTTGGTGGTCTGTCTGCTGTTCATGAAGGACGTGCAAGGGGCACCTTTAAAGGCAGCAGGTGGGGGTGGATTTGCTGCCAAAAGGGGTGGTGGACTTAAGGCTTGGTAAGAAGAAACAGTAGAGGCTTTTATAGACGTTAGAACAAGGACAGTGATTGAGGGCAATTCCAGGTTTCTGTGAGTTATGAAGACCAGCATTAGAAGACCAGAATGGTAGACCACAGGAGGATATTATTGGCAGTGTCCATAAGCATCACCTTCATTAAGATGTAATGTCGGGGTTCAGAGGCAGAGAGGACAATTGGAGGAGAAGTTCCTCCACATGGAGGGGATGGTTGGATTTTGGAGTAGACTGAGGTAAAAGCAGACATGCAGTCTTGGGGGTTGGTTAGGGGAACCTGGACCTGGCAACCAGATGGAGCCCAATACTGATAGCATTTCCAATGAGTTGTATTCCCTGCCATCACTTACCATTCTCTAAAGGTAAAGAAGGTGAAATGCAACTGGAAGATGGCTGGGCAGAGTTGGGGTCACGGATGGATAGAAGTGTGGAATCCATGTCAGCTGGATACTAGAACATTGTAGGGGCAAAAACCCATCCGTACCTTTGCAAAGTCCAATATGTTTCATTTGCAATCATTTCTCTGTCCATTTGCATTTTGTGCTGTGTAAGTGTACTTAGGTGTCAAATTCTGTTCGAAGGCAATGCGTACCATACCATTGGTGTTTCCAAATCAAACATAACTTATGAGCCAGTCAGATGGTAAAGTGGAATGATATAACAGGAGGCAAACGCTGGTCAAAATTTCCCATTAATTTTGGAACTTCCAAGGGTGCAATGAGAGATGGGGTACATTGCTTCATCATGTAAGTATGACGATAGACTGTAATGAATTTGATGATAAGTTTGGTATTTGATGTGCATCTGGGATGGGAAAGCAGTTGAGTGCTGAAATCCTTTTTTGATGTAATGTGTTGCTTCTTAAGCTGGTTTTTCATCTTTGCTGAGTTGATGCACATGCTGTGATCAGTGGTGTGGTGGAGCACATTATGGGATGTCTGCTGATATGGTTCTGTTGTTTGGAACAGTCTGGAGCACCCTGGATTATAGTCCTCTGCACAACTGGAGCAGGCAACAAGATGATGTGATAAATGCTGAGGAAACCAGACGAATGGCAGCGTCTTCAGAAGGAAAGGATGAGGACATTCAGCTGGAGAAAGTTGTTCTTGCGCATGACAGAGCTCAGCTGTTTTGGGCATTACTAGCCAGACGGGACCCGATTGATGTTCGGCTCCAGTAGATGAGAGTTGCTGACATAATACAATCATGAACTGTAAAATAGTCATTCGTCGTAATGCCAGCATTTGTTGGCATTTGGTATTGTGGGGACAAACTGCAGCTTCTTTTGGTTTGTTTGTGTTGCTTTTGGTTTGTTTATGTTTGCTTTTACTAGCTGTATAAAAGCTCCTGTTTAGAATTGTTTGATCACTTGCCTGTATGTGATAATCTCCTAATAGACCATGACAAGAGATGAGTCTCCGATAGCCATTGGTGACAGGTAGTGGTAAATCAGAGAGGCTGTTTAGATGGAATGAGGCTAATAACAGGTAAGCTGTGTGGCCTGGTGGTTATGTTATGACTAGGGTGAAAGAATTTGCAAGGAAGTGTCAGCCATTTGACCATGAGCATTATGGCTTGTGGCTGCTGTGCTATTATGTTGTCAGTGCAGGGTAACACGAGAGTGCCAATCTTTGCCTGGGTACACAGCAGCCTTTTAAAGATTGTGTGGGCACATGGATGATGATCTTTTAATGGACATGGCAATGAGTGGTGAGTTGTTCTGGGAATGACTTGCAGTAGGATGGGGCTAGGTGAATGTGAGGGACACCATAGGAGTGAAGTAGAAAGTTAAATGATGCAAGAAATCATTATGGGCCTGACAGTGAAAATTGCTTCAAAAATCTTGACACAGCTGGCATTTAGTCGCAAAAAAAAGCATGAATTTCAACCCACTGTTTCTATCTCCACCGATGTCCATCAAATAAGTGGAGACAGAGGACATAAATCTCAAAATTCAGTTCAGTAGTCAGAAACGAAATGATGACTGATTTTGTTCTTGCAAAACAATTGTTGTTTCCTGATGTAACCTGCAATTGCTGCACTACTGAGTGTTTCCAGCATCTTCTACTTTAATTAAGACTTATACCATCTTGAGTGTTTTACTTCTGTACACACAGTTTTTTTTTAGAATCATTTAAGACATTTATAGTAGGTAATCTAGAGACATTGAACTAAATTCAATGGAAGTACTAATGGCGTAACTTCTCCATTATTGTCTAGCCGCCTTGCCATCATTGATATTGCAGGTGTTCTGACATTTTTTGACCTTGAGACAAGAACAGTGGACAGTACAGGGCAGCAAGTAGTCGGCGAACAGCTAAAATTCGAGCGTAAAGATGTGTGGGATATGAAATGGGCAAATGACAATCCAGATTTGTTTGCTATGATGGAGAAAACCAGAATGTATGTGTTTCGAAACTTGGATCCTGAGGTGAGATTTTGAGCATATTGTCTTGTATATTTCTTGAACTTAAACTGACATGATATTTCAAGAAGTAGAAACAGAAAATGTTAGAAACAGTCGTAAGCTCAGGCAGCATGTGTGGAAACAATGGAAGAATTTAGGGTGTGTCAAAACACTGTTAAACCTAAATGATTACAAATGAACAATATTTTAAGAATATGCGAAGAACATGTGAGTACGTGAGGAAATGAAAGATGAAGCAAAAAGAAATCAGAGCATGAAAAGCTATTAAAAGTCAGCACACTGTGGCAGCCAAGGATCTTGACAGAGGAAAAAGTCAGGTTTACACAATGGGTTCAGTACTATCCACCCAAAACTGCAACATGTTCCGTTCCCCATGTTAAATAGCTCCTAGCCAAGTGGCAAAGTATGAAATTTGACTGACTTTATGCACTGTTTGTAAAATGTTACCACCTTGTTCAGTGTGTGTTGACACAATAATGGTAGCTGTCACTTGAACCTGGGCCTTCTGAGTTACACTACAAGACCTCTTTTCTAACTGTCTTTATAGCTTTTTTAAATCAATGTTTTCATGCATGTTATGACACACCTTTGTGGCAAGTGGGACTTGAACCTGACCTTCTAGACCTGAGGTAGAGACATTGCCACTGTGCCCAAGACCCCTTTTGCTGATGCTTTATCTGAGATCCCACGCCATTATCAATGCACACCACCTTTGTAACTTCAACAACGTAATGTACAGACCATTAAGTACTCCTCCCCACACCAGTGTTCCGACCTCTGGAAACACCAACACATCCAATATCCAGTTCTACACTGCTAGCACTTAATGCTACAGAGAATATGGGATCCTGAGTTTAAAGCCACATTTAGTCCCGAGGACTGAAACCTCCTCGAGCTGTTCCAGGAGTCTGCATTAAACTTTGAAACAGTCTGGATGGCTAAATGCAGATGTGTTGGAGTGGGTATGGGATGGAAAACTGAAAAGATGCGTGTTATGGAAGTGGGATCAAACTTGTGAAGAAAACAAAAGTATTCAGGACAAGGAAAGTCGCACTTTGGAAGAATCAGCAGTAAATATGGTATATATGGAAGAACACAAACTTCCATCTCATCTAGAAACAGCATACTGGATCTTGTGCTGCTGCTGTAAGTGGTAAGCAAGGTGCGTTTGGGGGGTTGTGGGGGGTGGGGGCGACAGTTTGATTTCACGGGAGGCCAAAAGTCAGAGTGAAGATAGTGGGAGTTTTCAGTTAAGTTCTTGGAACTTTCAAAGTTTGATCAAACTTCTTGATGGCAAATGCTGGGGAGTCTTTTTGTATGCGCTGTATCTCATGCACGGCCACTAAATGACCAGCTTGTCAGAATTAAATTCTAGCGAGTTTTGAGAAGATTTGTAGCTCAGGTTGAGTTTCTGGATGTGAGTGCTCGCTGAGCTGGAAGGTTAGTTTTCAGACGTTTCGTCACCATTCTAGGTAACATCATCAGTGAGCCTCCGATGAAGCGCTGAAACGGGACATAACACCGGCGCTTCATCGGAGGCTCACTGATGATGTTACCTAGAATGGCGACGAAACATCTGAAAACTAACCTTCCAGCTCAGCGAGCAAACTCACATCCAGAATTAAATTCCCCTTCCCAAATAAATTCTCTGTGAACAAGCAATATATGTCTTATTAAACATTACAGCACAGGAACAGGCCTTTTGGCCTACCCTGTTTGCGTCAACTATGATGCCAGTCTAAATTAATCCCATCTGCCTGCCTTCTGATTGAATGTAGCAGACAAAATGCTGCACTTATTGAGCATTGGAGTGATTAGCTATTGCTTTGACCTTTTTGTGAAGCTTTCATCTTGCCATACCATTAATGACTTTGGGTGATGGTAGTCAAAGTTGCCCAAGCAACCTAGGCTGACTGAGGGACAAAGGCAGGGCTGTAATGGCCATGGGTCAAGGAGGCTGTCCGGAATAGATATCTTTGTGGCCTTGGCAGAATGCCAAGCTGACCAGAGCATGGTGGAAGACCTAAAATGTATAGCTGCAGGTATCAACTCCCATTAACCCAAGTGATGCTCCTGGATTGCAGGGAATTAATGCTTCACTAGTTATCTTTAAAATATGGTTCCAAGGCTTCAACTCCTTCAGGTAGCAGTGGGGTCATCAACTTCTTGCTTCATCCCACCAAAAGATTTGCCATGCTGCTGCTGTGTAACTATTTGGGCTCTGATCAGTACTGTAGGAATTGTACAACTATTTGGGCCCTGATCAGTACTGTAGGAATTGTACAACTATTTGGGCCCTGATCAGTACTGTAGGAATTGTACAACTATTTGGGCCCTGATCAGTACTGTAGGAATTGTACAACTATTTGGGCCCTGATCAGTACTGTAGGAATTGTACAACTTTAACTTACCTGAGGAGTGGCCAAAGGATTAAAAAGAAGTGATTGGTTTGTAAAGTAATAAATAAGGGTGTCCCAGAAGGAATGACAATTTTAGCTTCTTTCTGAACTTTGAGCTCTGATCTTTAACCTGGGCTGTGAATTAGGCAGTGGCCTGGAAGCTGGTTAAATCATCTTCTAAACAACAAATGGGGAGGTGATGATCTAGTGGTATTATCACTAGGTAGTCTGTTAATCCAGAGACCCAGGTAACATTCTGGGATGCAGGTTCAAATCCCGCCATGGCAGATGGCGGAATTTGAATTCAATAAATATCTGGAATTAAGAATCTAATGATGATCATGAATCAGTTGTCGATTGTCAGGAAAAACCCATCTGTTTCACTAATGTCATTTAGGGAAGGAAAGTGCCATCCTTAGCTGGTCTGGCCTATATGTGACTCCAGACCCACAGCAATGTGGTTGACTTTTAACTACCCTCTGGGCAATTAGGGATGGGCAATAAATGTTGTCTAGCCAGCGATGCTCTCACCCCCTGAATGAATAAAGAAATAAAATCTCTTTCCTGCTAAATAAAAACTGAAAGAACTGCGGATGCTGTAAACTTGGCACAAAAACAAAGTTGCTGGAAAAGCTCAACAAGCATCTGTGAAGAAAAATCAGTTAACGTTTTTCCAGAGACCCTTCTTTAGATTGTTCCTGTCTTTCCTGCCATTGTCTAAAGGACTCATCTGCTGCTTGTACATGTTAAAGAGGCTGGCACTGTTGCTGGTGCTTGAGTTCCACCTCTTCAGATCAAATTGTCAGTAGTAGCATAATAAATTGAAGGGGCTTAATGGAAGACAAAAATCACAAAGAAGTAGTCTGCCAGACTCGCTGCTAGCTGAAACTTCAGCTTGCACTATTTGAATACAGGTTTATTTGGAAAGTCTGATGTATCTTTTAGTTTTATGATACTTGCCAAAAGTTGTGCTTTTTAGCTGTAATTTTTTCTTGGTCTATTTGGGAACCAGGTATACGTTTGGAGTTTGTGCTTCAATCCATTTATAATGAAGGTAGTGTTGAGCACCATTTATTAAGTAAGTTAGATATTGAAACCGATGTCATGCGATGGTAGGTTTGCTTCTTGGTGAACTTAATATTAAACTGTTCAATTATTTTTACAGGAACCAATTCAAACATCTGGGTATATATGCAGTTTTGAAAATTTGGAAATCAAATCAGTACTTTTGGATGAAATTTTGAAGGTAATGTTTAGATGCAATATTTATCATATGTTAAAAAAAATCATTGGAAGACTATTTGTATAGTTAATATTGGCAAAAAAATTAATCATGTGCAGTTTAATAGTGTTTCTACTTTAATTATTTATTTTCTATTGATTATCCATGAAAAATATATTTGCTATTTTACAGCCCCTCTATGTAACTGGTTCATCTGTTTTCAAACACTTAGCCTCCATGATTCCTCCTTAAAACGGGGGCTATGTTCTAGAAGCTCAGTAATCAGACCGAGTGACTGTCACAGCCTAGCATTTTAAAATATATTATCCATTAATGGGATGTGACCATTGCTGGCTGAGCACAAGTTGCCTTGGAGAAGGTACACATCTTTGGACTGTGAGAGGAAGCTGGAGCACCCGGCAAAAACCGATGCACGTGGTCACCCAAGATTGGAATCGCACCAGAGTCCCTGATGCTTTGAGGCAGCAGCACTAACCACTGATCCACTGTCTTAGCAGTGTTATACAGGAATTTTTCACTTCACAATTTATGAGAAAGATGATGTTGATCACTTATCTTGTGGATTTACTTTAGTAAAGATAGTCCCTATTGGATTTTCCCTTAGGAGCCAAACCAGCCCAACAAGGACTACATCATTAATTTTGAAATTCGTTCGCTACGTGATAGCCGAAGTCTTATAGAAACTGTTGGGATTGAAGATGCCTGTGCATTCATTGAAGAAAACCCTCACCCAAGACTGTGGTAAGGAGAGTGAACATCAAATGTTTTACTTCTGGTGGTTCATTTTCAATGTGTATCACATGGCTTCAGCTTTTCAGCCACTTGGCAAAATCTGTTCAATTGTTTTCTGTTCAATTAGCCATCTTCACATGCAGCTGGGTCAGATGTCACACGACACCAGGCTATAATCCAACAGGTTTTTGCTGTGGTTGCCGTGGCGTAATGGTGAGCTCGCGGGTTTGTGACCACTGGGATCTGAGTTCGAGTCCCGGGGCATCCTATTTCCTTGTCACTTTAGTACTCAGCCTGGGCAAGTCTCTTCTTCGTCATTACAAATTCAACAATTGAAGAGGGCTGATTTTAACAAATGTACTTTGTCTGCTTTTGGTAGTAGATTCGCCAACTTTAGGTACATTTAAGTTGTCATTGGATAAGCATATGGACGTACATGGAATAGTGTAGGTTAGATGGGCTTGAGATCGGTATGACAGGTCGGCACAACATCGAGGGCCAAAGGGCCTGTACTGTGCTGTAATGCTCTATGTTCTATGTAGGTTTACATGAAAACACAAGCTTTTGAAGCCTCGCTCCTCCTTCAGGTGTTAGTGAGAGAGGTGGAATCAGACACAGAATTTATAAGTAAAAGGTCAAAGGGTCACACCACTGATGAGGATGTATTAAACAAATACAAATTTGCAGATACACCCTATTTTGCTCAAAAAGCTTATAATTTATAGACAGTCAATGTGGCGTTTTATAAATTTTTACTTCAGGAATAAAACCAGACTGACTCTAAACCAAAACACAAACAGATTCTAAACAAGGCCTCACACCTAATGTGCATTGTCTGACCTAAAATGTCACCTCTTCTTTACACTGATAAAACCTTTAGTTCTCTCAGGGCAGTGACTTGAAAGAAATTTGCGGCTTTACATATACATAATAATTAATGAAAACCTTCTAACTGGGTAAAGATTTAACAGCATCTTAGGTTTGTTTAACCTCCACATCACATGCAACTAATATTGCAGTCATTCTTTCGAAGAGATTACTTGTTTTTGGTGCTTCAAGTAATATGTCTGTTCCTGTGATACACAAAGACTGATTGATTGTCAATTGGATTCTGAGAATTCTTCTATTTTTACAGTGCCACAGAAGTGTGGAGTAATTTATGATGGTTTTTCTTGAGTATACAATTTGCAGTTCTTATCTGCCAGCCCGTAAACCAGAAGTTCTGTCAAAGTTTTATTGACTAATTTTCTTCGGTACTTGTAGTTTACAATACTTTTCTATTAGTCTTCACACATTCTGTCTTGAGTGGTAGCATTTATCAGTTTGTATAAAATTTACCCGTGGTAAATTGATGAACAAACTAGTATGAATCTTGAAAGAAAGTTACATTCGCTTTCTTTTCAGTCATTCAACGACCCCTTGTCTCTGAAACAATAGCTCCAGCAAAGCCCAGTGCATGCTGGAAGAATAGCATCTCTTTCTTTGCTTAGGCACTTTACAAGCCTCATTGAGATCAACAACTTCAGAGCATGGACACTTTCCTCCATTTTGATTACTCCCTACTGCCCCTTCACTATTTTGTTTGCGTTGTTTTCAGTGCTGACCTATTTTCTCCTAACGGCATCCACCATTAACACTTATTCTGGATCTACACCACCATTAGCAGTCGCTTGGCCTTTTGCTTTGGGCACCCTCATCATATGCTCCACTTGTTGTTCTTGCCCCTTTGACAACAAAATAAAGACTTTGTCTAGTACCCTTCATTTTGGAAGAAGAGTCATATTGGACGTGAACTATTAACTGTTTCTCTCCCCATAGATGCTGGATTACTGCATCTACAGTTCTTCACTTTTATATGGACAAAAAGCAATCAACAAATTGTTTGAACGCAATCCTTTAGATTTATGAGCAAAGCAGAGAGAGGGAGGGAGAGAAACTGGTGGAGGGAGAGACAGGGTGAGTTGGGCGGGCAGGGAGGGAGGGAGAGGGGCTGGGCAACAGTGAGGTAAGGAAGGAGGGGGAGAGAGAGGGAGGGAGGGGGACAGAGAAGGGGTGCAGGAAGAGAGAGAGAGATGGGGGATAGACCTAGAGAGGAGAAGAGAAAGAGAGGGGGAGAAAGAGAGTGATAGAGAGAGGGGCGGTGAGGCGAAAGGTGGGAAGAGAGGGTTAGACAGACAGAGAGAGAGAGGGGTGGCATGGAAAGGGAGAGAAATGGGGAGGGGAAAGAGAGGGAATGGGAGTGTGAGAGAGAGAGGGGGGTGGAGAAAGAGAGAGTGGACGGTGGGGAGGGAGAAAGAGCAAGGGAGGACGAAAGAGAGGGCGAGGTTCAAGAGAGTGGGGTGAGAGAGAGTAGGAGAAAGGGGGGGGGAGAATGGGGAGGGAGAAAGGGGGGCAAGAGAGAGAGAAAGGGGAGAGAGGAGGAGGCGGTGGGGGGAGGGGAGAGAGAGGTGAGGGGAGTGAGAGAGGGAGGTGGTTGAATGTTGCCCTTTTAAGTCAAATCTGTTAATCTTTAGATCCCGTCTATGTTTTCTGCTTGTTATTCTAAAATAACCCATTCTAAGGAGACTGTTGGTAATTTCATGGTGCTTGATGAACAGTGATGTTATCGGCACAGTAAATTTCACTACATTAATGCCCATATAAATTTTTGTTGTTAAATCAGAGGTGAAGTTGCTTTACTTCCTATGAGAAATCCACCCCCACCCTGTTTTATGATTTTTCTTGTTTTGTGTGAGCTGCCCATTCATGTATTCTGATGTCACTATTGTTGAAGACTGTGGGATAATTGCACCTCATTTAAATATACAAGTTTGACTGTGCTGGTGAGTTGTTTCTTTTGGCATTTTACTTTTACATGGACTAAAAATGATTGACGTTTTTTTTAAAAAGTGATATGGGATGAATTTTTCCTAGAATTTTGCACTTATTATTTTAATTTGGTCATTTTTTTTTAGGTAACTTCTTTTGCTTTTCTTTCATCTAATATCTGGTTTCCTGACAGTAAGCTACATGCAAGTTCCAACTTCAGAGTGGTGCCTCCTATTGGTCATGTACTGTTGACAGATTCTAATCATACCACAGTGTGATCTCCACCTAACTAACACCAAGCTATATCAGAACTAACTATCTGCTTATATGTGGTTTCATTTCTGTTGGTGGTTAATTTTTAATTATGGGAGGAAGTCTGAAAATTTGAGAAGTTTATTGAAGCTTTGATAAAGTCTGTCATCAATGTGTGGCTCTAGATTAAGCTAGAGTTATACTGTATGATCTGTCACTCAGTATAACTCCAAATAAGTGATGCACAAACTGCACTGACACATTTTACTTATACCACTGTGTTGTCTTCAAAACATGAGGAATGATTTTATTAAAATAAAATTAAAATTAAATGCAGCTAAATGAATTTATTAAAATAAAATTAAATGCAGCTAAATGAATTCTTGCTTTGTATTTTAGGCGCTTACTTGCAGAAGCTGCTCTACAGAGACTTGACCTTAAAACCGCAGAACAGGCATTTGTCCGTTGCAAGGATTATCAGGGGATTGAGTTTGTAAAACGTCTCGGAAATCTTCAGAGTGAATCCATGAAACAGGCGGAAGTTGCAGCTTACTTTGGAAGATTTGAGGAAGCCGAGAGGATGTATCTAAACATGGATAGGAGGTATTCATGATACTTATGTAAATGGTTACACTGGTTTAGACCAGAAACTTCTAAAGGTGTCATTGTGTAGTTTTACTTATCAACTGTTTATCATTTAGAAGTGTTCAGCCTTTTATAAGTTGTAATCTTTTGACATTCAAGGTGAGAGGGAAGAAGTTTAAAGGAGATATGCGTGGAAAGTTCTTTACGCAGAGGGTGGTGGGTGCCTGGAATGTGTTTCCAGCAGAGGTGGTAGAGGCAGGCATGATGGCTTCATTTAAGATGTATCTGGACAGATGCATAAATGGACAGGGAGCAGAGGGATACAGATCCTTGGAAAATAGGTGACAGGTTTAGATAGAGGATCTGGATCGGTGCAGGCTTGGAGGGCCAAAGGGCCTGTCCCTGTGCTGTAATATTCTTTGCTCTTTATGCAGTTACAGGTGTGACCAGACTGAAAGTTAAGTTTCAGTGAGACGTTGCAATGGGAGAAGTGCGGGGAATGGACAGCAAAGAAACACAGCATAGAAGTTCAAAAGCAGACGGGAACCAGAAAGCCTGTTAACATTATGACAATGGCCATTTTCCATTGATTTGCCCCCCCTCCCCTACTATAAAATACTTAACACAGTTGGAATGATTTAATGTTGATCACTCTATCTTGTTGAAAGATTCCAATTTGGTAAGGTTTAGGAACAAAAACAAAGTTGCTGGAAAAGCTCAGCAGGTCTGACAGCATCTGTGAAGGAGAAAACAGAGTTAACGTTTCGGGTCCAGTGACCCTTCCTCAGAACTGATGGGTAGGGTTTAGAATTTTTTTTTGGGCATTTTCAACTCACTTCACATACTGACTGTCTTGAGTAACTGGAGCTGTTGCTGCAAGATCAGATTGGCTACTCGGTGGATTCTGTTCAAGTTAGTCAGTGGTTCTGCTGAATCTTTGGACCCTGTAATTGCCATATTAGAATTTCTCTTTGGCACTATCATTCTTGTTTTACTAATTAGTTCCAGGAAAACTCCATACAATCCAGCTGATGAGAAACTAAAGTAACTTGACATTGTTGTGTATAGATTAGTCCATTTGCTGTACAACCATACCTGCTTTGAAAGTGTTCCTTTTAGGTTAACTCCCTTTTCTTTACAAATCCACCAATCTGCAGGTGTAATCGCTCAAGAAAAGCAGTTCAGGCTGAAATGACAAACTTCTTTTCAAAGTTAATCCTTAAATATTTGGTTTGGAGTAGATTTCCTGCTAAACTAGGATGTTCATAGGAGTTAGGTCATATTTGGGTTGCTGGAAAGATGGTTGACCATTGGTAGAATGTCACCAGGCTAGAGATTTATGACAAGATTATAAAAGTGTTTGAAATATGTCAATTATCCATTGGTTTTAGGCAGTAGCGGGCAGTATTCATGCAAAATGTACTCAGATGAGATAGACCTCACTGGGGAGTAAATTCTAAAATCTGTGGATGATGCAAATGGCATATTTTGGTTTTATGATGGCTTTAACTTGTTCCGTGTAGTCAGAATTTTATTTTTATTTTGTTTTCCTTATAGAGATTTGGCTATTGATCTAAGGATCAAGTTGGGAGATTGGTTTCGAGTTTTGCAGTTGTTAAAAACTGGTTCTGGCGATGCTGATGATGCTCTACTTGAACAAGCCTATAATGCCATTGGAGATTATTTTGCAGATCGTCAAAAGTGGTAAGTAATAGCATTGTTATGCAAGATGACATAAATAGACAATGGGCAGCTCTGAAGTTCCACAAACATCCTCCCAGTTTCTAGTGATAAATTGGATGAAAGTTGATTAATACCTCAGAGAAACAGTGAAATTAGCCATTTAAAATCAGCAATTCTGCCAGTGGAGATGCGAATACCAGTGAAATTTCAGCGCCACAGATGTTTTGGAAACAGAAGACCATTGGCCCATTTAGCCTCTCCTTTCCATTTCCTTATTATCTGGGTGACATGAGAACCTTCAGCCATGAATTACTGTTTGCAATGATGCCCTCAGAAGGACTTCATTTCCCTCTTATATCACATTCTCAGAGGTAGGACAGTTAACCTCTTGCTATATGGACCTCTTGACTGTGGCCACCGTTGACTTGCAGCTTGATTCTGCATGACATAAAACAGATATTGCAACCAAAAAGCTAGAAGTTGTGGCATATTAAGATGAAATACACATTGTGGGTAATGAGGAAATAGCTTAGCGAGGGGAGTGGAAGTTTCAGCACCTTCACAGAAGCAATCCTGGCATTCTCCCGCGAAGGCCAAGATTCTCTCCATGTAGACGATGAGGAACTGAATGTCAGACAGCCCATCAGCCATGACTTTCAGAGCTGTAATAGGCTTTTTCTCCTTGATCAAGAGAAGTTGGAGTGAAGGGATGGAATGAGTGAGATGAGTCTGGGTGGCACAGCCGTTAGTGCTGGTGTGGGAAAACCAGTCACTTGTCCCAAGTGAGTGGGTAGTCAGGGTTGAAGGCATGCAGGCTTAGTAGTTTGGGGTACGTAAAGATCAAGTAGGGCAAGACGTTATATGCAAAATAGAGAGTAGTATTGAGATTCTGGACTGCCACTTCTGCACTGGTTCAGGGAGTGTCCTTAGTCCAGGATGGCAGCTCCGGTGCTGTGGCCTCCTCTTGAGGTCCTGGAGTAACCCTCCTTTGTTCCAGGTCCATGTCTACAAAGCGGGTTCCAATTTCTCTTTATCTGCTGTGCCTGGAGTGATTAAATTGAACCGTATAGGACCATTTCAGACTAGTAGTACTTGAATGGCACACAGTGACATTTTAAATATGCCACCGACATCATGGATGCCAGTCTATCCTAGGATATCTGGCCTTTGACAAGTACTTCTGGCTAATGGCCAGTGATAGAATTGAGCTAGTATAAGATGAGAATGAGAGAGCCTCCCAAGGTAGGTACGTAGTAAATTAGTTGAGATGATAGCCTCAGGTGCTTTGCTCAACTTCAGAAAGAGAAACTCTTCATGAAACTCTTCATGAAACTCGAAAATGATACTTATCTAAAAATTGGTAAGATTCATCCCAAAGGATCATAGAGTCATACAGACCCTTCAATCCAACTAGTCCATGCCAAACATAATGCCAAACTAAATTAGTTCCATCTGTCTGCTCATGGCCCATATTTCTCCAAACCTTTCGTACTCATGTACTTAGCCAAATGTCTTCTAAACATAATTGTACCACATCCACCACTTCCTCAGGAAGTTCATTCCATACATGAACCACCCTATGTGTAAAAAATTAGCCCCTTGTGTTTTTGTTTAAATCTCTCTCCTCTCACCATGCCCCCTGGTCTTGAAATTCCTCATTCTGGGGAGGAAACAACTACTATTAATTCTACTAATATCCCTTGTTATTTTATAAACTTCTATGAAATTGCCTCCCACCCTCCTATGCTCCTGTGAGAAAAGTCCCAGCCTATTCAGCCTTTAAAAAATGGGTGCAAAGTGATAAGAGTAGGGTGAAATAGTGAAGCCTGAAATTTTATGGCATTCAATTAGGTAAGGAGAAAGAACATTGTATTGCTGATTCCTTAAGCTGATAAATAAAACTAATCTGGATGCACAGAATTGCTAGTTCACATTAATGACTTTGATTTTGATTCCTTGCTTCAGAATTTGTATCCAGCTTTTTGATTATGATGATCTAGTCAATTTTCAGATGAGAAAGTGTATTTGGATTTATATGATCATGTTGATTGTTTTGAATATTTACCAACTAGATACTGTGTGAAAAATTTTGATCAAAGAAATCAATACCCATAGAGGTGGTTTCAAATCTTTCCACTTGCAGGATGAATGCTGTTCAATACTACGTTCAAGGCCGGAATCAGGAGCGGCTGGCAGAGTGTTATTACATGCTTGAGGATTATGAAGGTTTGGAAAAACTGGCAAATGCGCTACCAGAAAATAACAAACTGCTTCCTGTAAGTATTGGGAATAATGTATTCTTACTGGAGTGAAATGTTGAGGTTCATCTCCCTTTACAAGTAGGATAAAGTAAATATTCATTGCGAGTTCTGTTTAACTTGAAATAATAAATTGGAAAGGATAAGTGAAAGAAATAAAATTTAACCTTGGTAACTAGAGTATCAGATAAATTTATTCCCATCAGTTGAAACAATCAATTAGTTTAAATGATTAATTAATCTTTGACTATATATTTGAATCAAGCAACTTTTAATTTGAAACTTTACTTCATGATTGACCCATAGGGAATTTTGAGAGTCTGAATTTGGGTGATATGTCAACGTGTGATAACTAATGAAGGTTAAACAAAATTAATCAAACTTGGTGATGAATATATAGGTTTGATTAATTGATAATTGTCATTTGTTTATTAAATCAATCCTACTGGTTGAATTGGCTAACATTCATTCTTTATGCACTGTAGAACTAGTGATGCAGTTAACTTTGTTAAACAGACGGATATATATTGAACGTGGACCAGTGCCGTTGTTCATAGATTCTTCTGGAAGTCACAACAATCTCCAGCAGGTTACTACTATTGCCGACATGCGTCCCCAGAGAAATGATGTTGATTTCATGGAGCACAAACCTGCTGTCCTGTCTCAGGATAACATCATACATGTTTTTCTTACTTTGCTTGCACCCTTGCTGTTGGCCTGTTAGGTAGCCAGCCCACACTGCTGCCAGGCCTATTAAGTCCATGATAATAAAACAAAGAACTTTGTAGATGCTGGAAATCTGAAACAAAAACAGAAATTGCTGGAGATACTCAATAGGTCTGGCAGCATCTGTGGAGAGAAAGCAGTGTTAACATTTCGCGTCTAGTGATCCTTTAGAACTGATAGCTTCTTGGGTAAAGTGATATTATCTTCATAACAAAGAATTGTTGGGGATGGGGAAGGAGTGAACCAGCGGGTGGAGACAGCCCAAAGAGGGAGAGTGAGGAATGGAGAATTGTTGATGATAAGCTAGGGAAGAAGAAAAGCTAGATAGGTGACAGTGCAGATTATGATTGGGTGAAAATGAGTCAGCTGTGCTGAAAGCAACACATTTCATGACGGGTCATGGGGTGAGTAAATAAAATAGAAGGTGCTGTTCAGGCTCTCCTGAAAGCTGCAAGGTCCCTAATCAGAAAACAAAATAATGTCCCTCCAGCTTGCACGGAGCCTCGTAGAGGCACTGTAGCAGGCCTGAGAGAGAAATGTTGGCATGGGAACTTACTGTCAGATTTTTACGGACAGAATGAAGGGTTTCTGCACAGTAGTCATCCTGTCTGCGTTTGCTGTCTCTAATGTAGAAGAGACCAACTGTTCCCATTGTTAGATAATGAACTGATGTTGCCAACTTCTATTCATTCGACTTGTTAGTGGTGTATCAGTGATTTAACAAACGACTAACTTTTTTTTAGGGAGTTGGTAGTATTGTCACTAGATTAGTAGTCCACAGAGCTGTGTTAATGCTGTGGTGAAAAGGGTCAAAATCCAACAGGGCAGATGGTGACATTTGAATTCAGTTAGTAAACTGAAATTCAAAACTAGCCTTATGATCACTGTAAAACTAGTTCTACAGTAGCTTGGTTGACTCTCAGCTGCTACAAATTCTTATAAAACAAATGAAACCAGAAGGGCTACCTAGCATTGACCGAGGCACCAGAACTGGTAATGACATGGACAGCCCTGTTGACTAAACAGTTTGGTCCTTACTGACCTCTAAGGGTCTCTGCTGCATTTGGGAGAGCTGCTGCACAAACCTGTCAAAGCAATAGCCTGGTGGCATTTTCCTGGAATCATATCTTATAGATAATGTTCTTGACACCATCATCAGAGTGTGTCAGTCTCATGGTATGCAGGACAGACCCACCTGGGTTGGTGGCACAGTCGTATACAGTCAGGTGGCAGTTACCCTGAGAGGCTTCAACGTTGGCCTGGACTCCTTGAGATCAGTTTATATTATCAACAAGGAAACCTGCTGCCGATTCCCTCTTCTGCATCCTCCCTGTTGATGAATCAGTTCATCAAAAGGCATTCCAAAAGGCACTCATTAAGGAATACAAGGTGGCTCAGTAAGATAAGAGACTATGGTGATGGGGGTGATATATTAGCCTGGATAGAAAATTGATTCACTAATAGAAGATAAGAGAGTTGGAATAAGGGTAATTTTCAATATGGCAGTCTGTAACTAGTGGAATGTCACAGGCATCAGTGCTGGGATTAACGACTTGGATAAAACGAATGTACAATCGTCAAGTTTGTAGATGACACTAAAATGAGTGGAAAGGCTAGAGGTGAGGATGACACAGAGTCGACAGAAGGATACAGACTGGTTTTATAGACAGGTGAGTGATCAACAACTTGGCAGATGGAATATAAAGTGAGAGAATGGACTTTTGCAGGAAGAATTGAGAAGCTAGCTGTTACTGAAACGGGAAAAGAACACAGGAAGCTGCAGCACAGATGGATTTAGGAGTCCTTGTGAGTGCATCAGTAAGAGCTAGCATAAACATTCACTGGATAATAATGAAGACAAATAGGATGGTGATCTTTGTGTCTAAAGGAATGGAGTCTAAAAATAGAGAGGTTTTGCTAAAACTATAGAATGCACTAATCAGACTGCAGTTGAAACTCTGCATGCAGTTTTGGACCCCTTATTTGAGAGAAATGTATTGGAGGCAGTTCAGAGAAGGCTCATTTTATTGATTCTGGGCAGAAAGGAACTTCCATATGAGAAGAAGTTGAGTAGGTTGAGCCTGTACTCGTTGGAATTTACTAGAATGAGAGGTGGCATTATTGAAAATATAAAAGATTCTTCTGGTTTGGGGGGAGCTTTGCATGTTAGATGTGCAGGGGTTGTTTTCATTTGTCAGAGCGTCTTGAACCTGAGGGCATAATTTCAGAGTTGAGATTTAGACCATTTAAGACCAAGATGAGAAAGAATGCCTTTTGTCAAAGGGTGGTGAATCTGTGGAATTGATAACCACGGATTGCATTAAAGGCTGGGTTGTTAAGAATATTCTTTGCTGAGACTGACAGAATTTGAATTGATGAAGTCATCAAGAATTATGGGGAAAAGGCAGTGAGTTGATGTTGATGATTATCAGATAAGCCATGATCTCATTTAATAGTGGAACAGACCCAATGGCCAAATGACCTACTACTTCTCTTTTGTTTTATTGTAAGGAAGTCATAAGATGAAATAATACATTTGACCTTATCCTTATCAATCTATCTGTGATGTATTCATCTGTCCGTGATGGTATTAGTAAGCGTGATCATTGTGCTTTCAAAACATTGTGGGCGCCCTCTATGATGTTACTTGATACTATGAGTTTGCTGAATGAGATAGACTTCAAGTACATCTAGCAACTCAAGACTGAGCATCCCTGTGGGTGTGTAGGCCATCTAAAGCAGCATTTATCACACTGATGTCTAACTGGCAATATATAAAATTGTCCAGATATATTCTATTCGGAAAAATCCACCTTGGCTAGTTACCACCTTCTCAGTTAATTTTATGTCATCAGCAAAGTGTTAGGTGTTATTCCTAGTGTAAAGGGAGATGGATGTAGTTGTTGAAGTCAGTCACCAGAGCCACAAGACCCATTACAGGAGTTCCTTATGTCCACACCTACCTGTCTTCAGCCGCTCTAATAAAGCCATAAATGGGGAAGTTTGCGAGTGTCTGCTGAGTGTTCAGCACCTTCTATGACTCCTAAATGGCAAGTATCAAGTATGCTGCACAATAACCAGCTCCACAAGACAGAATCCGAACATTGTTTGTGGATATTCAACAACATTATCATCACTAAATATCCTCTGACTGATATTCTGGGGTTCCCATTTATCAAAATCTGAAATGAACCAACCATATTAATACTGTGGCTACAAATACAGGTTGGACGCTGGGATTTTTGCAGTGAGCAACACACTTCTGTTCACCATCTACAAAGGCAAGTCAGGAGGGTGATGGAACACTCTCCATTTGTCTGATGCTTGGAGCTCCAATGGTAACGAAGAACTCAACACCATCCAGAAAAATGCAGCCTGTTTGATTGGTTCCCATTCTAACTCCTTCAGCATTCACTTAGTCCACAACCAATGCACAGTGGCACCAGTGTACACCATCAGCAAGATACACTGCAGAAATTCATCAGAGCTCCTTCTAAAACCACGATCTGTACCATCTAGAAGGGCAAGGGCAGCAGAAACAAGGGAACACCACTACCACCCTTCATCATGACTTTGAAGAGCTATATTGCTGCTCCCTCTCTATTACTGGGGGGAGAATTTCCTGGAACTCATACACTATAATGCTGTTAGGGAATTGATACATTTGGACTGCAATGGCTAGACAAGGCATCTCACCACCCACCATCTTCTTGAGAACAGTTAGGAATAGCAAATAAGTAATGGACTGTCCAGTGATGCCCACATCCTGCAAATAAATAAAAAATAAATTTAAAAATGGCATAAGATTTTTATTTCAGTTAAACAATTCATTTTTGACTCAGCACACTGTTTTCAGAATCATCCCATTAATAATTTCAAGTGAGATTAAGATGAGAACTATTTTAAACTGGGCTTTTAAAAGTATATTTTACTTATTCAAGGAGAAAAAACAAAACCTCTGGAATTTTTACTGGCAAGAAGAACAAAATGAGGCTTTCACAGTGAAAGATTTGTCTTAATCTACCCTTTCCGCTCAGAATTCCTCCAGCATTTGGATGTCAGAAAGAATTTTCTTCAGTCACTTAGACCTATAGTAGTTCTTTTGTATAGTTAAGACTTTATGACAAGAGAATTTTGAATATTTTGATTTTTTTTTACAGGAAATAGCCCATATGTTTGTTACTGTGGGTATGTGTGAGCAAGCTGTAGCTGCATTCCTCAAATGTAACCAAGCTAAATCTGCAGTTGAAACCTGTATACATCTGAATCAGGTGGGATAATAAAAAGAAAAGTGTATAATTTTACGCAATAATTTTCTAATGCGTTTCTTCGTTTTATTCATGAATTCCTAAATAATAGAATGAGAACACAGCTTGATGTTATGGAATCGAGTCTTACGTGGTAACAAACAAGGTGCATTTGAAACATAAACAAATAGGTTGACTACAAACCTTCAAATTCTTCTAGTACATACCAATGGCAGGCGGTAAGCGTAGGGGAGATTCCTGGCCAGTTATGCGATGGTAAGAAATTTGGAGTCTATACCATCACCATCCATAGCTCCAGATGGCAACATACATAGAAAATTGTATGTTGTTACAGCATATTGAACTTCCTGCATGAACTGTAAAACACGACCATCATCAAAATATAGATTTTTTTTTCCTGATTGAGCACCGTGAGTTGTAGAATTATATAGCAAAAAGAAGTCATTCAGCCTTTTATGCCTGTACTGGCTCTTTGGAAGAAGTGCATGATAGCTCGCAAGTTATTTTGTTCCCTTTCAAGTATTTATCAAATTTTCTCTTATATGTTACATTTGAATCCGTCTTCACCACACAGTGGGTAGTGTATTCCCTATTGTAACAACTCAATGCATTTACAAATATTTCCTCAGGTTCATTTGTCATTTATCTGATTGCCTGTCCCTCTGCCAATGGAAGCTGTTCCTCTTTAATTTTTCCATAAACCCCTTAAGATTTTAAACACCTATCTCAGAGCTCCTCTGAACTGTCCTAGGGAAAGCAACTTCCTTTTCTCTAGAGAGTACACAGTGTGGAGCTGGATGAACACAGGCCAGGCAGCATCAGAGGAGCAAGAAAGTTTTCTCTAGTCTCTCTATGTAACCATAGCCTTTCATCCCTGGTACAATTTTATTAAATCTCTTCTGTACTTTCTTTCTAAAACTTAGACATCTTCCTAAAGTGTTGCACCCAAATTGACCACATTATTCCAGCTGTGGTCTCACCAGAGTTCTTTAAAGCTTAGTATTTTGTCTTTTTTTATACATGCTATACATAGATTTGCAAGCTTAAGCAGTCCAAACAAATTTTTATCAGCGCTTTTAAAAACTTACCTTGTCACATTTAAAGACTCATGGACATAGACCAGTTGGCATTGTTTGTGTATCTCTTTTAAAAACCGACCATTATTACTTCTTCCTATTCTTCCTACCAAAATTAATCCAATCACACTAATTTTAACTATTTTGTCAAAATATTTTCAGTGGAATAAAGCTGTTGAATTGGCTAAGAATCACAATATGAAAGAAATTGGATCACTTCTGGCTAAGTATGCAACTCATTTGTTGGAGAAGAATAAAACTTTGGAAGCAATTGAACTTTACCGAAAGGCCCATCATTTCCTTGATGCTGCAAAGCTCATGTTTAAGGTACAGTAGTTTTCTTCCTATAATTGAGGATATCTTTGGAGATCTTAGAGGTATGTGTAGCACCAGGTGAATTTCTACAATTGGTTTTGCAACTTCTATCTAATAATTTACTTATATAGTTATTTCTAAAGTGATATATGTATAATGTGTGTGTGTGTGTGTGTGTGTGTGTGTGTGTGTATTTATATATTATCTTTATTCCCTGGCATTTAGAAGAATATGGGGAATCTCATAGAAAACTATAAAATTCTAACATGACTTGACAGGGTAAATGCAGAAAGGATGTTCCGAATGACTGGGGTGTTTAAAACCAGGGGTCACAGTCAAAGGATGTGGAGTAGGCCATTTAAGACTAAGATGAGGAGAAATGTCTTCACTGAGGAATTGGTGGGCCTGTGGAATTCTCTGTCACAGACAGCATTTGAGGCAAAAACATTAAATGTCTTCAAGAAGGTAAATATATAGTCTCAGGCTTTACAAAATCAAAGGATACAGGTGAAGGTGGGAAGGGTACTAAGTTGGATGATCAGCCACAATTGTATTGAATGATGGAACAGGCTTAACTGCCAAACTCCTGTTCCTATTTTTTTACCTTTCTGTCATTAGGAAGGATTTAATACTGGACCATGTGAGATAACAATAATTATAACATAGTTGCGCGTTATAAACAGCTTACTGACCAACAGTGACTTGATTTATTGTTGTCACATGTACCTAGGGACACTGAAATGTTTTGTTTTGTGTATTGTACAGGCAGTACATACCGTACAAAGTGGATTAGGGTAACTAATGCACAATCTGAGATTTTTTGTTCATTCTTATGGTACTCTCCAGTGGTCAAATGTCCATTCATTAACAATTTGTAACAGTGTCACAAGTATAGATTAACTAATTCAACCATGCATTTCCAATTGAAAAATAAGTCTATTTGCAAAGTTATCACTTGTTAGTTCATCATGAACTTAATGATTTATCGTGATAGGTATTTCTTTCATCTGAAGTGCAGTGAATTAGATCATCAGATTGAAATGCAAGATTTTGTTAATCCCAACAACTACATGAAGGTTATATTTTCTGATGAATGTAAAAGAAGAGCGATGAATATAATAGCCCAAATGTTGCTTTCCTTACGCATTGCTACTAAGGAGTAAATTGGACAGCAACTTCTAATTTCTGCATACTGGCAGTAAAATATCGAAATCAGCAAATTACTGTTTAAATTGCTGACATCCTCCAGAAATTTCAACACTCCTTGAAATTTGGCAATCAGATCAATGAAGGCTGTAAAGTTGGGCTACTTTCCTAATAAACATTCACAAAAAACATACACAAAAGACATAGAAGATAGGAGCAGGAGGAGGCCATTCGGTTCTTCAAGCCGGCTCTGCCATTCATCACGATCATGGCTGATTGTCCAACTCAGTAGCCTAATCCTGGTTTCTCGCCATAACCTTTTGATCCCATTCACCCCAAGTGCTATATTTAGCTGCCTTTTGAATACATTCAATGTTTTGGCATATCTACTTCCTGTGATATGAATTCTACAGGCTCACCACTCTTTGGATGAAGAAATGGCTCCTCACCTCCGTACTAAATGGTCTAACCCAAATCCTCAGACTGCGACCTCTGGCTCTGGACACAGCCACCATCTGGAACATCCTCCCTGAATCTACGCTGTCTAGTCCTGTTAGAATTTTATAAGTCTGTACGAGATACCTTCCTCACTTGTCTGAACTCCAGCAAAAACAATCCCAACCTAGTCAACCTTTCCTCATACATCAGTCCTGCGATCCCCAAAATCAGCCTGGTAAACCTACACTGCACTCCATCGAGAGCAACAGCATTCTTCCTCCAAAAAGGAGACCAAAACTGCAAACAATATTCTAGGTGTGGCCTCACCAAGGCCTTGTATGTCTGCAGCAACACATGCTTGCTGCTGTAATGGAAACCTCTCTCAATGAAAATGTTGAGGAATACCCATTTTTAACAGTGTTTTATGTCTTAATTATTTCCAAGCAGTCTGTCATTGAAAATTTACTCATATAGCTGTAGTCTGTCTCATTGGTTCTGATTTTAATTACTGTTGAAAAATTTTTAAAATAGTCTTTATTTTTTCCTGCCTCTTTCATTTCATGTTGTCTTCTTTCTTTTGCCTTCTATATCTTCCTTGTACATCATTTTGCTTTGAATTAAATATTACAACATACCTTTCCTAGTTTAGACCTTGCAGGTCACATTTTGGGGGAAAGATTGAGAATGGAGTTAACTATTCCCAATGCAGATATGGCTTCTGTGATCTCTGCACATGCTCAGTTGTGCTGTGACAGGACATGCAAGCCCAAATGCACTGTCAGCTGACAGAATTTGGAGTTGCACAATGTCAGAACTTACCTGATTCATGTTCTCCCTCCTACCAATCAGTCTATAACATTGATACATTTGAACACTGATGTCTCCTGCAATGCGTACAGATGAAAATGTTTTATTCCTCTTTAAATTCACTAGTGACCTTTTTCACACTGTGTAATTTGTGACACAACTATGTTACACTTTACTGAAAATGGCTGGCCATCATTCATTCCCAACAATGTTCAGGTGTTGCTTTCAGAATTTGTCTTTAAATATTTCAGGACTGATTGATTGATAGTGTAGATGGTAATGCGTTAACTTATACTCAAAGTTTTACTTTAAACAACGGCAACATTGCACCCAGAAGTAGCATTGCCCATAAATGCAGCCAGATGAAAACAGTTACTGTGCTAATAAAACAAAACCGTTTGAAGTCTAGTTTTAGGGCATACTTTTGGTGCTAATTGCTGAATACTAAAAATTGAACTTGTCTGGCGGCATCTAAAAGACGTCTGTATGTTTAGTACTTAGGTTCTGATATGTACAATTTTCATTGAACCATGCATATGGATTCCACACATCACTTCTGTTTAAGATGTAGGGTGTGTGCTGGCTGGCACAAAGAGGCATGTTTCAAAATAGTAAGGGCCAAGGAAGAAAATGTTTTCAATTCAATTCAGCAGATGAGTGATGTTCTTTACCTGCAGTTGATGGTTGGAGTTCACCTCTTCTCTAGCAACTAGTGCTGTTTTATTGTTGTGCCTGATTTTTATGTCCTCCACCTATTCCTACTGCAGAGTAAGGGAAATGTTTAGCAAGAGACCCATGACATCCCTCCACCTGATGGTTATTATAAGGCATTCAGTGAGGTGCAGTAGCACTTTGTTCGGGTGAAGTCTGCAGATAATTTCTAGAATAAATGTTGACGATTATTAAATCTTGACAAAATATCCTACAAAATTTCTCAATGGTTTCAAATGTTCTCCTGAATTTTCCAGCAACTGATAAGTAAAATGTGACATATCTTTTAGTAGTGCTTAAATTCCTGAGCAACCCTGTGTCTAATAATGGCTGTTGGGAAAGGCCATTGGGTTGACACAGTCTGCCAAAATACATTAGGTCTCTTAATTTTTTCTAAGCTATTATTTCAATGCAATCTCCAACTGCTTTGTTAAAATATTACCTCATATTAAACATGAATATAACGGCCACTTCAGCTGAAGACCCCATCTTTACAGAAGGTCTTCAACACCTGAAAGAGCAAGCAAGACTTGCCCCGTGCATATTTCAGTAAGGATTCTTCAAACTGGTTCGTTTGTCCTGTTCACACAAATGCCAGGTAGCTTGTACAAGGTTCCTTACTGTTTTTGCTTTCTAATTACAGGTTACAGCTTAAAAACCACGGAAAATGTGGGGGAAAATGTTTGTCTCACAAACAATCACTTTCCATGCAATCTTGGCCAGTTCTGGCTTGCTTTTGCTGTCAAAGTAATAGCAAGCTTAGTGTTACTTGCCATTATTATATGTGATATTGGCTTATGACAGGAACGAAATACCCTATGAATTGTTTAGCTCTGAAAACAATGAGTTAGGTATCAACAGAATTGATTAAATGTAATACATTAACTTTGAAATATTGCCTGTTTTATGTGGTTTTTGAATATTTTCCTCTTGGAATCAGCTATTTTGTAATTTTGTTCAGATTGCTGAAGAAGAGGCAAAAAAGAGAACCAAGCCATTACGAGTTAAGAAGCTTTATGTACTGGCAGCACTACTTGTGGAAGATTATCATGAACAAATAAAGAACACTCAGAGAGCAAAATTGAAAGGCAGGAGATCCGAGGTATTGCATATAAAACAAATTTGATATTTAACTCTGATCAAGTGTTCTAATTTCAACAATATATGTAAAAATACCTCATACAGCTTTAGCTGTTAAGAAGTGATGCTTTAGTTTTCTAAGTAAGGAACATTAATATTTTTACTGCATAGTGTACCTCCTCATCAGCCAGTGAGATGCTGGGAAACAATACCATGGATAAAGTCCTAAGTGTTGCCCAAGAGAATATTCTTTATGTTTGAGCACATGCATTAACAATTGATTTTAACTCAATTGGCCTGGGTGGAAATTGAGTAGTCTGGTAAGCAAAATTACCTGTGGGATTTTGCTACACCATCTTCTTGTCTTGATCTTCACTTACTGTTCTGAGCTGCAGCAAGCTATACTCACTAGAAGCTCATGGGCTTCTCCTTTAAATATGAAGGTCAGGATCTGACTGCAATTATAACTGCATGGGAAAGTCATTTTAGCTACCTGTCAACCTAGTGGAAAGCGGACATGGGTTTCAGAGGCAGCAAGAGATTCATTATTAACTTCTGAAAGCTAGGTTGTGCAGGATACCTTGTTCTAAGCTCAACACTCTCCCAATCAATTAACAAATGCCTCAGGTCATTCTTTCAGTGTGCCATTAGACTCTCCTCTGCCAAACTTTGGAGCAATAATCAATCTGTCTGAGCCAATTCAGTGTATGGACAGTGTACAGTTCATTTAAAACCTGACACATTGATGAAGCAAGATAAAAAAGTGTGAAGCTAGATGAACACAGCAGGCCAAGCAGCATCTCAGGAGCACAAAAGCTGACGTTTCGGGCCTAGACCCTTCATCCCCGAAACGTCAGCTTTTGTGCTCCTGAGATGCTGCTGGGCCTGCTGTGTTCACCCAGCTTCACACTTTGTTATCTTGGATTCTCCAGCATCTGCAGTTCCCATTATGTCTGATCACAACATTGATGAAGCAAATGTGTGTTAATTCAAAAGTAAAACTAGCATGTTAGAAATTCATACGTAAGAATGATCTTGTACAAATCTGCAATGTCTGAAATTCTGAACATGTGCTTAGGTATTTATCATTGATTTGTTTTCAGACCAGATTTCAATTCATAAAATGATTTTATTGTCAACCCAAAATATTGGAAATTTCCAGCACATCAACCTGCATCCAAAAAAGGCAGGTTTTTAAATATGTTGGATATAACACAGCATCTTATATGTGTATTGAAATGACTTCTATAAAGTTCTGTTTGGTTTAATGATATAGTGCAACAAATGCATGCTACATTTTTTGTTTGTTGTTTCAGGCAACAACAGCTCTAGCTGGGTTACTTGAAGAAGATGCTTCTTTGTCAGATAATCGCATTATTGATAATGCTTGGCGCGGGGCTGAGGCATATCACTTCTTTTTGCTAGCTCAGCGTCAGCTTTATGAAGGCTATGTAGATGCTGCAATGAAAACAGGTATGTACCATTTGAGTAAAATAAGTTATCCTTGAAGCTCTGCTCTGTTTTTGCCGTGAAATTGGAATTATTTCTGGTAATGGGTAGGGAGATAGTTTGGCAGATAGTAAGATTAAGAGGACAGAGATGTGGATTTAAGCCCAGCATGGAAAAGAAGAAAATAGTATAACTGCTCATGTGAGGCAAGCGGTTTATTGATAAGCCTGGTGAACAGCTGTAATTATGAAGGATTGCATTTACAGTTTTTGTAGTGTCTTCTCACATAGCATCATCATGATGCAGACTGATAAACAGATGGACACTATGCCAATTCCACTTTGGAGACACTGATAAACTGAGTTGATAAGGACTATTAATGTGCACCACCATAAATTTTAACTGTTGATAATTTTTATTTACATTGTAGTCTTCTGAGTATTAACGAGGACTGTTACATAGAGCAGTTTTCTAATCTTTTCAGAGGAATCTGTATGTCCCTGCAAATGTTGTTCTAGCAACTGATAATAAATGTCAAGCATCAAGTGGATTGAAGTGTGGACAGGGGCAAGAGCTCTAAAGCCCTGTCAGAACAGTTCTGACAAAGAGACTCTGTTAATCTTTCAATATTAGCTGCCAGACCTGCTGAGTTTCTCCGGCAATTTTTTAAAAACCATTATTCCTTATTCTTCTAAACCTGACTTCTTCTATTGCTATGGTTGACCACAGACCTTCCTTAAACACCTCTCCATTGTCACTCAACATCATTAGCCAGATTTCATTTTAACCCAAGATAACAAAGTGTGAAGCTGGATGAACACAGTAGGCCAAGCAGCATCTCAGGAGCACAAAAGCTGACGTTTCAGGCCTAGACCCTTCAAAGGGCCTGAAACGTCAGCTTTTTGCTTCTGAGATGCTGCTTGGCCTGCTGTGTTCATCCAGCTTCACACTTTGTTATCTTGGATTCTCCAGCCTCTGCAGTTCACATTATCTCTGATTTCATTTTAACCCGTCCAGTCACTGTCAGAGAATCATCTATAATCTCTTTTCATTCTGGTGCCTTTTCCTGTGATGCATCTAAAGGATCTGTCTCTATTTCTCATTTGCACACCCTTCATGGTATCATCTGAAAATGTCAGTTTTCACATGTATGTTAATGACACAAAGCTGTTCTTTATCACTACCTCAAATCTAGACCCCATCACTGACTTCACATTGTCGGGTTGTTCTTTTGATTTGGATGTAGAATGAAAGAATTTTCCTGTAACTGAATATTGAAATAACCAAAGCCATGCTTCCTACCTACTGGCTCCCCCTCTCTGTCAAGTGTCTGAGGTTGATCTGAGAACAACTTCCAATCATATATCTGCCTCACCATCTCAAATATCACCTGACTTCACTCTTACCTCAACTCACCTTCTACTGAAGTTCTCATATATTCACTTTGTACCTCTAGACTTGACTGTTTCAATGTATGCCAGGCCCACCAAGTTGTAAACCCTTTCCCTATAAATGATGCAATCCAAGACTCCACCTCCAGTGTCCTAATTCTCAACAAGCGGGTGAGATTTTTTAAATGTTTTGGTCAGTTACAAAGTATTCAGTGGTATTTGTATCTGAAAGAGTTTTTTCTCAGATGAGCTGTCATACTTGGTTAGCAATATTCCTTTTCTGTTTTCAGTAAATTCTACAGCACTGTCATGTCGTTAATCTTATGCAGTGGTACCACAGTGGAATGTCTAGTGCATCTTTCATCAACTGTTCTATTCTACTCTGGTAAACCATCATGGAGACACTGATTTATTTTATTAAGAAGTCTGTTATATTTTAGGTGGCTACAACACTGCCTTTGCTTGTAACATAGCTTGCAGCACCGCTTTGAACATTGAAACATCTGGTTTTAGTTTAAATATTTAAAAATCGTAAATGCTTGCCTGTCATCTACTTGCATTTATTTTGTGCCTTTCATGAGGTTCGGATATGCCAAATTGAAGATGCTACAAATAACTAGTTTTTTTTTCCCTACAAATATGTAATGTCTGTCAAAAGTATTAACAGTTTTCAATGTATCTTCATGCATTATCAATAACAGAATTTGAATGAATGGTTGCCAAAATACAAAGTTTCATATTGTAGAAAAATGTTTATTGTTTCTTTGTCAGTAAAACTGAAATCTTTCAGATTTTGAGCTGTTTTAAAATCTGATTTGGTTAATCTTTTGGAAATAATTAGTTAAACAATTTGTTAGGATATTTGCCATTATACATTTTGTTCACAGGAATTATACTATACAGGATTTACAGCAGAACTGTATGACAGAATGAGGAGAAAATAACTATCCCTCAAAATTCTGAAATCTGCTCTGGATGCTTACATTTCAGCTAGTTAATTCTAGGGTAGAATTGTAATGGGGTCAGTGGCATGGTGGTAACTGATTATCTGGAAGACTCGACTAATGGTCCAGGCATGACCACAGCAGCGGGTGAAATTTCAGTACAATTAATTAATAAATCTGGATTTGAAAGCTAAACTTGCTAATCATGCCATGAGACAACTATCATTTTAAAAGAAAATGACTCTTTAATTTCCTTTAGGGAAGGAAATCTGCCATTCTACTTGGTTTGGCTGACTTCTAATTCTCAGCAATGTGATTGAGATAGCAAGAACTGCAGATGCTAGAGTCAGAGTCAATACAGTGTGGGACAGGTGGAACACAGCACATCAGGCAGCATTAGAGGAACAGGAGAGTCAATGTTTTGGGTCAGGACCCGTCATTAAGAGTGGGGAGAGGGAAGGGAGCTGGGAGATAAAAGAGGGAGTAAGGGGTGGGGCTCGGAGAAGGTAGGTGGGATGGTAATAGGTGGATGCAGGTAGGAGGTAGTGGGAATTTGTCAGTGGGAAGGGTGGGGCAGATCGTTGGGGAAGAAGATGGGCCAATTGTGTCAGGTCAAGGCGGGGATGAGAGGGAGGATTGGACGTGTGATGAGGCCGGGGTTGCCGGAGTGGGGAGATTTTGAAAGAGGTGAATTCTATGTTCAGGCCATCAGGCTGTAGGCTCCCAATGGGAAAATGAGGTGCAGGTCCTCCAGTTTGTGTGTGGTGTCATTGTGGCACTGGAGGAGGGCCAGGAAGACATGTCACCAAAGGAGTGGGAGGGAGATGTAAATTGGTTAGCAACTGGAAGATGTTGTCGATTATTGCATACAGAGCGCAGATGCTCCGTGAATCGGTCACCGAGTCTGTGCTTGGTCTCGCTGATGTAGAGGAGGCCACATTGGAATCAACAACAGTAAACTAGGTTGGAGGATGTACAGGTGAACTCCAATTGGATATGGAAAGTTTGTCTTGGGCCTTGGTTGGGCATGGGAGGAGAAGTGTCCCTCCTCCTCCACTATGTTGATGACTGTATCGGTACTGCCTCGTGCTCCTATGAGGAGCTTGAACAGTTCATCAACTTTACCAACAGCTTTTAGTCCAACCCCAAATTCACCTGGACCATCTATAGTACATCTCTGCTAACCATCTCAGCACTGACATCTATTTCAAATCCACCGACTCCCATTGCTACCTTGACTACACCTCCTCTCACCCACCCTCCTGTAAGATTGCATTCCCTTGCTCCCATTTCCCACACTTCTGCCTTCAGACCCCGTCCCACCCAACAAAAATAAGGATAAAGTCCCCTGGTCCTCACACACCACCCCACTAACCTCCTTATCCAGCATATCATTCTCTGCCACTTCCACCACCTGTGATCTGACCCCACAACCAAAGAGATATTTCCCTCCCCACCCCTATGTGCCTTTCGTAGGGGCCGCTCTCTCTGCGACTTCCTCGTCCGCTCCACACTCCCACCACACCCGGCACCTTTCCCTACAACCGCAGGAGGTACGACACCTGCCCCCACACCTCCCCTCTCACCTCCATCCAAGGCCCAAATAAAATTTTCAATAACCAACAGGGGTTCACCTGTACATCCTCCAATCTGGCCTATTGTGTCCGTTGCTCCTGGTGTGGCCTCCTCTACATCGGTAAGACCATGCGCAGACTCGGTGACTAATTGATTCGTGGAGCATCTGTGCTTTGTACACCATAATCAACAAAACTTCAGGTCACTAACCATTTTAACTCTCCCTTCCACTCTTTGGGTGACATGTCCATCCTGGGTCTCCTCCAGTATCACAATGACTCCACACGCGAACTGGAGGAGCAACACCTCATATTCCGCCTCAGGAGCCTACAGCCCGATGGCCGGAAAATAGAATTCACCTGTTCCAATACCCACTCCCCCACCCACCCCAGCCTTATCCCATGTCCAACCCTCCCTCTCATTCCTGCCTCTTTGACTTGGCACAACCTGTCAATCTTCTTTCTCAACTATCCACTCCACCCTTCCCACCTATCATCCCCCAGCACCACCCCTCCTCCCTCTATTTAACTCGCAGCTCCCTCCCTCCTCCTCAGTCCTGACAAAGAGTCCTGACCTGAAACGACTCTCCTGCTCCTCTGATGTTGCGTGACCTGCTGTCTTCCTTGAGCTCCACACTACATTAGCAATGTGATTGATTCTTAACGACCCTCTGAAATGGCTGAGCAAACCAGTGGATCTAGCAAACTGCTACAAACACCAGATGAACTGCAGCAGTTGACAGATTGTAGCTCAGCATCTTGTTCTCAATGGCAAATAGCAAAGGCCAACAAATATTGAATTTGCTAGTGATTCCCATGTCCAATAGAAGAATAAAAAATGACTAATGAAGATTACCTTGTGTAGAATTTAGAATTAGAATGAGAATCCCTACAGTGCGGAAACAGGCCCTTCAGCCCAACAAGTCCACTGTGGCATGTAAGTTATGAACAACTGAAGTTTTTGCCCTTTTGTCTTCCTTAGTATCATTAATGAATAAATAAAATGTACTAGTTTGCATTCATGACGTTTGGTCCTACTTTATGGGCTAACAAAGTAATAATCTTATATATGGCTCAGTTGCATGACTATGAAGACATAATCCCACCAGTGGAAATTTACTCTTTATATTTTGTGACATCAACAGTGTGGGTTCACTTCCTGCACTGGCTGAGGTTACAATGAAGGACTGTCCTTCTCACCCTCTCCTGAGAGGTGATGATCCTTGGGTTAAACCACTACCAGCCGTCTTTGTCTTTAATGAGAGAACAGCCCTATGGTCTGGTAAAACTACTGTGACAGTACCTTATTTATTTTGCCATATCTCTTGAACTTCTATCTGGATTAAACCTCTCGCATTTATTTCCCCAACCTCATGGCTACCTAACAAAACTTTCTGGTCCGTGTTATTATTCCTTACTATTTCTGTACATTGAAATTAAACTCCAGTCCAATTCTGATCTGTTCATTGGATGCTTACTGTCACATGCCTTTCTTCTTTGCATTGTGTCCTTCCAAGCCCAAAATGAGCTAAGAATCTTTTTTTAACAATGAAATATCTTTTAAGTATAGCTACTTGTTGTCATGGCACTGTTTTCGCTTCTGTGCAATACTTTACGTTTATAAGTATCAAATTCCGTTTGCCACATGTCTGTTCTGTTGCTGATATGAATTATTTTGCAACAGCCTCTTTACCAATTTTAGTTGTTAGCAAATCAGTGCAAATTCATTTTGGAATTGGAAGTAATGACCTTTGAGAGACTTCATTGAATTTACTGTCTCTGTAGATCACTTTCCATCAGTCTATTCAGCTCTCAGTAGTAGTTTCCTTTTTTAAAAAAACAGTTTCTGATGCAAGTTTGATTTGTGCTGATCACATTTTCTCAAGCAGTTGTTTTCATTTCTTTTTGAACTAGGAATCACTTAACATTGTCATGTGTGCAAGGTCCTCCTGAAAATATTGAAAAGGCCATCGTGCTAATTGCTGAAAAATATCACTACCCAAAAGAGGTAGTTGTATTAGTGGAAATAACATGCTCATAAACCAACAAATTCAGAAAATTAGAAATAAACGTTCACTGTGAAGATGTCACCTGAATTAATTCAGACATCTCCAGGATTTGGAGCATCCTATGCCTCATGGGAATTTAATTTGGAGTTTGCTTATTTAGATTTAGAGTAGACTTTTACATTCTGTCCTGAGTACAGAGATATGTATCATAAACCCATTTTAATTGCTTTAGGTCAAGTCGGAATAGCAGACTGTACTATTCTCCAAGTCCAACCTTGATCCAGAGGGTCAGTTCATAAGAGGAGCACTCTGAGGCACATGAGTGAAATTCAAAACATATGAATCAGAACTATCAAAGCAAATACATGTGTAGTTTAATATGCTACAATACAATTTAATTTTGAATCATTAGTTTGGAAGTGGGTCCTTTGAATAAGATGAGTCTTTTAATTGTGCGTGTTTATTGTAGATATTTTGTCATGAAGCCAAACAATTTCATGTTGTGAATTTGCAGCACTTCATTTGCGTGACTATGAAGACATAATTCCACCAGTGGAAATTTACTCTTTATTGGCCCTTGCTGCTTGTGCAAATCGGGCTTTTGGGACATGTTCCAAAGCTTTTATCAAGCTTGAATCTCTAGACACGTTGACTTCGGAACAGACACAACAATATGAAGACCTGGCCCTTGAGATCTTCATCAAGCACAGCCCTAAAGATGGCAAGAAATCCGATTTGGACAGTCTCCCAGAAGGGTTGGTATAAATTGCTTGATTGTTTAAAATAAAAATTGCAATAAGGTTTTGATATGGTGAGTTTGGTAGGAACATCTGGAAGCCTTAATACGGCAAAACTTTCCACAAAGTGTTTCAGTGAGGAAAATGGGCACCATGCAATAGTAGAAGAGTTAGAGAAGTGACTAAATGCATGGCATACAGATGGGAAGAAACATTTTGATAGTAGGATAGGAAGGAAGGAGGGCTTATTAAAGAAGGGAATTGCAGTGTACAGTTTGAGATCAAGCTAACTGAATGCTGTGCCACCAAATTGGAGTTGAGGCACAAAGCAGGCTTCACATGTTGACAGGTTCTGCAGAGGAGAAAAGAATGACAAAGGTATGGAGAACTTCATAGGCTGAGAATTTGAAATCCAGTACACCGGAAAGTTTGAAATACTTAAAGTTGGTGACGATAGGTGTACAGGAATGCAGGGCATAGTTTGGGATATGATGTGAGAAGTTAAAGTTTATGTAAGGTGGAGTTCATTTGAAGAGAGTAAAGGAGAAGGTGAGCCTGAATGTGTGAACAGCATGGATGAAAGTTTTGATAGGTGTGAAGGAGAGAAGACCAGTGACAGGTATTGGCTTTGAAATGTAAATAGGTGACCTTGACAGTGTATGGGATATGATGTTTTGATTTTGTGTATCAAACTCAACACCAGGGATACAATGAGTCCATTTCAGCCTTGGTAAGCAAATGGAGAAAGGGTTGAAAGTAGGGGCAAAATATAGAGTTTTTGTTGGGGTCTTTATAATCAGAAAACTATAGCCACCTATTTAAATTAGAGAAACATTTTGGCTTCCACGTACCATGATGTTGAGCAGTCAAAGATGTCAGTGGAGATTGTTGGTTCAGGAATGATAAAAAGTGAGGTACAGCCCCTCAGCATCCACAAGGAAATCAATTCAATAGCTAAGTATATTCTGCTACGAGCCATAGTCTAGATGAGAAAAAGGATGGGCCATGGATGAAATCTCAATGCTATTATAGTGACGCTGTGGGTGGACAAGGGATATTGATTGCCAAACCTTTTAATAGTACTTGTTAACTAATTCACAGTAGAAACTAATAGTCTGCAGCTAAAAGCAGCAACATAAACTTGAAGGAATTTCATTGAATCGAAATTGGACTGAACTGTTCAATAATGCTCTTTAGTATTTCGATTTATGCAGAAGAATATCCATGACACTTTCTAATAAAAGCACCTGAAGTCTAAATAGTACTGAAGTATAGAAAGCATATTGACATGCTTGTTAGATTTTAACTCAGAATTCCTTCAAAAGCTATTCTGTGGTGACATGCGATCGCACAAATTTTGAGTGTTAATTATGTGAATCATCTCAAATGAAAATCAAACACTGATACAGGTATCTGCTGTTTTATGCAAATAAAGAGACCTCAGCCATTCTTAAACTAGTGGGTCGGATCAGTTCACCACATGGCTGGTTTGCAATGCAGAATCACCAACAGCGTGGATTCACTTCCCATACTGGCTGAGGTTACTGTGAAGGATTCTCCTTCTGAACCTTTCCACTCATCCTTGAGTAAAACCACCACCAGTCATCTTTCCACAATGAGAAACCAGCAGTATGATCCAGTACGACTATGGTGTCTTTCCTTTTCTTACTTTTGAATGTCAGTTGACAAGTTGAAGAGCTGGTTTTAAAATACTTTGATTTTTCCTTTTTGGTGGATGACAACAGTGTAATCTTATAAATATTATAAAGCATTTATTGTAAACTTTGTGTGAATGAAAATGCAACATTTCTCATTTCTTTCCTGCAGAGGAGAAGGGAAACTTCCAACTTGTGTTGTGACAGGTCGGCCAATTGCAGACTACCAGTTCTGGATGTGTGGTGTCTGTAAACATTGTGCTCATGAACAGGATATAAGCAACCACAATTTTTGTCCCTTATGTCATAATCCTGTTGGATAGATCAGCAAAGGCTAAATTAAAATAAAGTTTATAAAGCAGTAATGGTTTAGAAATGTCTGCTCAGATTTATTGTGACATTCAAATAATTGTTTTGAACAACTGTCTGCAGTTTTGTCATTTCCACCCCCCTCAAGTCTCATTGAATTAATATCAGAAGTGAGATTTACATTATTTTCCATTTCAGAAACCTAGGGACATCAAACAGTCCCAGGTTATGCAAGGTGCACTTAACCAATGTGACATTTCTAATATCAGCCATCTTTGGGCCTTAAGTACAAGTCCTAATTAGCATCAAATTTGTGTGTTTTTGATATGCATCTGTGTCCTCAAGGAATTGATATAAATCTGTCCAACTCACTTTCACCAAGAATATTATTAACTTGCATTTGGAGATTTTCATTTTGTTAGTCTGGTTTGAATTGAAGCTCAACTCACATAAAAACCAAATGTCATTTATCTTTGTTTTATATTGCAGAAGCATCTCTAAACTGTCAGTCTGTTCCCCATTCCAATCGTACAGCTTTAATAGCCTTTCCATGTTGATTCCTATCTGTGCTTCCTGAAATCCAAGTTCTGTGTATGGTGTATCACGTACATGACAAGCTTAGTTGTCATCACCAGACTGGTGGGCCACAAAGCTCCATTGAAGAATGACTGCCCCAAGATAATCCTGGAAAGCCTTCTTTATTCATCTTTATTTATTTTTTTTATTATCAAATACATTATCAAATCTCTATCTTGCTTCTTTACCTTCATTTAGAATTCTTGCCTATGTTATCACCAAGATTTACATAATTTAAGCTATCTGTTGCTTCCCTCCTCTTAGTTATCAACTAATATTGATGACTGCCTTCTCTCATCTACCATCCTGCTCCCTTTCAAAATCAGCAACATCACCACTACTAAAAGTAAAACTGTATCCAAGTTTACTGCTCCTTCATTTTCAACCTTCTGTTCCTCTCTAACTGTTGAGCAAATTATCCAAAGTCATCTTTTACACAGATCCTGGATCAAATCTCTCTAAGCAGGTTTAGGCATCATTTATAGCCCATTGTAATTGCTATAACCAAACTAAAATCATAAAAATGTGAATACCTATTGCTGAAAGAATCATAAAAGTTTACAGAAAGAGGTTATTTGCCTTGTGGTGCTTTTGCTGACTCTTGGACAAAGCAGTTTTGATTAGCCTCTAGTCGTGCTTTTTTGCCTGGAATCATGTAAGTTCTGCTCGCCTATGTCCAAACTGTGCTTTAAAAATTTAGAAAATTAATTTTTAATTACAATTTAAGATGGAATGTTCCAGAATCTGCCATTCATAGAAAAAAAATCTTCACCCACCTCTACATTTTCTTCAAAAATGATTTTAAAGCAATGTCCTTTGATTATTGACTGCTCACTGAAGGGAATAGTTTTACTCCAGATACTCTAATTACCCCATTCACCACCTTGAAACCTCCAGGTAACCTTTATAACCTTCGCTGATCCAAGTTAGCAGTCTGATCTTTACCAGCATGTCCTCATAATTGAATTCACTTTTCTCTGGCAGCATTCTGCTAAATCTTTTCTGTACCCTTTTACATAGTCATTGCAACACAGGAGGTGTTCAGCTCAATGACTTCATGCCTCTCAGTAAATCAAATTAATCCCATTTCCCCACCTATCCCCTTTCTCAGGGCTTCACATCTTTTCTAAAGGGTAGGGCCCAGAATTGTCCACAATACTCTGGTTATGGCCAAAAACAGATTTATAAAGTCATAGCATGTGTGCACGGCTTTTATATTTATCCCTTTGTTCATAAACCCAAGTAACCACAAGTTTTTAAACAGCTTATCAACTCGCTGTGCTACTTTTAAGAATTTACATTTTTGGAAACCAATGTGTGTCTCTTCATTCGCACTTTTTGGAATCCTAACATTTATTGTTACTATCTTTCTGTATTAGTCCAAAATGAATTACTTCATAATTTTCTATCTTGAACTCCAACAGCTATACTTCAATCCATTTCAGTATTGTCTGGCTTATCATGAAACCCATAATTATGTGTCACCATCTCCTCCTTTGTCGAGTTTTGTATCATCTGAAAATCTTGTAATATTGCTCCTTGCACTCAAGTTTAGGTCATTTAGGAAAATGCAAAGCATAATGAACCCATCGTTCACTGCAAACATCCATCCACTTCCACCATTAGTGAATTTGTTTTCTAAAGAATGGAGTGCAGTGACATCACAAATATTTGTGTTTTTTTTTCTCCTGTCAAAAGTCATTTATCAGGAAAAACTTGAAAGCTTAAAGTAAACTTATTTTTTATTTAACGTATCTTCTATGATCTGTACAATTTATGCTATACATAATAGTGCTGTCCCAATATCTGAAGCAAGCCATTTTTATGAAATAATTTGTATATGGTAATTTACTTTCCTGGTGTATTTCAATAAAACAATGAATTTATACTTGCATAAATGGATTGTTTTGAAATTATTTAGAAGTGGATCAAGAGAATCTGATGAAGGGTCTGGGCCCGAAACGTCAGCTTTTGTGCTCCTGAGATGCTGTTTGCCCTGCTGTGTTCAGCCAGCTCCACACTTTGTTATGCTGAATAAGCTGGGCCTCTTTTCCCAGGAGCGTCAGAAGCTGAGGGGTCTCCTTAAAGAGGTTTATAAAATTGAGGGGCACGGATGGGATGAATAGAAAAGGTTGTTTTCCTAGGGTAGGGGAGTCCAAAACTAGCGGGAATAGGTTTAAGGTGAGTGGGGAAAGATGTAAGGAGGACCTGAGTGGTAACGTTTTCCACACAGAGGGAGGTGCGTGAATGGAACAAGCTGCCAGAGGACATGATGGAGGCAGTAACAAGTACAACATTCGAAAGGCAAGTGGATGGGGATATGAGTAGAAAGGGTTTACAGGGATATAGGCCAAATGGAACGAGGTCAGATTGGGATCAGAGATAATGGGAACTGCAGATGCTGGAGATTCCAAGATAATAAAATGTGAGGCTGGATGAACACAGCAGGCCAAGCAGCATCTCAGGAGCACAAAAGCTGACGTTTCGGGCCTAGACCCTTCATCAGAGAGGTCAGATTGGGATGTCTGTTCAGCACAAACTAGTTGGACTGAAGGGTCTGTTTCTGTGCTGTATGACACCGACTGTAAGTTAACTGATCTGAACAAAGCCACAGGGATCCTGGTAGAGGATTCCAAAGATGTGCAATTCCTCTGATCTTAGGCATATTTAGAAAAACAAAACTATTTGCCTTTATTAAGACCACTGGAACAAGCATTCAACCATTTGTATCAAGGTCCCCTACGTGAATTTGATGAAATCCACAAAATCTGTTCTGCGGGGTAACTAACTTTAGAAAAGCTCTGAACAAATTAAATTCCCTGAAATTTCTCACTGAAGAGCTTCAGATGTATGAGGTAGATTTTTACTCACATTTGATTGATCAAAATCAGCACATTAAATCACTCTGTTGCAAACAGCAATTTTTTAATCCATGTTTACAACATCAAATGATTTGGAATTAATCAAAAATAGTAACTTTCTTTATGTTTTTATTTAATATGTGCATTTTGTAGAATCTCTGAATACTTATAAACATAAATTGGGCTTGTTCATTTGTTATTAGACTCACCAACTTTAAGGGCATTTAAATGGTCATTGGATAAACATATGGATGATAATGGAATACTGTAGGTTAGACGGGCTTCAGATTGGTTTCACAGGTCAGCGCAACATCGAGGGCAGAAGGGCCTGTACTGCGCTGTAATGTTCTATGTTCTAAAGATCAGGTATTTTGTATGAGCTAATTGTGATCTACTTTAAATTTTTTCCTCAGAACTTCTGTTTTAAACCTGGAAAGACAAATGAGTCACCAAATGTTAATAATTCGAGGTCAACAAGCTCCATAAAGGGAACTTTTTAACTTCAGAGGAAAATCTTATGAAATTTAATATAATTGTTTATGACTAGAAGTTCTATTTCAAATAGAAGTTGGTATCTGCTATTGCAATTAAAAGGCTCGTCAGTTAAAGTGGCAAATAACATGTCACACATTAGGGAGGTGATGGCATTGTGGAATTGTCACTGGACTGTTAATCCATTGACCTAGGTAATGTCCTGGGGACCCACGCTCCAATCCTGCCATGGCAGACAGTGGAAATTGAATTCAATCAACATGTGGAATTAAGAGTCAAAATGACAATGAATTCATTTTCAATTGTTGGAAGAACCCACTGGTTCACTAATGGAAAAAAAACTGCCATCCTTACCTGGTCTAGTCCATATGTGATTCCAGACCAACAGCAATGTGGTTGACTCTGAACTGGTCCCTGGACAATAAATGACCTAGCCAGTGATGCCCTCATCCCCTGAATGAATTTTTAAAATGTGCCTAGCAGAGAAAGGAGTAAACGATAGGTAGAGATGGAACCCAGAGAGACAGAACAGCACTGGATTAACAAAGGGACGGATAATGGTGAGTTGGGGAGGAAGAAAATGGTTGGCTGTAATGATAACAGCCCATGTGACAGTAGGGACTGGGTGAAAGACAGGCATGGAAGTGATCAGGCTCTAAATATTATTGAACTTGATGCTGGTCCTGAAGGCTGCAGGGTCCCCAAGCAGATCCTGAAATGCTGTTCCTCCCACTTGCAGAGCTTCATTGAAGCACTGCAATAGGCCAGAGACACACATGTTGGCCAGGGAACATAGTGGTGCATTGAAGTGATCGGCAGCCAGAAGCTCAGGTCATTTTTTTTTCAGACAGAACACAGGTGTTCCGCAAAGCAGTCACCTGCTAATAACAAGTCAGGGCTGTGAATGGAATCAACTTGCCCAGTCGGTGTAAATGTGTTTGTGTGGGTTTCCTCTGAGTGCTCTGGTTTCCTTCCACAATCCACAGATGTGCAGGTTAGGTAGATTGGCCATGCCCAAAATGGCCAGGGATGTGCAGGTTTGGTGGGTTGGCCATGCTAAATTGCCCAGTGTTCAAGGATGTGTAGGTTAGGTGGGTTAGCCATGGGAAATGCAGGGTGAAGGGGGTTGGTTCAGGGCGGGGGGGGGGACTCTGAATGGGATGCTTCTTGGTGTGGATTTGTTGGACCGAATGGCAACTTGCCCAGTCGGTGTAAATGTGTTTGTGTGGGTTTCCTCTGAGTGCTCTGGTTTCCTTCCACAATCCACAGATGTGCAGGTTAGGTAGATTGGCCATGCCCAAAATGGCCAGGGATGCGCAGGTTTGGTGGGTTGGCCATGCTAAATTGCCCAGTGTTCAAGGATGTGTAGGTTAGGTGGGTTAGCCATGGGAAATGCAGGGTGAAGGGGGTTGGTTCGGGGCGGGGGGGGGGGACTCTGAATGGGATGCTTCTCGGTGTGGATTTGTTGGACCGAATTTGTAACTGATGTCCATTTCAAGCCCACCGACTCGCACAGCTACCTAGAATACACCTCCTCCCACCCACCCTCCTGCAAAAATTCCATCCCCTATTCCCAATTCCTCCGCCTCCGCCGCATCTGCTCCCACGACAAGACATTCCACTCCCGCACATCCCAGATGTCCAAGTTCTTTAAGGACCGCAACTTTCCCCCCACGGTGATCGAGAACGCCCTTGACCGCGTCTCCCACATTTCCCGCGACACATCCCTCACACCCCGCCCCCGCCACAACCGCCCCAAGAGGATCCCCCTCGTTCTCACACACCACCCTACCAACCTCTGGATACAACGCATTTTCCTCCGACACTTCCGCCATTTACAATCCGACCCCACCACCCAAGACATTTTTCCATCCCCTCCCCTGTCTGCTTTCCGGAGAGACCACTCTCTCCGTGACTCCCTTGTTCGCTCCACACTGCCCTCCAACCCCACCACACCCGGCACTTTCCCCTGCAACCGCAGGAAATGCTACACTTGTCCCCACACCTCCTCCCTCACCCCCATCCCAGGCCCCAAGATGACATTCCACATCAAGCAGAGGTTCACCTGCACATCTGCCAATGTGGTATACTGCATCCACTGTACCCGGTGCGGCTTTCTCTACATTGGGGAAACCAAGCGGAGGCTTGGGGACCGCTTTGCAGAACACCTCCGCTCAGTTCGCAAAAAACAACTGCACCTCCCAGTCGCAAACCATTTCCACTCCCCCTCCCATTCTCTTGATGACATGTCCATCATGGGCCTCCTGCATTGCCACAATGATGCCACCCGAAGGTTGCAGGAACAGCAACTCATATTCCGCCTGGGAACCCTGCAGCCATATGGTATCAATGCGGACTTCACCAGTTTCAAAATCTCCCCTTCCCCTACTGCATCCCTCAACCAGCCCAGTTCGTCCCCTCCCCCCACTGCACCACACAACCAGCCCAGCTCTTCCCCCCCACCCACTGCATCCCAAAACCAGTCCAACCTGTCTCTGCCTCCCTAACCGGTTCTTCCTCTCACCCATCCCTTCCTCCCACCCCAAGCCGCACCCCCAGCTACCTACTAACCTCATCCCACCTCCTTGACCTGTCCGTCTTCCCTGGACTGACCTATCCCCTCCCTACCTCCCCACCTACACTCTCTCCACCTATCTTCTTTACTCTCCATCTTCGGTCCGCCTCCCCCTCTCTCCCTATTTATTCCAGTTCCCTCCCCCCATCCCCCTCTCTGATGAAGGGTCTAGGCCTGAAACGTCAGCTTTTGTGCTCCTGAGATGCTGCTTGGCCTGCTGTGTTCGTCCAGCCTCACATTTTATTATCTTGGAATCTCCAGCATCTGCAGTTCCCATTATCTCTGGCCTGTTTCCACAGTCGGGATTCTGTGCAGTCACACAGCTGTCTCGGAATTGTATCGCCGTTCCTTCTGCCACTGGGTCAAAATCATGGAACTCATTTTCCTAACAGCCTTGTACACCCCTAATTTTCGAAGTATTGCAGTGGTTTCAAGATTTTCTCCGGCGATTGGAAAGCCTGCAAATCCACCCTACACTTCACGCTATTGTCTACGTTTGCAGAAACTTAGCACAAACGATTTACTGTTACATAGGAGATGTCCTGAAAGACGAATATAAATAGTATTAATAAATTCTCTTAACTGCGTATGCTCTTTATGAACAGTTTAACGATCACCAATGATGAGTTGGAGAATGATCGTGGAAATTCAGTCCCGTGATTCTGTTGTGGAATTAAAATCTTAAATCCTTGATAATATTTATGAACCAGAAAGGATCTGAGAGTCCTCTCTCATTAGCATAGGCTGCACGTTTAACACAATCGATTAATTACGATATTTCAAAAGATTAAAAATGCACGGCTTCAGCTTCTTTTTCAGTCTCTTCTCCAAAACAAAAGTGTGTCCGCGTTGCTTTGCGCCGTCCGCAGCAGCGAGTTGCAGTGGATCAAGGCACAGCGCCAGAGTTAGTATTAGGTCATCCCGGAAGAAAGCCTATCCACTACAGGAAGGGACAATATGGACTGTCGAGGTGTTCTGAGAGAAGCAGAATCCCAATTCCATAAGCAGAACTTCGGAACTGCAGAAGAGTTTTACACCCGGTTCATTCTTCATTGCACTGAGGAGGGATCGAAAAAGTAAGTCTTAACCCTTTACGCGTCACCAGGTAACAGAGAATTAACTATATTTTGGAATCTTCCTCTGTGTGGCTGTGAAAGGAGCTAAAACTACAACTGCAATAAAACTAGCAAATTGCAGCTCAAATTTTAGATATTTTTCAAATAAACTGTTCAGGGATATTATTACAGACCTCTGTATGTATTGTTTTACAATTTTAGATTCAGCAGCAAAATCAACAATTGAGATCACAACACTATTATCATTTTCTTCAGGCCACGCTGACTGGTGATAATTCTGTTGTTGCCTTTCAGATCTTCTCTAGACCATTCTTTTGTTTCTTTAGCAGTTCTGCTCTTGCCTCAAAACATCATGCTAATTTGATATTTAATGCCTCCTACCTTCAACCTATTATACACATTCCACTTTGTTCTCCCTGTACCACCGTACATTTCATTTTCCCACATTTCTACATATTTTTATAAACTTAGTCAATATTTATTTTCTTCCAGTCACAGACCTGATATCTTAAGTGTGTGTGTGTGTCTCTCTCTCTGCTCAGAATTGCCTGACATTTCCAACATTTTTTGTTTTTATTACACATTGGCATTTTTTTTCTCTATATACGAAACTAAATGGAAAAATTTCTGAGGGACACGATCTCCACAAAGAGAGGCAGGATTAATCAAGGATAGTCAGCAAGACTTTGTCAAGGCAAGCTCATGTCTGATGATGGAGTTTTATGGAGATGACTACATCTGTGGATAGAACAGTGAGTGCAGTCTATGTAGTCTTTGGTAAGGAGTTTGCTAAGATGTCTCGGGAGAGGGTGATGGTCAAAGGTTATTTTTGTGATTTGGAAACCTGGTCAGTAGTACACCACAGCATTCAGTCCTTCATCCCTTCATGTTTGCACTGTACATTAATGATTAGGCATGAACGTAGGGAGTTTGATCAGCAATTTCACTCTCAACACAAAAACTAGTGGTGTGGTAGATATTGGGGAGGAAAGCCTTAGACTATGGGTCAATATAGATGGATTTGTCAGATATGTATCATAGTGGAAAATGCAATTTAATTCTGAAAAGAGGGAGGAGTACTTGAGAAAACTAACAAGTTAGAGGTGTACATGATGACGAATGGTAGTATCCTAGAAGATACAGAGAATCAGAAAGCATGTGCACAGATCCTTGAAAGTAGCAAGACAGGTCAGTGTTTAAGTTTATGTTCCATGCCTGCGACTAATAAAGACAAGGACAGGAAGGTTATGGTGGAGCTATAGAAGACATCTGGAGCTGGAGCACTGTGCACTGTTCTGGTCATCACACCAGAGGAACGATGTGATTGCACTGTAGAGGTGCAGAGGAGATTCACTACGATGATGACTGGGCTGGAGTATTTCAGCCCAGAAGAGAAATTACACACAAGTTTTTTTCCTTACAGCAGAGTAGACAGAGGGAGGCATGATTGAAGTGTGAGAAATTACAAGGGGCACAGATAGGAAGAGATTTTTTTTTCCCTTTGGTAGAGGGACCAATAACAAGAGGGGCATAGATTTAGGGTAAAAGGCAGAAATATTTTCACTCAGCGAGTGGTCAGAATCTGGAACTCACTTATCTGAAAGTGTGGAGGAGAAGGGGAACATCACAACATTTTAGTAGGGCTTAGAAGATCACATGATGCGTCATGGTGCCGCAGTAGAGTTTCTGTCTCTGAGCAGAAGGCCTGGGTTCAAGTCCCACCCAAACAAGTAGAATACTATAACACATCTAATCATTTTAAAAAATCTGCAAGGCTAAGGGCAGATGGTGGAAAATGGGACTAGTTTAGAAAGGTGCTTGATAACAGAGGTCAGTCAGAATGGAAGAAAAGGGTCTCCTTTGTAAATTTATTTCCCATTCAAACATGTGGTTCACCTTACGTTGCTGTTGAATATTTATAGAGCAAATAATTTTCTTTAAAAAAATAGAATAAACCAATAAAAGTCCCATTTAACTTTTGCTTTCAGGCTCTGTCTGAACAAAAGAGGATTAGATACTTCCTAATTCAAATCCCTAGGATTCAGTTTCTTAAATCTTACTTATGCCCATTTCATAATGAAAGCAAATCGTGCATTTGATCGAGTGACAAAGTGATAATTTTCTCATCTACCAAAATTCACATTAGAAGTTTGGCCACACATGGCAACTGATTTTCCAACCATTTATTACAGGTTAATAGTCAGAAAATTACAATTGAAGATTGATGTTAGTAATGATATCTTACCAGCTAATAACACTGTTTTTCTTCTTTAGCAAATGCTGTGCCAAGGACCTGGCTAATGCATATAACAACAGAGGCCAAATCAAGTACTTAAGAGTAGACTTTTACGAAGCCATGGATGATTACACATTAGCGATTCAAACCAAGGAAGATTTTGAGGTTCCTTATTACAATCGAGGATTGATACATTATAGACTAGGTAACATTTAGCTTTTACACTCTGTTTCCACAGTAGAATATTGAAACTAATTGTCAGATTAGATTATTAATCATACATTTTTGACATCCACTGTTTTAAAATGTCTTCAGCTCATATTTCACAGTACCTGTGATCACACTGAGATTAGTCACTGGACCCGAAATATTAACTCTGATTTCTCCCCACAGATGCTGCCAGACCTGCTGGGCTTTTCCAGCAATTTCTGTTTTTGTTGAATTTGAAAAGATGGATTTGCCTCCCACTTGCAGAGTTTTGTGCCTATGCACTATTTGCCTTGATTCTGACCAATGTTTTCGTACAGAGGCCCCAAAAAGCACCTCCTACAATCACATGAACTCATTAACACCAATGCAGTTTTCTGATTAGAAAGAATCTTTGTGAAATAACTTCTTTTCAGGAAATTTCTGAACAAATGCCCTAAATATTTGAAACTTATAATTTTGATCTATGATTATCTTGTTAAAATAGTGACTGCCTCTTCAGTCACCAATCTCCTAAACACAGCTCCAGCTGAAACAGAGATAATAGGAACTGCAGATGCTGGAGAATCCGAGATAACGAGGTGTAGAGCTGGATGACACAGCAGGCCAAGCAGCATCTTTTCTGATGAAGGGTCTAGGCCCGAAACATCAACTTTCCTGCTCCGAAGCTGCTCCTTGGCTTGTTGTGTTCATTCAGCTCCACACTTTGTTATCCAACTGAAACAGGGTCATTTCATTGAACCTTGAGCTTAACACACAGCGTTCAAAGGAGCAGAGAACAACACTAGCGACACCGATGACACCCAGTGGCTGTTCTATTTCAAACAAGTCATCCAAATTGAGTGGTGACTTCAGAGAAACTTTACTTCCTCCTTGAAGAGGAACAACTCAAGAAAAAAGATGCATTTAAAATAAAACATTCACACCTTGACTCAAGACTTAGGCATGAATATGAGAATATTTCAGCTCATTACTTCTTAAATGTTCAAATTCAGAAGAAACCTTAGGATCTCCAGGAAAAGGCAAAGATACTAGTATTAATCTTCTAGATAGTTCTGGTTTTTATCTTGCAGAGTTGAGTCTGAATCGTTCCCAGAAAAGCCTGAGCAAAAATGGTTTGGAGTAACCAATAGATCACCATGCGCAGTCTGAGGTCCCAGTACGGGTTCTCTTGTTCTAAGTTCAAGTACACTGTGGAAATCACGGTAAATTGTTGAGATGTGTAAATTGGTGACATCAGTTAGTCAGTAGATGGATTACGAATGTTAGACTGTAGATCAGAAAAGTGAATGAGGACTCAGACAGCCATTACAAAAACTAGGATGTCTGCTCAGAAACACAGAGTTTCCTACCTTATGTAGTACTATCATCTTCCTAATGGGAAATTTTGGACAGATCTGGCAAATGAAGACTGCGCATCCATGAGAGTTTGTAGCTGTCAGCAGCAACAACAGACTTGTACTCCAATACAGTCTGCAATTTTATGGCCCTGTATGTTGCCCACTCAACAGTTACCATCAAGTCAGGGGATCAGTCCTGTTTCAATGAGGAGTGCAGGAGGGCATGCATCAGGCATACGCAAAAATGAGATGCTAATCTGGTGAAGCTACCAAACAGAACTGTTTGCATGCCAATGGGTAAAAGCAGCAAGTGATACACAGAGCTAAACAAATCTGCAACAAATGGTTTCGATCAAAACTCTGCAGTCCTGCCACATCTAGTCATGAATGGTGGTGGGCAATGAAACAACTCATTGGAGGAGGAGATTTCACAAATATCCCGAATGACAGGGAAGCCCCAGTAAATTACTGCAAAATAGGTTCTTGCAACAGTTTTCAGCCAGAAGTGCCAGTGGACGATCCACCTCAGCCTCCTCCTCCAGAGGCCCCCAACATCATAGATGTAAGCCTTCAGCCCATTTGTTTCACTCTGCATGATATTACAGGGACTGTGGGCCCTGACAACATTCCAACAAAAGTACTGAAGACCTGCTCTCAAAAACTTGCTGCTCCCCTATCCAAGCTCTTACAGTACAATTACAGATGCTGGCATACACCTGGCATTGACAATGTTAAAAATTGCCCAGGTTAGTCCTGTACAAAAAGCAGGACAAATCCAGCCTGGCCAATCACCACCCCATCTCTCGTCCATCAGTAAAGTGAAGGAAGGTGTCATCAGCAGTGCTACTAGATAGCACCCGCACAGTGGCACCCAGTTTGGGTTCTGCCAGAGCCACCCAGCTCCTGACAATGTTTAAACCAAGGCTGTGAACAGCTGAATTCCAGAGGGTGACTGCTCTTCTATCAAGGGATTAAGCAAAATACAAACCATTGTGAATCAGTGGGAAAACTCTCTTCTGGTTGGAGTCATACCTCGCACACAGGAAGATGGTTGCGGTTGTTGGAGGTCAGTCATCTCAGCTCTAGCATGTATCTGCAAGAGTTCCCCAGGGTAGTGCCTTAGACCCGACTATCTTTACCTGCTTCATCAATGACTTTTCCTCCATCATCAGGTCAGAAGTGGGAATGTTCACTGATGATTGCCCATGCTTGGCACTATTCATCACTCCTCAATCCATGTCAAAGTGTAGCAAGATGTGGACAATATTTGGGTTTGGGCTGCCAAGTGTAAAGTAAAATTCATGCCACACAAGTGCCAGTTTATGACCATCTCCAACAAGAGAGAACATAACATCACCCCTTGATATTTGTTGGCATTGCCATCCCTGAATCTCCACTATCAATATCATGGGCGTTACCATTGATCAGAAACTGAACAAGTCTTATAAATATTTGTGGCTTTGGAAGTCAGAGGTTAAAAGTCCTGCAGCAAGTAACTCATGTCAAGTAACACTCAAGAAGTTTGATACTGTCTGGGACAAGCAGCCCACTTGATTGGCAGCACATCCATAAGCATCCACTGCCTTCACCATAGAGGCCCAGTAGCAGCAATATACACCATCTACAAAAATTCACCAGAACTCTTTAGACACTATCTTCCGAATCAGGATCACAAGCATCTAGAAGGACAAAGCGTGCAGATACATGAGAACACCACCATCTGCAAGTTCCCCTCTGAACTACTCACTATTCTGACTTGGAAATATATTGCCTTTCTTTTATTGCCGCTGAGTTATAATTCTGGAACTCCCTCCTCAATGATATTGTGGGTTTATCTGCACCAAATGGACTGTAATGGTTTAAGGCAGCAGCGCACTGTACTTTCCCAAGGACATTTGAGATAGGCGACACATGCTGACCCAACCAGCACTGGCCACATCCAGTAAATCAATTTTAAAAAAAACAAATGTTCTGTGTCAGCTTCTGTAAATTAGGACTGATCTTGCCAGTCCTTTGAGTGGACAGTCTACCATCTGGTGGCTACACAGTAGTTTGTTGTTCTGTCATTAACCCGGTATGCAGGTGAGTCAGAATGGACGTGGAGTTCAGTTTGATCAGAACCATTGTGCATTTGTTTACAGATATTTCTGCTTGAAACATATATTTTGATGAGATGAAAATGCAGTTTTTTCCTTTCGATTTTCCAGAAAAAAGCCACTTAAGATTTCATTAAAATTAATGTACGCAAACCTTAATGTAATGTATGCAAAACATAATGTGTGCTGAACTTAATGTACGCAAAAGCTTGCCATTTTCACCCCTCAATAACACTCAAGTCCCACTTTCAGAGCTCACACTGTGCCTAGTTGGACATATATTATTGTCCCTTGGTGTTACTGTGTACCCTGGAATTCCTTAATTATTGTGGGAATACCATCACTTATAAAATCCGCAGCAAATCAAGGAAATAGCCCATGCACCCTTCACAGGATGACTAGACATAGACCATGAATAAAGCTTTACTGTGTCAGTGACATTCCAATTTTTTTTAAAGTTTGTAGAACAACCTTTCATATGGAGGAAGAGTTCTGAGGAAGCGTCACTCGACCCAAAGCATTAACTCTGCTTTCTCTCCACTGATGCTGCCAGACCTGCCGAGCTTTTCCAGCAACTTCCGCTTTGTCAACATTTCCCACTTATTTCTAACAATGCTGTATGGGATTTTTAATTACGAGTTTTCTGTAAAAGTAACTTTCGCATTTTTTATAACATGAGATTACTGTATACCTTAGCAGTTATGGAAAATGTACATTATTCAGACATTACGTAAATCAAAAACCAAAATGACTTACTATTTTTTTCCCTTATAGGATTTTTTGACCAGGCATTGGAAGACTTCAGAAAAACATTGACTTTGAATCCAGACTTTAAAGATGCCAGATTGAGTCTTGAACAGACACTAATAGATAAAAATGAGAAAGCAAGTAGAGGATACTAGAAATGTAGTAGCTGGATTACAAACATTGGTTTTAAGTGTACTATTTTTAACTTGTATATTTATTTTTAAATTGTGTTCCTAAATAATCCTTAAGTTTAAAGTTTATGAATGTACATTTAATGTTAGTGCAGGCATGCTCAGGAATTCAGAGATTTTATGTTTAAATCTTACACAAAATCCCACAACTGGTCATTTTGTTCTTGAATCTCATGCTGTTTCTATATCAGGAAAAAGGTGGTGTATTTTTGGAGTGAGCCTGCATGTGTGTTGAACTATGAATGCAATCTAATGTCCAAGCTGGAGACTAGGACACCAGAACATCATGTCCCAAAATGATATGTGTTATGGACCAGACCAGACCCCCTCAAAATTTTTAAAGGTAGCCAAGACCCTAACTATTTCTTATTTTAAAGGCAAATATGAAGTGGTGTTCCAGATGTGATGTGACTGGACAAAACACTGGACATTAAGCAAAATACAAATTATTTAAACACTAAACTTAAGTTACAAACAAAAGAAAGAGGAATTTAGAATAATGTAACTACTGGAAAACTTAACCGACTAATAGATGCAGTATTTATTACTAATTAACTGTTCCAATATAGAAACATTCCATAAACACACCTCTTGGCGAAAAGATAAATTCAGACACAGATTCTTACAGGCAATTCTCCAATCCAGGAGGAAAAAGCATCAAGAGAGATTTCAGAGAATGTAGCAACTAGGAATTGTTTTACTGAAACTCCAACTCTTCTGGGACCCAAACAGCTTCTAACTGCTACAGCTTAAAAACGTGAAAACTTGATCTGTGAGAACTGGCCTCACCCCTTCCACTGTTTCTAAAAAAAACCTAAAGGCCTCCCAGAATTGGTGACTTAGGCCAGCTCCCATAGTCACTTTGTGAGCTCTGTCTTTACAAGTTCTCTTCAGAAAAAAAACACTCAGGAGAAAATAACCTTTTTAAAATGACAGCATTGTCATATATATTATCAGGTGCAGCCAGATGGTATCACTACCTTCGTCACCACATTGTTACAAAACCCAGACCAGACAGCTGCATTTATTTTGTAACCTGGTTAAGCATCAGTTATCTTTACTTTTACAGTGGACAAACAAAGAGACCCAGGGGGCTTATCATGAGACTGTAGCCACAAGATACCATGGCTTTGAACTAACAACAATAAACCTTACAACACAATGTTAGAGCAGTAATACACCCTACTATACATGCACAACTTGTATTCTACCATGCTGAGTTAATGTTGTAAATGTGGGTAACATGCTATGATCAAACACCCTATAGTGCACATCAGATGACAAATATGAACAAGACAGATCTTGTGGATTTCTCAGCAATTCTTCCAGACATTAATGAAAAAAAGGGTCATTAATTCTCACAAAAATTTCTTCCTTGTCCCCACAATGACAACTCCACCATGGATTGCCTCAGTGTTCTGGTTGATCATTCTCCTTTCCTGGGTCTCCACTCCCTTTGACTACAGTGCTCACAGGTAGGACTACAGAACTTCTCCAGCAGCCAGACTCAAAATGAGCCAGTTCTGCCTGAAGCGTTCTCGTCTTGATCAATTATATAAAACAAATACTGTCTGAAAGCTTTTCAACCCAACCATGTCCCCACTAACTTACACACCTTTCAGTTGTGCGGAACTATTAATGGTTATAGCCTTTTTCTGAGTTTCACAAGGCATCCCCACCATAGTGCCAGCAACTTTCCACTTTCTCAGAAGTCCAGAACTTTCCATTATTGACTCCAACACTTAGCTGCTTATTAATTTTTTCAACATTAGTTCATGGGATGAAGGCATCGCTGGCTAGGCAGCATTTATTATCCAGAGGGCAGTTAAGAGTCAACTACATTGCTGTGGGTCTGGAGTCACATGTAGGCCACACCAGGTAAGGATGGCAGTTTCCTTCCCTAAAGGATATTAGTGAATGGGTTTTTCCAACAATCAACAACGGATTAATGGTCATCATTAGACTCTTAATTCCAGATATTTATTGAATTCAAATTCCACTGTCTGTCATGGTGAGATTTGAACCCAGGCTTTAAGAGATCTATTCTATCCTGTTAGCGGTACCAATATGTCTGTCGAAAGCTCATAAAGTGAATAACTTGAGGGATTTTGGTTTTTTGTTTAAAACGTTGAAACAAAAGAAGCAGCCTGGCTAGGTGTGGTCAAGTTCCCAGAGAATCAGGATTTTTACTTGCTTAGTTTTTCAGTAGCAGTTATTGCTAGGTGTGCAGTACATCTCTCCCTGCTATACTCTTTCAGACTTCTCTCGATGATTTTCCTCCTGGGCTGCTGGAGTTGCATGTGAGACAATCTGTTATCTAATTTGCCTTTTGCCAAGGGTGTCTTTATTAGATGTTATGATATTGGAACAGTTCCTGTTTAATAGGTTACTAATCTATTATTCTGTTTTGCTTTCCAATAGAGTTACAGCTAAATTAGTTCATTCTTTTGTTGTATTTTAACTAGACAGAATGAACAACATGTATTTTGCTTCACATCTGGTAGTTTGTCCAATCAAGTTACACCTGGAATGCAGAACCTTACACTTACCATTAAAATGGGAAAAAAGTTAGGGTCTAGGCTGTCTTCTTAACATATTGTGCTGGGGTCTGGTCTGGTCTGATCCATAACATTACCAATTGAAAACCGTGCAAACCACTCTCCGTCGCATGTAGACACCTAGTAACACTTGTAATGTTGTGTGCTGAATGTTACAATTGACACATAACTAGCTTCTGCCCATAAATACTTACCAAAAACAGATTCGTACAATGTAATAGCTGATTTCTCTCAGCAGTTATTTTCTTGCGTTTTTTTTACACCATGCATTAAGCTTTACAAACCAGTTTATAGTCTGTGAGCTTGCAACACATGAACATTTATGCTCATCATGAGTAAATCTCTTTGCATCACGTATATAGCTGAAAAATAACACACTGCACTCACAGTTCAAAGCTCATTGTCAGAAAGGGACAGCATGTTTGCTATGCCACTATGAACTTAACCATAAAATGTTCCTTTTTCTGGTATGTTAGGTCCATTTCGGGCAAAAAAATCTATCAGTAGGAGGGGCAAAATGACTAATTGTTTGACCTAACAGATATGACATCAACCTGTTCATACAACACGATAGTTATTATTACATAATCACTTTGAATTTGATGTGATTGTCTTTATATAGCTTCAACTCAAGTTTCTCCTGTATCTTTCCTTGCACTTATTAATAACTACCTCACAATGGTGTTGACAAATTTGGAACTGCTGCCTTAATTGGAAATACTTTTCATTTATCGATCACAGCCATGAATACCTTAAAAATGTCTGTCTGATCAGCGCGAGCCTTTCCCTTTCTAGAGCAGACTGCCCACCTTTTCTGTTAGTTCAGACTTCTTGATTCTATTACTACCCTTCGGTTATGGAGCTAGATTCCTGTCTACGCTATGCAGATACCCCCTTCAATGTTGAAAATGTCTCTCAATTTCCTCTCAGCATTCTCCAAGGAAAATACATTGCACAATTTGGCACAGTCTTTATTTCTGGTCCATGAAAACATTCTCGTAACCCTCCTCTGTATTGTTTCTAATGCATTTACGTCCTTCTTATAAATTGATGCCCAGAACTGTACACAATACTTCAGAGCTGAGCTCTAACCAGTCTCACATAGCGATTTAGCATAATCTCCTTGCTCTTTTACTCTGTGCTTTTATTTATGAAGCTTAGAATACTGTAATTCCTTTTTTTAAAGCAGCTCTATCTAGCTCTCCTGCCTCCTTTAATTACTTATGTACATACACATAGAGTCGTAGAGATGTATAGTACTGAAATAGATCCCTCAATCTAACCCATCATGCTGACCAGAAATTCTAAATGAACCTAGTCCCATTAAAAGTTAATGTTCTAAATTGCGGGAAAGCCAATTTTGACCGTATTAGGCAGAAGTTGATTGGGGGCAGATGTTTGCAGGTAAAGGGGCAGCTGGAAAATGGGAAGCCTTCAAAAATGAGATAAGTGATAAGAGTCTAGAGATAATATGTTCCTGTTAGGGTGACGGGCAAGGCTGGTAGGTGTAGAGAATGCGGAATGACTAGAGAACATAGGGAAATAAATAGTGACCTCTTGAAAAATGTCCATATAACAGAAGTGGTGGTGCTAGACATCTTAAAATGCATAAAGGTAGATAAATCCCCCGGGACCTGATCAGGTGTGCCGTAGAACTCTATGGGAAGCTAGGGAAGAGATTGCTGGGCCCTTTGCTGAGATATTTGTATTGTTAATAGCCACAGGTGAGGTGCCAGAAGACTGGAGGTTGGCTAATGTGGTGCCATCATTTAAGAAACGTGGTAAGCAAAAGCCAGGGAACTTTAGACTAAGCAGCCTGGCATTGTTGGTGGGCAATTTGTTGGAGGAAATCCTGAGGGACAGGATTTACATGTATTTGAAAAGGCAAGGACTGATTAGGGATAAATCAACATGGCTTTGTGCGTGGGAATTCGTGTCTCATTAACTTGATTGACTTTTTTGAAGAAGTAACAAAGACAATTGATGAGGGCAGAGTGGTGGATATGATCTATATGGATTTCAGTAAGGCATTTGACGGCGTTCCTCAGGGTAGACTGGTTAGCAAGGTTAGATCACATGGAATACAGGGAGAACTAGCCATTTGGATACAGAACTGGTTTGAAGGTAGAAGACAGAGGTGGGTAGTGGACGGTTGCTTTTCAGAATGGAGGACTGTGACCAACAGTGTGCTGTATAACTAGGTTTTTCTGCCCATAGACACTCTTTCAAATGCTACCCTTTTAAAATAAAACGGCCTTTCCATGTTTTTTGCACTAAACTGTCACCTCACACTTCTGCAAATTGAACTTCATCTGCCACCTAGCCTTTTCCACTTGTCAATGTCTTCGAACTTCTATATACTTTCTCCCAGTTATTTTCTTACAGTTTATAATTTCTTCAAGTTGAGCGATCTGCAAACATTGAAATTGTCCCCTTTACATCAAAATCTGGACCATTTATTTGCATCAGCAAAATCAAGGGTCCTAATACTGACTGCTGGGGAACTCCTATCACAAATCTTCCTTTTCAATTTGCATCCATATTGCTGTTCTCCCTTTTAATCTACGACCAATCATGTTTGTTATATGGCATTGTATCAGATACCGTTGGAAGTCCATGTACACCACATCGACTGGGTTCCCTTCATCAACCTTCTGTTATCTTTTCAAAAGCACTCCAGCAAGTTCGACAATCTTGTCTCCAAAAAAAACTCTAAACCTGAATGAATCCAAATTTTTCCATGTGACTTTTAATTTAATCTCCAACTGTTTCTTGAATTTTCCCCACTAATGAAGTTAAACTGACTAGTCTATAATTGCTGGGCCCATCTTTACACCCTGTTTGTACAAAAACAATGTTTGCAATTCTCCAGTGCCATCCGCAGATCTAGAGAAGAATGAAAGATAATGGCCATCACTTCCTTCAATATTGTTGGAGGCATGCTGCCTTATGAACTTTAAGTAATGACATTTTATCCACTATCTCCTTCTCATTAAGTTTAAACATTCACAGTCACTGAGTTCCCTCCTCTGTTACTGTGGTCTGGACAGCATTTACCTCGAAAGGTAAAGACAAATGCGAAATATTTGCTTAACATTTGTAAAGCCTCTTTTCTAACAAAGAAAAATCAGTCCTACCTTTTCTTGTTTAAACCACACTTCTACTATTGATGTGTTTATAGAAACCTTTGGGATTTCTCTTTGTGTTAGCTGCCAATCAATTTCATACTCCCTCTTTGATTCTCTTATTTGCTTGTTCACTTTCATTGGAGCTTTCTGTATTCAGCTTGGTTATAAATTGTATTTACTACCTCATACCTGCCATAAGCATAATTTGTTTTTCTTTAACTTAATTTTCTTCCTTGTCATCCAGGGAGCTCTGAATTTGTTCATCCTAATTTTCTCTTTTGAGGGACTATATTCTGACTTTATCCAAACCATTCCTTTGACAGCGGCCTATTGTTCAGCTCCTGTTTTTCTCATGAGCCTTTGCTTCCAGCCTGTTTGATCCAGCTCCATTTTTAGCCCATGGAGGTTGGCTGTCATCTAGTTCATTATTTTCACTCTGGATTGACTATTGTTGTTCTCCATTGTCATCCAAAATCTTATGTCCCCTAAATGTTCCTCCACTGTTACTTGATCCACTTGGCTCACCTGATTCACAAGAGCCATGTCCATAAGTGCCACCCTTATTGCCTGTCTGGACACATACTGCTGTAGGAAATTCTCCTGAACACACAATCTAGGAATGCCTGTCCCTTGCTGCCTCTACCTTACCATTATCCCAGTGTATGTGTATGTATTCTCACACACACACACACAGGTAAGTAAATATCCCCATTATAATTGCTCCACAATGTTCACTCCTCCCTAATTTCCTTGCAGATTTGTTCATCTGCATCCTCCCTGCTAACTGGTCCATAGATTGCACCCTTCTTATTCCTGAGCCTTAGCAAAGTCTATCTGCCTTTCAACCCTCTGAAACATCCTCTTTCAGCAGTGCTGCAATATTCTTAAGATGCCACCTTTTTTTTGCCTTTCCTATCTTTTCTGAAGGCCATGTAACCAGGAAAACTGAACACTGTGGTCTGCCCTTCCATGAACCAGGTCTTTTTGTGTATGACAATGTGTATGTCTAACTCTCAATCTTGTTAACTCTATAGCATACATTCATATACATGCAGTGTAGCCCTAATTTAGACCTCATTACTTTCTCCCTTACTCCACCTATTGATATTTCTAATTCTGCCTCTCCTGGCATTTTGTACATCCTGGTATTGCTTTCTGTTATCCACTCCTGCATCCCATACCCCTGCTGAATCAGGTTAAACCCTCCCAACAGTACTAACACAATACCAACAAGGAACTGGGTCCTAGCTCTGTTCAGAAATACTTGTCCAGCCTTTATTGATGCTGTATTCCCCACAGCCAGTCCCAGGAATCTAAAGCCCTCCCTCAGGCACCAGCTTTGCAGTCAAACACATCTATCTCGTATTCGTATTTCTGTCCTCACTTGCATGTGGCAGTAGTGCAGAGATAGGTCCAGAGAAAACTACTATAGCTCCCTAAATTCCTATTCTGGTAGCAGGACCATATCCCCTTTCCTATTTCTGTCGTTAGCACCAAAATAAATCACAGCCTCTGCCTGTCAGCTCTCCACAGAAAAATATCCTGCCACCAAAACAACATCTGAGATTAAGAATCTAATGATGACCATGAAACCATTTTTGATTGTTGGAAACATCCATCTGGTTCACAAATGTTCTTCAGGGAAGGAAATGTTTACCTGGCCTGACCTAGATGTGACTCCACACCCACAGCAATGTGGGGTTAACTCTCAGTTGCCCTCTGAAATGGCCTAGAAAGCCATTCAGTTGCACCAATCACTACAAAGTCTCAAAGAAATCAAACTGGACGGATCACCTCGCTTTGACCTAGGCACCAGAAAAGACAACGGCAGAAACAGCCCTATTGGCCCTGCAGTCCTCCTCTCCAATGTCTGCGGACTAGTGCCAAAATTGGGAGAGCTGTCTCATAGGTTAATCAATTAACAGCCTGATATAGTCATACTCGTGGAATCAGCCCTGACAGACAATGTCCCATACCCCACCATCGCCATCCCAGTCCCACCGGGAGGACAGGCGCAGCTGAGCGGGCAGCACAGTGGTATACAACCTGGACGGAGTTGCCCTGGGGGTCCTCAACATTGACTCTGGACTTTACGAAGTCTCATGGCTTCAGGTTAAACATGAGCAAGGAAACTTCCTGCTGATTACCAGGTACCATCCTCCCTCCGCTGATGAATCGGTACTCCATTTTGAACTATGCTTCGAGGAGGTCTAAAAATTAATCTGGAAATAGGTAGAAATAAATTCTTTGACCATTCTCTCAAATCCATTCCCCCTTCTAAGCTTAAAATTCTTACTTGCTCGAATTTAGAAATTTACATTTTTGTTTCAAAATGATTGGTTTGAAACAGTTCCTAACAGCTGCTGATCATGATGTTCCTGCAATGTTACTTTCACAGCTTTCTTTCTCTTCTTGCACTATTTTCCCTGGAGTCTACTCTCCCCTCTCTCTTGTTAGATCATGGTGATGGTCTCGGCCCTCATTTCACTCTTAATGCTAAATTTATAGTATGGTCTTCGTTTTAACAACTAATGAGTAGTTACCGAGTTAACATTAAGGGAGCTGTGGATTATGCTGTAAATGTTTGGTCTACTCATCTAAATGTGAAAAATGAGACAACTTTTAAAAGTGTACATTTGCATAATCTGCATCATACTAATGCTTTGTTAATGAACTAGCTTGTTTCTGACTATTCATTTATCAGGACCACAAATCTCATTAATATACAGTTCTCAATTGGGACACAGTGGTGGTAACCCTCTCTCTGTGCCAGGGGATCCGGGTTCAAATCCTATAGTTTTCCATTTGCTCCAGGGATGGCTGTAATAACGTCTGAACAGGTTAATTCATTAATATCCATACAGTTCCAAGCGATCTTCAATAATGAGTTAATCAGTTCAAACTACAAGGATGTCTTTCCTAACTGACTGAAGAGATGGCCCTTAGTTTTAACGCAACTAGACCTGAGTAGGATATTATCTGGATTATCTCACTAGCTGAAAGCCCTTCAAGCGCACAGATTTGTTTTATATTATTTTATATTTACCGTGATTTAGTCCCAAGGTCTGAAATATCTGCCCCTCACTGGTGTAATCAGCCAGTTTTCTTTAAAACATAATGATGTGCTATTTGAGAGCTTTAAAAATGAAACAAATGGTTGAAACAGGACAGAAATCTGCATCAAAACAGCTCGGCACCCGAACTTCTGGTTTGAAACAGCGTTCCGAAAAGAGTTAGTGTATTTAGTACACAAATTAAAGGATAAACCCATTAGAAAACTCGAAAGAAAGTGCAAAGTATGAACATCAGTTTCAAATTAAAGAGTAAACCTGCTTCTCAGTAAAAGCTTTATTAAACAGGAAGCTCCCACTGAATCTAAGGGGAAATGTGAAGTTGCAGTGTTGAGTGTTGTGATTGGTGTGTGCGGGCTGATGACTGTTGTTAGATACAAGTTAACATTTCCGTGTAGGGGCAGCTGGTTCCCTGTCACCCCATGCTAGGACAGCTCGCTGCTACCGGCTTACCCGATCACACACTAAACCCCAGGCTTCCAGCAGCTGTTTATATCCTTGCCGAGGGATCAGGCTTCGCTTCTTCTCTCCAAGATCCCGGTCTTTATTTGAAGGCGCCCTCATCTTGTGGACAACACATTTAGCATCCAATTTGCACGAGTAATGTATTCTAAAGGATCTAACCAATCTTGGTAGCTCAGCTCATTTGGGGAAGATATTCTCGTTTATAAACGGGTCTCTTTAAACTGGGGCTTGAATACCATGCCACGGCATTAAATTGTTAAGTAATTCATGTTTCTGAATTGATAAGTAGGAGAGCATCAAAATAATGGAAATAGTATTCACAAATAATGGCAATTTCTTATTCGAACTAGTGTTTTGCTTTCCTTTTATCGGTGTGTGTGAGTGTTGTGGCTAAGTATATTTTTGCAATTTAGAAAAAATGTATGGTTTATTGTGGTGTGCCCCTAGTACACGAAGCATCCATAATTGTTGGGGACACCTGGAACATGATCCCTCTGGAACTCTTCTCCAGACTTTAAGGTGTTTAGATACTGAACTTGCCCTGAAAGGGGAGCACTAGGATATCTCCCCAGCCTCCTCCACCCCATCAAATCCCACACAGCCACTGCCCAGAGTGTTTGACATTTCAGATGGCCACTTACCGGGCATTTGGAATTCACCAAAGATCCTCAGACAGCACCTTCCAAACCCATGACCACGTCCACCTAAAAGGACAAAGTCAGCAGACACAAGGGAACACCACCCCCTGTAAGTTCCCCTCCAAGCCACTCACCATCTTGACTTGGAAATATGTTGCTGCTCCTTCACTGTCACTGGGTCAATATCCTGGAATTCACTCTTTGTCATCGTTGTGGATCTACCTGTAGCACATGGACTGTAGCTGTTCAAAGTGACAGCTCACCACCACCTTAAGCGCTGGAGACAGGCGATAAATGCTGGCCCACCCTGCAATGCCTATATCCCATGAGTGAAGTGAATGAAAGTTCTGTTGTGCAGGAGTAACCAGTTGCTGTTCCTGCTAACGCATGTGGCTTTTACATTCAGGACGTTTGGGATGAAAGAATGTGAACATGGAAGCCTCTACCTTTATTTTTTGTATGATAAATGCAAAAAGCAAAAAAATCAAAAAGCAAAAGATAAAAATAAAAATCATACTATAGCAAGCTGAACAACCACAATGCTGTAGCAAGATATTATTCTGTGATTGCAGAAACTGGCTGCTGGGTTTCCACAAAATCAAAATTCAAAACACATCCTTAAACAGTAGAGATAATGGGAGCTGCAGATGCTGGAGAATCCAAGATAACAAAGTGTGAAGCTGGATGAACACAGCAGGCCAAGCAGCATCTCAGGAGCACAAAAGCTGACGTTTCGGACCGAGACCCTTCATCAGAGAGGGGCAATGAGGAGAGGGAACAGGAATAAATAGGAAGAGAGGGGGAGGCGGACCGAAGATGGAGAGAAAAGAAGATAGGTGGAGAGGAGAGTATAGGTGGGGAGGTAGGGAGGGGATAGGTCAGTCCAGGGAAGATGGACAGGTCAAGGAGGTGGGATGAGGTTAGTAGGTAGGAAATGGAGGTGCGGCTTGGGGTGGGAGGAAGGGATGGGTGAGAGGAAGAACAGGTTCCCCCACCGCATCCCAAAACCAGCCCAGTTCGACCCCTCCCCCCACTGCATCACAGAACCAGCCCAGCTCTTCCCCTCCCCCCACTGCATCCCAAAACCAGCCCAGCCTGTCTCTGCCTCCCTAACCTGTTCTTCCTGTCACCCATCCCTTCCTCCCACCCCAAGCCGCACCTCCATTTCCTACCTACTAACCTCATCCCACCTCCTTGACCTGTCCATCTTCCCTGGACTGACCTATCCCCTCCCTACCTCCCCACCTATACTCTCCTCTCCACCTATCTTCTTTTCTCTCCATCTTCGGTCCGCCTCCCCCTCTCTCCCTATTTATTCCTGTTCCCTCTCCTCATTGCCCCTCTCTGATGAAGGGTCTAGGCCCGAAACGTCAGCTTTTGTGCTCCTGAGATGCTGCTTGGCCTGCTGTGTTCATCCAGCTTCACACTTTATTATCTTAAGCTGTAGAGATTTCACTTAGAGTCTAAATTATGTTTAAACAAAATGTAAATATTGAAAAGTTGTAGATTTCACCACAATATTATTGTGCTTACTATTGACCACAACTGAAACAGATAATCACAGCACTTAGCTTGAAACAAGACTGTTTTAATCGCATGGTAATAAATATTCTCTTTGACATAAGACTATTGTGTCATGTACCATGGCATTTTTAATACTGAAAAGACTTATCATGGATCTGTCCAATGAACTTCAATGAAACATGTACCTTCATTGCAAAATTAATTTGCGTATAGAATTGATAAATTTTGCAAACAGACATTACCATTACACAATTGAACTAGCTCCTTACTTTATGAAACTTTGAACTGTCTATACTTTGCCTGTTGATTATATATTTACTCTGTTTGGCTCTAGTACCATGTCATGCTCTTGAGATCAGTGTAATCTTTCCTGCACTTATAGTGAATTAATCTGTTTGCAGTTAGAGGTCACACAGCTAAGAAATTTACGTGAAGTATTGATATTCTGGTGTTGCTGACACATATCACATACAGAAGAAAGATCTTGCATTTATATGGCGCCTTTCTGAATAAAACAGTCGGAGGTTTTAAGCTAAATGTTGATTGTACTAACTCTCAGGCTTGTCAGCAGCATGGAAGATTGGTGCAGAAGCAATTATCTGAATGAAGACACAATTAATCTCTTAAAACATCATGGCCTTTCGACACTTGAAAGCATAAAGAACATGACGAAAAATGACATTGACAACCTTAATATAAGTATGGGTCAGAAAGCAGTGCTACGACATGTGTTGCGCTCAGAAAATGCACAGACATGGATACAGGAAATGAAGTAGGTTTTGTGTTATTATTGGTTATGTGGTGGTGAAATTAGTTTCATCTTCAATCTCCTGCAATATTGGAATGGTCAAAATTCAGCTTTAACTGAGAATTGAAAGAACAGGCGTTTTGGAATTCATTTATTTCAGCCAATAGAACAGAAAAGGAATTGAGTAAAATTATGTCTAGCTAGTTGAAACATAATAACCAAGCACACAGTCAGCAGCAAACCTGAGGCTTGTTGTACAGCAGTTTTAGTCTTTATTGACTCATTTGGATTGATTTCCTTGGCATAAAAGCAGTTAGGTAATACAAGGAATAATAAGGAAACAATTCCAGGAAATAAGAGAAATTCTAGTCAAATTTAAGTGAAATGACAGAAATATCAGTGGCCAAGTACAGACAAAGATAAATTGTCTCTGGCTGAACCTTAAATCCAAAACAAAAATTTGAAAAACAAAGAAAAACTCACACAATTAAATAAGCTTGTTGAAAAAAATGACAGCTTCATTAAATTAATTGTAGAAATAACAATTGTATTGAACTATCTTAAATTTTTAAATCTTATCACTCAAAGCTAATTGAATGCCTCCTTCGGACTCATCCTAGGTACCTGGGATGCGTCCTTCAAACTCACCCGTTGGTACCACCACAGGAATTTGTCTGTTCCTCACCTATAGTCCCACTTGAACTAGTGTTTGGGGCAGTAGCAGGAAAACTCAATCTCTGGAATGTACCTTATAAATGCAAGTCTTGTTTGCAACTGTAAAACTATCTGGGATATTTACTAATCATCCTGAAACAGTAAAAGGTTTTCTATCAGCCACCTAGTGGGGAAATAGATCTGGTTATACAATTATCATAGATTTCAATGTTGGTATTTCAAAGTGAGAAGTGAATTTTTTAAGAATATCAATAGATAAATAAGTTGAGAGTTATTTCACCGGATTGTCTTATAGATCTTTGAAGTATTTTTCAGTTTAGCATCACAAATAAACTGGAAGAAATAATGTTTTAAGGGTGTCATATTGATCATCTGCACATAAATGAATAAAGACCCACTCTGAATCCTCTTTCTTTTCAACTTTAACCCGTTCTTAAAGTGAGTAAGTGTGGAGCAAAAATCCATGTTGTATTAAATATATTTTATTCAAATTGTAATAATGCTTCTCATGTTTTATATATTACAGCATTCCAGAAGCAGAGGGTATTGATTTTGGATGGATACGATACATTACAGAACTCTTTATTTTGTAAATATTGGTAACTTACTATTTTTTCAGGTTATGTCATTTTGTACACAAGTCTAGAGTCTTTACAAATCAACCTATCTTTACAGACATTTACAAAAGAGCAAATAGTTACTGTGAATGTTACAAGTTTAAGATCATGCCTCTGATCCTCAGAATTGAATATTTCACTGCTCTTTCTTTCTGTGAAATGGGCTGAACACCTACAGCTCAGTGTTGCTATCTGATAGTTGGGCCCCTTGGGTATCTCTTTGGACATGGAGGAAGTGGAATCCAGTGTAAATAAACTTTATAATTTGTAAAATTCATGATGTCATGCCCATGGCGTATTGGATGGTGTGACAAGGCGGGGTATTTAATCATGTGAAGGTGGTGGATACAGACCATTCTGCCTTTGTACTTCTAACTAACTTAGTCCGTGGGAGACAATGTAGTCAGCTCCCCTGTCCTATTACCAACTGGGGCCCTTAAAGTGGTCAAATCACAGTGGACACATTTTGCAGCTGCTTGGATTTACCCAGCAGCCATTGAGACCTCACCACAGGAGAAACCTGAAACGCTGTGTTCGCTAATAAATTCTCAGGTGAGTCCCTCATCTACTGCCTGATTGAGGGACTTGCATTAGGGCGGGGATTAGAGGGCTTGCTAAGATCTACCCCATTCCCCTTTTCTACGATCCACCTGCCAGGCTCATTTGGGATCTGGTGATCACTCTAGATCTTCAGTGGGTAGGCCTGTTGGTTTAGGTATTTAATATCATTTCTAGTTTCTGATTTTCCAGCATCTTATAGCAGGTGGGACTTCCATCCCATGGTACCTAATTCTGGAGAATACTCACTGCTATCTTGTGTTTGACTCACAATCTGTACAGATTGGAAGCACGTCATTTAGCCCATTGAGTCCACACAGACCCTCTGAAGAGGATCTCAACCAGATCCATCCCCCTACACTTCCCATGGCTAATCCACATAGCCTGTACATCCCAGGACACTATGGGTGATTTAGCATGGCCAGTCCACCTAATCTGCACATCTTTGGACCTTGGGAGGAAACTGGAGCACCCACAGGAAACCCATGCAGTCACAACAAGAATGTGCAAACTCCACTCAGACATTTGCAAGAGGGTGGAACTGAACCCAGGCACTGTGAGGTAGTAGTACTAACCACCGAGCCACCTTGCCACCCCTTTGAGTGGAATTGTGTTGAATATGAGCCTGGGATACTGAAATGGGATTGTTTGGTTGCAGTAGCTCTCTGGTTTTAGGATGATAAACCCAGACCGACCAAGTCCCTGTTTGGTAGGATCACAAGTTCCTTACCACTGACAGAGACTCTGTGCACATGTAGCACCAACATCTCATTGCTTAGAGTCAGTTGAATTGACTGAATAGAATTATTTTTAGCAGCATAGTCTTTACAGTGGATCACGTTCTCAAAGAATATATAATGTAACCAGTATGACGTAAAATCTAACAACACTCTATTTTTCTGTCATCATAAAGGTGTGATGGTTGTGGAAGAGACCCAATTGTGGGCACCAGATTTGTTTGCAATCAATGTGATAACTTTGATTATTGTACCATGTGCTTCTATACAAGAAATCATAAAGACCACTTATTTAGCAGAATTGACAGTCCAGGTATGGCCATTCTGGTTATGCCCACATCATTTTATATTCAGTATACTTTGATACTTACTCGGTTTTCAAACCTTTGGAAGGAGATGTTCAAAGGAAATGTGAGGCACTTTATTTCAGACACAGAGAATGGTAGGGGTCTGGAACGCACTGATAGGGGTGGTGGTGGAGGCAGATACAATAGGAGCTTTCAAGGGAATTTTAAATAAGCACATGAATATGCAAAGATATAGATCGAGGGCAGGCAAAGGGAGTAGTTTAATTTAGTGTCATAGTCGGCACAACATCATGAGCCAAGGAGTCTATTCCTGTGCTGTGCTGTTCTTTTTTCTGTGACTATGACACGGAAGATCTTCTAATTAATAAAACATTCAAAACATGGAGATAATAACAAAAGAAGGATATTTGTTTTTAAACCTCGATATTCTATTTAAATGGGCTTGGGAGGTATGGGAAAGCAGTTGTGCCAAGTTGTAATGATCAGTTTATCATCTAACAACAGTCAAATAGTACAATAATCTAATTATTGGTCAATCCAACACCATATTTAAAATTAGCCTTCCCTACTGCAAAAAAAGTTGTCATTTTACTTTTTACATTGCTGCTGCACCAATTAAAGGTCCATAACTTATACATTAAAGAAAAGTGAGAAATTATATTTAAGTTTACACTTTTATCTTGGAGGGATGTAAAAATTAAGCTGGCCTAGACAGTGCCCAGATTTATTTTTGGGGCAGATCTGCAACTGGAACATGTATTCCTAAAGGTTTCTACCTTAATGCTATAATCGGTACCAAAAATAAGACGAATGCATTGCTGTCTTAAAACAAAAGCTGCTTGTTACCTTTAAGATTCACCACAAAATTTAGATTGGATCAGGGGGGACAGCTAAAACCTTCTGCCCAATTAATTACTATAATTATATTAATAACAACAACTTGCATTCAAATGGCAACTTTAAATGTAAAATATCCAAAGACACTTCACAGGAATATTTATGGGCAAAATCTGATACAGATTCATACGATGATGTCAGAGATTCGTGGAGTTGCATGCATGGAATAGACCCTTAGGTCCAACCCATCTGTGCTGACCAGATATTCTCAATTAATCTGCTCCCATTTGCCAGCATTTGGTCCATATCCATCTAAACCCTTCTTATTCATGTATCCATCCAGATGCCTTTTAAATGTTGTTTTTCTACCAGCCTCCACCACTTACTCCAGCAGCTTGTTCTATACAGGCACCACCCTCTATGTGAATAATTTTGCTCCTGAGGTAAATATTTCCCCTCTCAACTGGCTATACAGTATTTATTGCCTTTCTCTAATGGGCCAGAGGGCACTTAAGAGCCAGCCACATTGCTGTGGGTCTGGAGTCACATGTAGGCCAGACCAGGTAAGGATGGCAGTTTCCTTCCCTTATTTAAGTTTCCTTCCCTAAAGGGCATTAGCAAACCAGATGGGTTTTCCCCCAACAATTGACAATTGATTCATGGTCATCATTACATTCTTAATTCCAGATATTTTATTGATTTCAGATTCCACCATCTGCCCTGGCGGGATTTCAACCCAGGTCCCCATAATGTTCTCTGGGTTTCTGGATTAATAGTCCAGCAATAATACCACTAGGCCATTGGTTCCCCATGCAAGATTCCAAACATGGCTGAACCTGTACAGCTGCAACATGACCTCTCACCTCCTATACTGAATGCCCTGACCAATAAAGGCAAGCATACCAAACACTGCCTTCACTATCTATCTACATACAACTTCACATTCATGGAACAATGAACCCATACTCCAAGGTCTCTGATCAGCAAAACTCCCCAGGACCTGACCATAAAGTATACAAGTCATGCCGTGATTTGCCTTTCCAAAATGCAGCACCTCATATTTAGCTAAACACCATCTGTCACTCCTCAGTCCATCGGTCCATCTGATCGAGATTCCATTGTACACTGAGGTAATCTTCTTCACTGTCCACTACATCTTCAATTTTGATGTCATCTGCAAACTTACTAACCATACCCTCTATGTTCACATCCAAATCATTTATATAAATGACGAAAAGCTGTGGACCCAGCACCGATCCTTGTGGCACATCTGTGATCACAGGCATCCAGTATGAAAAACAACCCTCCACCACCATCCTCTCTCTTCTATCTTTGACCCAGTTCTGGACCCACATAGCTAGTTGTCCCTGTATTCTGTCAGTCCACCATGAGGAACCTTGTCAAATGCTTTACTGAAGTCTTTATAGATCACATATTCAGACATTTCATGAAAAGCTCAGTCAAGGATTTAGGATGATGTGCAAGAAGCCAAAGTTAGAGGAAGGGAGAAATATTGGGAGGATTGTAGGGCTGGAAGAGAATCCAGAGATAGGAGGTTTGAGATTTTGAAGGGTCACTTCCATGAAAGACAATGAGGAGGAGGTTTTGAGCTGCTGAATTATACCATTTCATTATCCACAGAATGATGCAGTTTGGTATTAATTTGACAGATTTTCTTGTTATTTTTATTCATTTCTACTGGAAAGCTACAAACATTTGGAACATGAATTTGCAATCAAAATAATTTATTTTGATGCTGAAACAAAGGTAGAATATGGAGGAAACTAGGTTGGAAACTCTTGGAGCTTAGTAATCATGTAACCACTTCACAATTCTAAATGTAGAAGGAGATCATTCGGCCTATCATCTGCCAGCTCTCTGCAAATGTAACTCTTCATCCACTCACTGCCTATTCTCCCCCAATCCTATAATTTTTTTTCTCGTCCAGATAATTTTCCAATTCCATTTTGAAAGACATTATTAAATCTGCTACCAAATTTTCAGGTAATGCATTCTTGATCCTAAATGTTTGCCACCCAAAAAGCTTTCAATATCTCCATTGGGACTATTATGGTGACTGGCATTGAAACCAAAAACTGAGGACCTCAGTTATGTGGCAAGATTGAATGAGTTGGCACGTTTCTGCTTACAGCAGTAAAGGCTTGGATCAGCATCATTTGGAGAAACTGTTTCCAATGTCACAAGAGTTGGTGACAAGGGGACACAGATTTTATATACAGTCATACAGCACAGAAACAGACCCTTCCGTCCAACCAGTCCATGCTGAACATAATCCCAAACGAAACTAGTCCCACCTGCCTGCTCCTGGCTCGAATTGCTCCAAACCTTTTCTGTTCATGTACTCATATGTTTGGAAAATGTGCTTGGTGATAACATGTTATTTAGTAGATAAGACTCGAAATGTAGCAAAGGAACAAAGGAATTTGGCAGTTCAGATACACAAATTACTGAGAAGAGCAACACCAGCTAACAAGGCCCTAATCTAAGCAGACCAGGCACCAGGTTTTAAATCTATATGTGTGTGTGCCTATATCCCATATATATATATATATATATTGAGAGAGAGATAGGGAGAGAGAGAGAATGATTGAAAATAAGTTATACTAAAATGTGAACTAAACCATAGTTAACCCACACCTGGAGTGCAACAGACAGGCAGTGTGCATGAACCTAGTAGGTGATTGAACAGGCTGGATTTATTTCACAAAGAGAAAGTTGAGGGGGGGGGGTGACTACTAAAGTTTCACTTGACAATTCTGAAAGATAGTGATAAATAAATACAATGAACAACAGCATGATTAGAGATTCTCAAACACGATAGGTAGTAATTAATCCAATAGGGAATTCAGAAGACATCTCCTTATCATCATGTGTCGAAAATGTCTAACTTGCTACCACAGGGAATTGTGGATATGTGCATTTAAAGGATTTCCTAAGCATGAGGGGGAAGAGAATGGAGAATGCTCTTTTTAAATTAATTCACAGGGTGTGAGTGTCTCTAGCTAGGCCAGCATTTATTGCCCATCCGTAACTGCCATTGGACAGAGTGGCTCACGAGACCATTTCAGAAGACAGATAGGGAAAACATATTGATGTCTGGAGGCACATGTAAGCCAGACTGGGTACAGACAGGAGACTGACTTCCCTAAAGGACATGCCCAAGTGTTTTCATCACCGTGTGTTAAAGTGGGATTTGAACTCATGACCCCAGAACATGGTCCTTGGGTTCTGAATTGCTAGTCCTGTGACATTACTAATATGCTACCTCCTCCCTGAATCAGGGCAGTGCTGAAAGATGAGGAAAGGCAGGAAGTAGCTGAAATGGAACATAAACTAATTGGGCCAAAGAGTCTATATCTGCATATTTGGCTACTGTTTCTGAATTCTGTATTAATATTTTAAAAAAATTCATTGTTCGTGCACTGCTCCTTTCGGATTGTGAACACTATACAAATGCAAGGTTTTCACCCATTCAATTCAAAGCTTTGTCCCATAAAAAAAATCTGTCTCTCTCCCCCTCAGGCACCACACCGATATATGCAGGGAAATCAGGAAGATTAACTGAAGAGAAAAGATTTTACTACAATACCAGGAATGTTGATCAAGAGGAACCTCTTCTGTAAAAGTTAGCTTACAGCAGTTTCATTTTAGTATGGATGGCTTCCAGGAAACATTTAGTCATGTGCCACACCACCTAAAAAAACTGATTCAAGTTTAAAGTGTAAAGCATCGCTGTGTTTATTGCAGTAGCGCTGATGGTTACGGAAAAGCTGTTTGATTTTTGGATTGATTTTCTAGATAGAAATTTCTGCACTTTTCAAAATAGAAGTAGAAACACACTCTTTACTTATTACCATTGAGCAATACACTTTACAAGTGAAGGTATCAGAGGCGAGGATTTGAAGGAAGAGTGGATAGAGAAAGTAAGAGCAAAAAGCAAGTAGTGTCAGACATCATAACTTGTAGAATCATCTGCAACTGTCTTCCAGAGTGAAAGTATATACAAACACTCTAGATTATAAAGAAAACATCATCAGCAATAGGAATGAGTTTAAAGTACAATTTAATTTGAAGCAACAAACAGGTAACCAAAATCTGAAGCTGTTTTGTTGAGTATAGTAACTGATATTAGTTTTTGAAAATATCTGGCTGTAATAATGAAGAGGACAAAGAAAAAAAACTGAAGGCTAAATGGATCTTTTATAGAAGAATTCAAACCCCCCTCTATTCTGTCATGCAGCCCAGGTTAAAAATGTCATCCAGATATAAAAGAGTTATTTTGTGAACCAGTAACCTTGGCAGAAAATTGTTCATTTGGAAAGGAGTAGTTTATTTAGTGTAAAGAATTCAGTGTTCTGCAGGATAGTTCAAATACATTTGATATCGAGGGTACTTGATATCTTAAATAGGTGTTACACAATGCCGTCACGACAGCAGGAACTTACATCTGCTGCAAGCCCACAATATAATTATCAACCGTAGCCACTTCCTTCCAGCTGTGTGTCATAGCTATAGTGTTATAGATTGGCAGGGAAAATAAAAACTATCCACAGTTTTCACATACTGGGGCTGCGCCAGCAACTGGCTAATCTCAGGGTTGTCTCCTGTTACTGTGGGGTCTTTCACTAAACTTCACTTTACAAACATCTTTTCAACCATACTGCAAGAGTTTCCATTTCATTGCTCTTCTTAGAGCTCCACTGCACTGTAGCTCATTGGAACGTGTGCAAGCAACCTATTAATGTCAACTGGCTGATCAAGTTAAATACCATGAACAATTGTAGAAATTGAGCCAGCCATTCTGAACTTGGCTTAGAGAAGGTTTTGACTAGCCAATAGGGGTAAGGAGGAGGAGAAATAATGAAGTGCTGATGGGATGTTTGAATTTTTCTTTGGTGGAGGATGTGTTAGTGGGATGATGTGGAAGCTAGAAAAGATTGAATATGAAAATGGCAGGAGAGTATATAGTTAATTGTAATGATTGGTGAACTAAAGTTAATTATTTCATTGACTAGAAATACTACCATGGAGGAAATGAAAGGTGACATGGACTCTACTGATTGGAGTTAAGAAGAACAAGAGGTGATCTATCAAAATATATAGGATTCTTAAGGGGCTTGATAGGGTTATATTTTTCCCCTTATGGGAAAGGACCAGAGGGCATAGTCTCTGAATTAAGAGATGCCAAATAAGACCAAGATGAGGAGGAATTTCTTCTCTCACAGGGTGGAGTGTCTTTGGAACTCCTCGTCCCAGAGAACAGTGGCACAGAGTCATTGAGTATACTAAAAGCTGAGATAGATGTTTGATCATGAGAAGAATCAATGGTTATGGGGAAAATGTAGGACAGTGTATATGAGAAACACCAGATCAAATGTGATCTCACTGAAAGGCAGAGTAAGCATGAGGGGCCGAATGACCGCCCCCTCTTCATGTTGCCCATGGTATTATGGACCAGGCAGCAGCAACAATGTGATCTGACAGACAAATGATGATTAACATTGAATGGTGCCGGAGCACCATCTGCAGGCACAGGGATTGCACATATTGAGGTTGCAATGTACTCTACCAAAATAGATTTGGAAACTTGTTCGTGGAGGACTGACTAAGTATTTTGTTCTAAGTATTGATCATATTTCTATTGGTGGCATCATGCACTTTCATGGTTTGTTTTACTGCAGTTAAATAAATTTGTTCAAAAATAATGTGTATTTTCATTTTGAGGTCCAAGTTCGCCTTCCAGGTAGCAGGCTTATGCCAATTGAGGCCAAATCATAATCTTGCTTTAAAAGAATGGCAACTACAGAAATAAGACATAGAAAGATAGATCAAATTTAATTGCCTTGGTTCTCTGGCACAGTTTTGGGAAAGAAAACAATTTAAAAAGTCATTCTGGCCCTCTCAGCCTCTCACCAGATGTACTGACCCATATCAGCTCATATTGTGTCTAACATTGTATATTCTCCATACCGACCCATGCCTTTCTGGTCATCCCTTAGCACCTCATAGGATCAACGGTAACATGCAAACCCATACCCCACCCACCATATTTTACTGTTACGTCTATCGTGTTAACTCATTTCAACAATGCCTCTTCTTCCTCAGGAGGCTAAGCAAATTCAGCATCTCCATAAGGACTCTCACCAACTTTTATAGAAGCAAAATAGAAAGCATTCTATCTGGATGTGTCACAGCTTGGTATGGCAACCGACCTGCCCAGGACTGCAAGAAACTACAGAAAGTTGTGAACACAGCCCAGACTATCACACAAGCCAACCTTCCATCCATTGACTCCATTTACTCTTCTCACTGCCTTGAAAAGGCAACCAACATCAAAGACCCCTCTGACACTGGTTATAATCTCTTCCAAACTCTTCCATCAGGCAGAAGATACAAAAGCTTAAACATACATACCAATGGGTTCAAGAGCAACTTCTTCCCTGCTGTTATTAGACTCGGAATGGATCTCTCTAATTTCAAATCTAATATTGATCATGCTTTTGTGCACCTTCTTTACAGCCGTAACTGCATTTCTCGCTCTGTTCTATCACTCAATGATCTCTGCATGTTAGGATTTGCCTGTACTGCTTGCAAAACTAAACTTTTCACTGTACTTAGGTATGTGTTACAATAATACATCAAATCATTGTCCACTGTGGCAGACATCATGCAGAAATTAAATAAAGTGTTTATTGTAGATTTCACTATATTCATTTCATTAAACTGATTTACTGCACATATTCCTTCAACTACACAATGCCTCACCACATTTAAAATGTATAATTCCCTATAACAATATGTATCAGAATTCATACCGAACTTCAAACTTGGATCTATCTATTGAACTAAAATTGCAGGCATCCTCCTGTGACATGCCAACAGATAGAGTGAAGTACCAACCGCTGATTTTATTTTTAAAAAGCACACAGCCAGACAATGTACCCACAATGGCAGTGCCTGTCAAGGTTCAATTTAGACATTACACAACCAACAAAATTCTGAATGTTTAACCTTTGAATCCAGATTTTGTCTTCCCTGCAGAAAGGTTGGGATATTTTTCCACTGGAGGGTAGGTGGTTGAGAGGCAATCTTGATTGATGTTTATAAAATCACGAGGGGTACAGATAGATAAATGACCTGGCCTGTTCCCTGGGGTGGGGATTTCAAAACTAGGGGCATATTTCTGAGGTAAGTGGAGAAAGATTTAAAAAGGACACAAGGGGCAACATTTTTAAACAAGAGAGTGGTCCATGTGTGGATTGAAGATCCAGAGGAAGTGATGGATGCAGTAACAGTTACAACATTTAAAAGACTTTTAGGTAAGTACATGAGTAAGAAAAGTTTGGAGGGATATGGGCCAAGTGCAGGCAGGTGGGACTGGTTTAATTTAGAAATATGGCCAGTATGAACTGTTTGGACCAAAGAGTCTGTTTCCATGTTGTATGATTCTATGAAATGGTTATTATTGAACCAAAGCAATGACACCTGTGCCAAAGCATGGGTGAAACTGACAGGCTTTAGCTTGAGAACTCTTTATCCAACATGTTGAAATAATGCACAAAGTGTCAAATTTTGGTGAATATTTAACAAACACTTCTTTCTGTGAGCTGGATAGAAAAATATCAGTGCAAACTTCGAGTAAAAATTTAATAGAAGACATATGCTAGTAACTATAGGATCTTGGTGAAGTAGTGGCTTCTATTTGTTGATTCCACAATCAGTATGTGATTATCGGCATTGATTTATGGGTAATATTGTGTCCCAATCTGCAACAAGGGTCATGTGATGCACATTTATCTTGCATGAAGTGATTCTCCAGTTCAACATTGATTTTTATTCTTGTGAGTCTCCATGGATCTGTAGTCTGCTTGCCCTGACACAAGTTGACTTTAACCTTCTAGCTCTGCAATATCCTGGTAAATCTTTACCAAACTCTCTCTGTAGTATCTTTCTGATACTTCAAAGTGACCAAACAAATTTGGGTTCTTAATGTCTACTGCTCCTGTTTTATTGTCGTATTTAGAGAAGATTTGAGGGTGTTGGTTTTCACTCGGAGGGGTCTGGAATGCACTGCCTGGGAGGAGGGGTTTGGGTAGATGAGGCAGCAAACCTCGCAACCTTTAAAAAAAATACTTGGAGGAGCATTTGAAGTGTCATAGCATTTAAGGCTAAGTGCATCGTGTGGGAAACTGGGGCTAATGTGGGTGGTATTGAATTTTTTGCTAGTACAGACCTAATGGGCTGAAGGGCCTCTTCTGTGTTATGTAATCTTATAATTCTAAGGTTAACAATCTTCTGTGCTCTGCAAGGTTATAGACCACTATCTTCTCTCTACTATGTCATTTTAATTCTGTCACTGCAGACTCATTGCAACAAGGCTCATTGCCTACAAATCTCAGTTTTGTGTGTACCATGTCCGTTGAAGAGCTCTGCACTTTCCACACGCTCACTAGAGTCACTTCACTGCCTTCCCTGCTTAGGAATCACCACTCTAACATCCTAGAACCATAGAATCCCTACAGTGTGGATGCAGGTCATTCAGCCCTTCGGATCTACATGGCCCTTCAGAAGGGTGACCCAATCCCTCTACCCTATCCCTGTAACCCTGAATTACCTATTGGTTAATCAACCTTGCGTGCACATCCCTGAACACTATGGGCAATTTACCATGACTAATCCACCTAACCTGCACATCTTTGGACTGTGGTAGGAAACCAGAACACCTGGAGGAAACCCCCACAGGCACAGGGAGAATGAGCAAACTCCACGCGGACAGTCACCCATATCTGGAGCAGTCCCTGGCACTGTGAGGCAGCAGTGCTATCTTTTATGCTGTTCCATCCTCATTCTTTCCTTTGTCTCATAGCAGGGAAAACTGGGACCACACCCAGGCTGAAGACTCAACAACACCCCGACTGAACTACCTGTAATCCCTGAACTGCTTGCATTTGACTGCCACACTGACTATGACCCAAGCTTTGGACAGCAAGGTCACAGATCCTAGATACTGGTGCAGCCAAGCACTTGGCTGATTGTTACAGTACCCCATAACTATCTATAGTCCTCCTTCATCCATCTGAAGATTGTTTCCCTTTGACTGTTAGACATGGCCATTTGCTTGAAGAATATACAGTATATTTGCTGTGCAAAATGTTGGCAATTTCAGTATCCTACATCCACCGCCTCTCCATACTCCTACATCCCTTTAGCTGCAAGAGACACGTTCAGCAACCTCCTCAATATATCTAAGAAACTAGCCCCAACAGATTCCTGTGGGAGAGAATTCCACAGGTTCACAACTCCTCCAAGTGAAGAAATTCTTCCTTATCTCAGTCCTGAATGGCTTTTCCCTTATTCTTAGCCTGTAACCCCTAGTTCAGTACATCCCCAACATTGGGGACAGTCTTCCCACATCTAGCCTGTCCAGGAGGATGCAACCTCTGCAAGCACAGCAGATGGACAATCGCCCCTCCCTGCAAAGCAACCTGCCAAGCCATAGGTGTCCCTAAGCTCCAAAGGTAATGTGTTGAAGAGCTGAAGTGGTGTATGAAATGGTCTGAGACCAGGCACAATAATGTGGTGAGGCTAGTTGTTTATATATAAATAATGTAAATTGGGTTTTCGGAAAGTGCAAATGTATAAAATAAGGTAGTTGCTGCTCAATAGCAAGAATCTGAATTAGCCACTTCGGGTTTGAGAGGAAACAAAGACAACAAAAACAATTTTCAACACTTGAGAATTAAACATCTCAAATGTTTCAGTCAACTTGTCCCTCCTCCTATTGTAATGTCCTTTAAGTACAGGACTCTGGTATTGGATTTTACCTTCTCAGCTTCCATCTATATTCTAAATTCAACTGTGGTGTGATCACTCTTCCAAGAGGGTCCCTACCTATGAAATAATTAATTATTGCATCTTGTTATACAGGACCAGACCGAGCATAGCTTGCTTCCTTGTCAGTTCCATTACATACTGTCGCTTCTTGATCCTGATCTTATCAGTTAAAATGAAAGTAGCATCAACTCATCATATATTTGTCCAGATACGTGAATATCTTATG